>NC_086446.1:721377314-721696064 GCF_028390025.1 Pseudophryne corroboree
ACTCATTTCCAGTCTATTCTGAACACCTCATACCTCACAATATTATTTTTAGTCCTACAATTTGCACCGAGGTCGCTGGATGGCTAAGCTAAGCGACACAAGTGGCCGACACAAACACCTGGCCCATCTAGGAGTGGCACTGCAGTGTCAGGCAGGATGGCACTTCCAAAAAATTGTCCCCAAACAGCACATGATGCAAAGAAAAAAAGAGGCGCACCAAGGTCGCTGGATGGCTAAGCTAAGCGACACAAGTGGCCGACACAAACACCTGGCCCATCTAGGAGTGGCACTGCAGTGTCAGGCAGGATGGCACTTCCAAAAAATTGTCCCCAAACAGCACATGATGCAAAGAAAAATGAATGCAAAAAGAGGTGCAAGATGGAATTGTCCTTGGGCCCTCCCACCCACCCTTATGTTGTATAAACAGGACATGCACACTTTAACAAACCCATCATTTCAGCGACAGGGTCTGCCACACGACTGTGACTGAAATGACTGGTTGGTTTGGGCCCCCACCAAAAAAGAAGCAATCAATCTCTCCTTGCACAAACTGGCTCTACAGAGGCAAGATGTCCACCTCCTCCTCATCGTCCAATTCCTCACCCCTTTCACTGTGTACATCCCCCTCCTCACAGATTATTAATTCGTCCCCACTGGAATCCACCATCTCAGGTCCCTGTGTACTTTGTGGAGGCAATTGCTGCTGGTGAATGTCTCCACGGAGGAATTGATTATAATTCATTTTGATGAACATCATCTTCTCCACATTTTCTGGAAGTAACCTCGTACGCCGATTGCTGACAAGGTGAGCGGCTGCACTAAACACTCTTTCGGAGTACATACTGGAGGGAGGGCAACTTAGGTAGAATAAAGCCAGTTTGTGCAAGGGCCTCCAAATTGCCTCTTTTTCCTGCCAGTATACGTACGGACTGTCTGACGTGCCTACTTGGATGCGGTCACTCATATAATCCTCCACCATTCTTTCAATGGTGAGACAATCATATGCAGTGACAGTAAACGACATGTCCGTAATCGTTGGCAGGTCCTTCAGTCCGGACCAGATGTCAGCACTCACTCCAGACTGCCCTGCATCACCGCCATTGGGTGGGCTCGGAATTCTTAGCCTTTTCCTCACACCCCCAGTTGCGGGAGAATGTGAAGGAGGAGCTGTTGACGGGTCACGTTCCGCTTGACTTTACAATTTTCTCACCAGCAGGTCTTTGAACCTCTGCAGACTTGTGTCTGCCGGAAAGAGAGATACAACGTAGGTTTTAAATCTAGGATCGAGCACGGTGGCCAAAATGTAGTGCTCTGATTTCAACAGATTGACCACCCGTGAATCCTGGTTAAGCGAATAAAGGGCTCCATCCACAAGTCCCACATGCCTAGCGGAATCGCTCTGTTTTAGCTCCTCCTTCAATGTCTCCAGCTTCTTCTGCAAAAGCCTGATGAGGGGAATGACCTGACTCAGGCTGGCAGTGTCTGAACTGACTTCACGTGTGGCAAGTTCAAAGGGTTGCAGAACCTTGCACAACGTTGAAATCATTCTCCACTGCGCTTGAGTCAGGTGCATTCCCCCTCCTTTGCCTATATCGTGGGCAGATGTATAGGCTTGAATGGCCTTTTGCTGCTCCTCCATCCTCTGAAGCATATAGAGGGTTGAATTCCACCTTGTTACCACCTCTTGCTTCAGATGATGGCAGGGCAGGTTCAGGAATGTTTGGTGGTGCTCCAGTCTTCTGTACGCGGTGCCTGAATGCCGAAAGTGGCCCGCAATTCTTCGGGCCACCGACAGCATCTCTTGCACGCCCCTGTCGTTTTTTAAATAATTCTGCACCACCAAATTCAATGTATGTGCAAAACATGGGACGTGCTGGAATTTGCCCAGATGTAATGCACGCACAATATTGCTGGCGTTGTCCGATGTCACAAATCCCCAGGAGAGTCCAATTGGGGTAAGCCATTCTGCGATGATCTTCCTCAGTTCCCGTAAGAGGTTGTCAGCTGTGTGCCTCTTATGGAAAGCGGTGATACAAAGCGTAGCCTGCCTAGGAACGAGTTGGCGTTTGCGAGATGCTGCTACTGGTGCCGCCGCTGCTGTTCTTGCTGCGGGAGGCAATACATCTACCCAGTGGGCTGTCACAGTCATATAGTCCTGAGTCTGCCCTGCTCCACTTGTCCACATGTCCGTGGTTAAGTGGACATTGGGTACAACTGCATTTTTTAGGACACTGGTGACTCTTTTTCTGAGGTCTGTGTGCATTTTCGGTATCGCCTGCCTAGAGAAGTGGAACCTAGATGGTATTTGGTACCGGGGACACAGTACCTCAAACAAGTCTCTAGTTGCCTCTGAATTAACGGTGGATACCGGAACCACGTTTCTCACCACCCAGGCTGACAAGACCTGAGTTATCCGCTTTGCAGCAGGATGACTGCTGTGATATTTCATCTTCCTCGCAAAGGACTGTTGGACAGTCAATTGCTTACTGGAAGTAGTACAAGTGGTCTTCCGACTTCCCCTCTGGGATGCCGATCGACTCCCAGCAGCAACAACAACAGCAGCGCCAACAGCAGTAGGCGTTACACTCAAGGATGCATCGGAGGAATCCCAGGCAGGAGAGGACTCGTCAGACTTGCCAGTGACATGGCCTGCAGGACTATTGGCTTTCCTGTGTAAGGTGGAAATTGACACTGAGGGAGTTGGTGGTGTGGTTTGCAGGAGCTTGGTTACAAGAGGAAGGGATTTAGTGGTCAGTGGACTGCTTCCGCTGTCATCTAAAGTTTTTGAACTTGTCACTGACTTCTGATGAATGCGGACCAGGTGACGTATAAGGGAGGATGTTCCTAGGTGGTTAACGTCCTTACCCCTACTTATTACAGCTTGACAAAGGCAACACACGGCTTGACACCTGTTGTCCGCATTTGTGTTGAAATAATTCCACACCGAAGAGCTGATTTTTTTTTGTATTTTGACCAGGCATGTCAATGGCCATATTCGTCCCACAGACAACAGGTGTCTCCCCAGGTGCCTGACTTAAACAAACCACCTCACCATCAGAATCCTCCTTGTCAATTTCCTCCCCAGCGCCAGCAACACCCATATCCTCATCCTGGTGTACTTCAACAGTGACAACTTCAATTTGACTATCAGGAACTGGACTGCGGGTGCTCCTTCCAGCACTTGCAGGGGGCGTGCAAATGGTGGAAGGCGCAAGCTC
The DNA here is from genome assembly GCF_028390025.1 of Pseudophryne corroboree. NCBI lineage: Eukaryota > Metazoa > Chordata > Amphibia > Anura > Myobatrachidae > Pseudophryne > Pseudophryne corroboree. The sequence continues at coordinate 721,380,533 of NC_086446.1, forward strand.
TTCCCGTCCAGTGTTGGGAAGGTCAGGCATCGCAACCGACACAATTGAACTCTCCTTGGGGATTTGTGATTTAGAAGAACGCACAGTTCTTTGCTGTACTTTTGCCAGCTTAAGTCTTTTCATTTTTCTAGCGAGTGGATGAGTGCTTCCATCCTCATGTGAAGCTGAACCACTAGCCATGAACATAGGCCAGGGCCTCAGCCGTTCCTTGCCACTCCGTGTCGTAAATGGCATATTGGCAAGTTTACGCTTCTCCTCAGACGATTTTAATTTAGATTTTTGGGTCATTTTACTGAACTTTTGTTTTTTGGATTTTACATGCTCTCTACTATGACATTGGGCATCGGCCTTGGCAGACGACGTTGATGGCATTTCATCGTCTCGGCCATGACTAGTGGCAGCAGCTTCAGCACGAGGTGGAAGTGGATCTTGATCTTTCCCTATTTTAACCTCCACATTTTTGTTCTCCATTTTTTAATGTGTGGAATTATATGCCAGTATCAATAGCAATGGCCTACTACTATATTTACTGCGCACAACTGAAATGCACCACAGGTATGGATGGATAGTATACTTCACGACACAGAGGTAGGTACAGCAGTGGCCTACCGTACTGCTATATATAGTATACTGGTGGTCACTGTGTCAGCAAACTGCAAAACTAAAATGCACCACAGGTATAGAATGTAGATGGATAGTATACTTAATGAATGACGACACAGAGGTAGGTACAGCAGTGGCCTACCGTACTGCTATATATAGTATACTGGTGGTCACTGTGTCAGCAAACTGCAAAACTAAAATGCACCACAGGTATAGAATGTAGGACGCCAGCCACGTCCTCTCCCTATCATCTCCAATGCACGAGTGAAAATTGCGGCGACGCGCGGCTGCTTATATAGAATCTGAATCTCGCGAGAATCCGACAGCGGGATGATGACGTTCGGGCGCGCTCGGGTTAGCCGAGCAAGGCGGGAAGGTTCGAACCTGCCTCGGACCCGTGTAAAAAGGGTGAAGTTCGGGGGAACTTCCGAGAAACCGAACCCGCTCATCTCTAATTAACACTGACAACGGGAGGCACTGCTAGCAGTGCCTCCTATACTAGTTTAATGTCTCAAAATGTGTAGAGTATTATAACGAAGATACATATGACACATAATATGTGTCATATGTATCTTCCTTGCATTATTTTCATCATAAATGACAGGGGAGGCACTGCCTCCCCTGACTGCACGTCCCTGGTATGAGTTCATACTGCACATTGCAACTGTACAATAGACTCAACATATTAGACATATTATACATGTAAGGCTAAAAACGAAAGGCTGCTTGGCAGAGCAGCACCGAGGCAGCCATCCGTGGTGCCAACTAGAACTCAAACAATGCACATAATACAGAAGATTTAAGTAATACATCAAAAGATAAATCACACAGACAAAAAAAAAAAAAGCACACAGAAACAATAATGCTTGATTGGTGTAGGCATTTTGGGTAATAACCTCCAGGGGCTGTGTATTCCACCCTCACAAGGTACCAGGTGCGGCAGACATCTTAGGCGCACTGCGTAGGATTACCCAGGGTGGAATAGTCCACCCCTAGAAGAGAACACAAAATAGTCTGTAATAGACAATTTATTGACTTTTGCATACTGTAGGCATTACTGCTCTAGCAACACCCACTGTATTGACTGTTTATTTTGCATAACTGCTGACTGAGAGCTTATTAAGGCAGACTATTATGCTAAAATGGTATGCATGAACAGCTTAATTGTATAATAAGACATAGGGGGTTTAAAGTACAAAACTGAGTTTGCTGGATTTTGTTGTACCAGAGCGATTCAATCATTATACGTTCTTTGGATTTTATAAAAAAGAAAGAAAGCAAGAGAGAGAGAGAGAGAGAGAGAAAGAAAGAAAGAAAGAAAGAAAGAAAGAAAGAGAAAGAGAGAGAAATAGAAAGAGAAATAAAGAAAGAGGGCGGGATTTACTAAAGTGAAAATGCGGTAAAACCCCTGTTTTACCGCATTTTCATATGTACTAACTCCCGATCGCCGCATTTTCGCACCATAGGGTATCGCCATCTTTTTATGGCGATACCCTATAGAAGTCTATGGTATTCTTACCGCCAACGCCGGATCCCGCCACAACCCATCCCGCCGCCCCGCACCGCTCACGACGACCCCCCCTTCTCCCCCAGCATACCTGAGCCGCTGCTGGTGCGGCCCCCCTCCTCCTTCTCCCCCGCATCACAGCCTTGTCTCCTTCCGGCTGCAGGGGGAGGAGGAGGAGCCCGGGGACTCCCTGCACACGTCACCTCCCGAGTCTGGGAGGTGACGGAGACCCCCGCTGACCCCCGCCGACCCCCACTGACCCTGGCAGACATCATCGCTGGGAGCCTCCTATACCGCATTGCGATACTAATCGCATATGTTAGTACATATGCGATTAGTATCGCTGCGGTAGGCGGCGATGTCTTATAGTACATCCCGCCCAGAGAGAGAGAACGAGAGCAAAAGAAAAAGAGAGACAGAAATAGAAAGAGAGAAAGAAAGAAAGAAAGAAAGAAATAAAGAAAAATAAAGAGAGAGTGAAAGAAAGAGAGAAAGAGAAAGAGAAAAAGAGAGAAAGAAAGGAAGAGAGAGAGAGGGAGAGAAAGAAAGAAAGAAAGAAAGAAAAAGAAAGAAAGAGAGAGAAGGAAAGAACGTCTTGCTAGGTTAGTCTAGCCCAGCGGTGGCCAACCCGCGGCGCTCGAGCCGCATGCACCTTTTTCATCCACTGCATGCGGCTCGGTCAGCTCCTGTCCACCGCTGCTCCCAGACCGAGACACACGCACGCCTCCCCTAACGGCGGTGTCTATCTTCATTTGGCGCCGGCCCATGAGCCAATCAGAGCTCGCGGACCGGCAGCTAAGGCTCCTGATTGGCTGCTGGACTGCAAGCTTTGATTGGCTCACGGACTGGCGCCTAATTCAAGAGAGACACCGCCGCCGGAGAGTGAGCAGCAGCAGCGCGGTGAGCAGAGAAGAGGAGGAGCACTGTGGGGACATGTATATCTGCACTGGGGGCATAGCTGACACTGGGGGCATAGCTGGCACGGGGGGCATGTGTAGCTGGCACTGGGGACATATGTATCTGCACTGGGGGCATATCTGGCACGGGGGACATGTGTTTCTGGCACTGGAGGCATAGCTGGCACTGTGGGGACGTGATCTGCACTGGGGACATAGCTGGCACTGTGGCGTCATGTGTAGCTGGCACTGGGGGCATAGCTGGCACTGTGGGAACATATGTATCTGCACTGGGGGCATAGCTGGCACTGGGACATATCTGGCACTGGTGGCATGTGTTTCTGGCACTGGGGGCATAGCTGGCACTGTGGGGACATGTGTATCTGCACTGGGGGCGTATCTGGCACCAGGGGCATAGCAGGCACTGTGTGGACACGTGCATCTGGCACTGGGAGCATAGCTGGCACTGTGGGGACATATGTATGTGCACTGGGGGCATATCTGGCACTGGGGCATAGCTTACACTGTGGGGACATGTGTTTCTGGCACTGGGGGCGTATCTGACACTGTGGTGACATATGTATCTGCACTGGGGGCGTATCTGGCACTGGAGGCATAGCAGGCACTGTGGGGACATGTGTATCTAGCACTGGGGGCATAGCAGGCACTGTGGGAACATATGTATCTGCACTGGGGACATATATGTATCTGGCACTGTGGGGGCATATATGTATCTGGCACTGTGGGGACATATATGTATCTGGCACTGTGGGGGCATATATGTATCTGGCACTGTGGGGACATATGTGTATCTGGCACTGTGGGGGCATATATGTATCTGGCACTGTGGGGACATATATGTATCTGGCACTGTGGGGGCATATATGTATCTGGCACTGTGGGGACATATGTGTATCTGGCACTGTGGGGGCATATATGTATCTGGCACTGTGGGGACATATATGTATCTGGCACTGTGGGGGCATATATGTATCTGGCACTGTGGGGACATATGTGTATCTGGCACTGTGGGGGCATATATTTATCTGGCACTGTGGAGGCACCCATTTTTTGGCGTTTTTCTATGTACTGTACTGGGGCATTATATGTATGTGGCACTGTACAACATGACGAAAAACCGGGGTTATGATATGAGGTCACACTCCTACAAAAGTCATACCGAAAGGTGTACACACAAAAATGGGGTGTGGCTCTGTGACAACTATGACACGCGCATGATAGTGGCTCTTGCTCTTGACTACAGATCTTTTCTGGCTCTTTGCTTCTGACTGGTTGGCCACCTCTGGTCTAGCCAGTAATGAGTAGTAATGAGGGAAGGTAAGGGGCGTGAAATGCAGCCTGAGTACAGTTAGGGTGCAAATGAGTCAGATATAGACCTATAGGGACTTAAATAAACCCATTCAGAAGACATATTTGTTACTGCAGCATATGCTTTGGGTATGCTGGCAGTAGTAGTTCTACAAGTGTCATCATACCCATCCTGTTTAGGCATGAGAGGGCTTATGGACCCTGTCATGCACCAGCACAAAAATATTGTTTTAACTATTTAAACTTTATTATCCCACACCCACTTTCTCAGGGGTGTTTGGAAAGAGCCCTAGTGCTTACGGCACTGCTTTCTTCTCTGGGCGATCCTGTATTTGTTTCAGATGTGACCATGAAAGGAATCTCAGCCTGTGCTGAACAGGCTGGGGCTGAGGACTCCATGTGGTTCTACTATAACCTAAAGCTGGTAGTGGCTTAATGGTTAAAATACCGCTAGTCGGGATCCCGCCGCTCACAATGCCGACACCGGAATCCCAACTAGCGGTGAAATCCCGGATACCGGCGCCACAGGCTATTCTCCCTCTGTGGGTGTCCATGGGGCAGGAACTAATGTGATGGATTACATTATACAGCGCTGTGTAATATAATTGGAGCTATGTAACCATAAGACAATAAATATAAACCGCACCCATACCGCATATCATGCTTGCACTTTTTCCTATCCCCATAAAGAACTGTGCCAGATTGGCTTACACGGTGCCATCAACAAATGGCATGGAGCACTAAGGAAGGAGTGACCTCTCTACTCTATGGGACAGATCAGATGTATTAAGCCTGGAGAAGTGATAAAGCAGTGATAAGTGCAAGGTGATAATGCACCAGCCAATCATTACGTGTTTGAAAAATTATAGTTAGGGGCTGATTGGCTGGTGCATTATCACCTTCCACTTATCACTTCCTTATCACTTCTCCAGGCTTAATACATCTGATCTGCCCCATAGTAATCTCGCCTCATAAACGAAAACCTAATTTGTGCTCTGCAAATTCATACTTCCACAGAGACGCTGTCACTCTGTCCATCTTGTCCTCTACACCAGTCCCCCTTCTACTATCCTGTGTCTATCTTGCATGACAAACAAAAAATAGAGGAGCATGGTTGGTCCCGAAAGCTATATCTGCTATGGAGTGTACCGTACATGTCCCCCACACTGGCACAGTCATTGCACAGAACTCTCCTATATCGCTGCGAGCTGCACTTCACTCGCTGGGAATACATGTGGAAAAGAAACACACAGATAAATGCAACTGGAGGTCATCATAATAAAACACAGACTTTGGTCTTGGGCGAATATTAGTTTTGTGGTTATTTTTTTATTATTTATTAAACATGGAATAATCCTTTAATCATTTGAAATGAGACTATTCCTGCTATTGTACACCATGAACCAAGCGCAGCAGTATAATAGGTTCTCCTTTGTACAGCTCATTGTAAGCCAGCAAACAGATAATAATGGTAAGATAATTCTTTGCTAACAAAACCGTATCGAGCTTGACATCGCCATTAAAACATTAAGGCCATTACATCCAGATGAAAGCAACTCCAGCCTCACTATTGCATTACCCTTAAACAAACACGTTCATGCAGTCTGGGTACAGCTATAATCTGATTTTACTAAAGTTATTGCTAGACAATGAGATACTTCTCACCACACTACCCAAGCAAATTAACAAATGTCTGTGCAATGTCCTTCAATTAGTGCCGCAGAAAAGCGAAGTGCACAGATGAATGGTATTATGTGGTTGCTGTGCTTCTAAATCCAAATCGCTTTAATCCTGTACAGATTTTATCTTTATATTTTAAGAGATTCATTAAAAATATGCTAATCCAGGCTACCTTTATTGAGCTCTTACGGGCCTATTTATTAACCCTAATTTCCCCCAAAATATATACGTAACTATCTTGTTAACAAAGCCTTAAATCTGGAAAAAAACAGCGTATCCTCTTCAATAGGTAAACCCATTATTCACAATGTGGGCCGTGGTCTGGCCCAATTTTCAAGCTCCAAAACGCTTTGTTTTTTCTTCAGATGGTGACAGCAGGCTCATACTTGCCTACTCTCCCGGAAGCTGTGGGAGGCTCCTGTTTTTTGGGGTAGCCCCCCGCACCCCTAGAAGAGTAGGCAGGTCTCCTGCATCCTGCTCGCATTCTAGTGATGCGGGTAGGATGGAGAGATGCTCTCCCGTGTTCGCGGTTCCATGGAGTGGGGAATGGGTTAAAATGATGCCCGCTGACGTGACCGCCTGCCCCCTGAAGTCTCCTGCAGCGTCTCTTCTCCGGGCTTCTCCTGGAGAAGACAAATTCAAAGTAGGCAAGTATGAGCAGGCTATGTCTAATAGAAAGTATACATGTGCTATATCATATATGTGGATTGTATTATCATTGTCACTTGTCATACAGGAAGTGTATGTTATACATACAGACGTGCGGCATGTTGGCAGAGTGTTGCGGTGTCGGGTAGGGATGTTAGTCCACACAATGGCACTTAACTAGGTTGATTGGTTTATTCATATAACAGAGATAACAGCTTGTAGTATATAGAAGATGTTCTGCAGCAGCAGGAACTCACAGTATACATGTGAAGCAGTACAGCGGTGGCACAGCGTATCAATACACACAGGGTGCGGCTGCGGGGTAGACAAGGTCACACACAGAGGAAAGTAGAAGCTGCACGTCAGTGCAGTTGTCTCTCCGGAAGAACTCTCTTAGACGGTGCACTAAGCATCTCCTCCTGCACTGAGCTGACGCTAGGAGGGAAAACACTAGAGCAGGTAAGCTGCCTCTAGAGCTGGGAACGGAGATATACCACAGTGTGATCCACTGTGTGGATCTTCTCTCCGGAAGAACTCTCTTAGACGGTGCACTAAGCATCTCCTCCTGCACTGAGCTGACGCTAGGAGGGAAAACACTAGAGCAGGTAAGCTGCCTCTAGTGCTGGGAACGGAGATATACCACAGTGTATACCACAGTGTGATCCACTGTCTCCAGAAATCCAAATCTGCCCGAATTTTGTGGATCTGAACTGAACCAAAATCGGTCCAGAACTCCCAAGGAGATCCGATCTGTACCAAGTGCCAGATGGATCATCTAACTTGTTGTTCTGGAGAGAGGGACTGGGCACGTATATGGACCTGGCCTGTCTACCAGCCCTGACATAGTGTGGTTCAGGAAGGAGACATTCTTCAAAAGAAGAGAAGTATTAGAACATACGGATATGAACTGACACTGGAGGGAGGTAAATTTGAGAAAAAAATTACTTCAGGGTAGTGGTTATGTGGAACAGCCTCCCATCAGAGGTGGTAGAATCTTATACAGTAGAGTAATTTAAACATGGTTGGGAGAGATGGAAGAATATCCTTACAAATATATAAGGATCAAATAGGGTTTAAAGTTACCATAAGGTTAAAAAAGGGGCAGACTAGACTGTACTTATCTTCCGTCAAAGTTTCTAGGTAAATGTAAGTGGTAATGGAGAGTAGGTACTATATTCTAATGGAAATATAGTATTTTTTCACTTGATGTGTGGTCCTTTACTTTTTCTATACGTACTATGTAAGGAATAGGACATTTGTTTTTCAGATCCAAGATCCTGACCTCTCAGTTTTGTTGATTTATTAACTTACATGGATGTTGCCCTACTGCTTTGCTTCAATGAACAAAAATAAAAAATAAATACAAATCTAAAAAAAAGATATAAAATTAAAAATTTTAATACAACTTTCCGAAGAAAAACTAAATTTTAATTTTTATTAGTCCTTTTTATTTCTTAAAAACATTTTTTCTGCACCTTTGATCACCATCCTAATATGGCACTTACATAGGAGGACAGCCGCCGGCAGAGGTTCCGCTGGTGTTCTTCATAAATATGCTGTAAATATTTTCCCCCCATGCTTTGCACTGAGAGACAATGGGCTGATTCAGAGGTGGATGTTGCTGCATCAGGTTTAGCACTTGTTGCCGTAGTGGCAGGTGTGATGATGTGTAAATGTTAGTTGCAGTCTTTTTCCCTTGTGTACTAGCAGCGCCTGAATATGCAGGCTCTGAGACGCCCACATTCTGTGCGCTGTAACACTGCCAGTGGTTTTAGACAGTACACCATCCGCATACCATCACATCCACCATCGACACTTGCACCACTCTTTGGCAGTGTCTCTATCTGAAGCAGTTGTGCATTTTTTACATTCACTCCAGGCCATCTACCAGTCGGGTGTGGTATTGAAAGTCGACAGTAACTAGGTCGACAATGTCTAGGTCGACCACTATTGGTCGACAGTAACTAGGTCGACAGGGTGTCTAGGTCGACAGGGTCTTTAGGTCGACATGTTCTAGGTCAACAGGTCAAAAGGTCGACATGAGTTTAATGTTATTTTGGTGTCGTTTTCTTCGTAGAGTGACCGGGAACCCCAATTAGTGCACCGCGTCCCCTCGCATGGCTCGCGAGCTTCGGGCATGGTGCCTTCGCTTCGCTCGGCACAGATTACCGTTCCAATCGTAGTCCACGTGGATCGTTACGTATGAAAAGGTTCAAAAAAAGAAAAAAATTGTGGAAAACTCATGTCGACCTTTTGACCTGTCGACCTAGAACATGTCGACCTAAAGACCCTGTCGACCTAGACACCCTGTCGACCTAGTTACTGTCGACCAATAGTGGTCGACCTAGACATTGTCGACCTAGTTACTGTCGACTTTCAGTCCGGATCCCCTACCAGTCACTGCCCAGGAACACCCATGGTTTTTCTTCTACATTTCTGATACCAACGGCCCTGGACCCGACATTGCATCTGTGCCTACACTCAGGGTAACGCATGTGCATTAGGGGCTTTTCAGAATATTTTGCGCATGCGTAGTATCAAATAATCGCTCAACTACATGAACATCGGCATTACGTGTAGTTGTGGTGCACATCTGAAACAGGCCCTATAGCAGCTGGCCCTGCACAATCTGACATTTTCTCAGGATTTATAGAATAGCATAGGCAAATGCAGGAGGGGTTTCTGGTTGCCAGGAAACCCCCCTCTTCTTGGCAAGTGACTAAAATTATTACAATAGCAATGGTATAAAATACGATAACTAGAGCTGCCGCTACAACATGCAGTTTAAGGGACAGAGCAGAGCTGCTGCACATGCCCAATGGTGGCAGCTTCTTCTTCCACCAAGCTTGCGGTGTGTCCTCAATAAGTGCACTTGACCAGAGAGTAGCTGCCAAGAAGAAGAGACAGGAGCCTTATCATGAGGTGGGAGAATGTGTGCTTAGAAAGTGCAGTACTGGTTCTATTATGTTTGGGCATGAATTTATTATGGTATGTTTAGCTTTTCCTGACCACTTATATATATTGTTTAAATGTTTGATACAGCCTATACTATAGACCATCTATAGTGTTCAATATTAATACTGTATCCATACTGTATACAGTGTATAAAAAAACCAATGGGTGGTAGACCGTAGACTTCATTTTGAAACCCCCCTTTAGAAATCCTGCATTTGCCACTGAATACCCCACGTTACCTCCCACCTCTCACTTTGGCTTAACCTTGGTGTCAGCTTGTTGTATCTGCAATGCTAAATATGATTAACCAGCCACAGCCGCCCATATGTCCCCTTCTGATGTTGTATCAGCATCCATGCCTTCCCAGTCTCAGTGGTGTCATATTTGGCTACTGTGCTGTGTTACGCCAATGCTAATCTGCAGATTTGTTTCAATGCAGCAGCTCCCTTACAATTTGAAAGGAAAAAAATCACTTTGGTTCATGTAGCAATGTCACTCCATGCATACATTGTAATATCACAGTGAGACCCTGCCTGGCAATCCTTCCAGCTCTTTTCTTATGTCGGAGAGTTTATGGACCTTTATCTGTTATGTATTTACACAATGAAATGAAATTATATTCATTTTTTTGCACAGCGTAACAGATTATTGATATTGTGAAACTATTTTCAAATATTATTTCTGTGTTTACTGCGTTCTATGCTAGAATGATTCAGTATGTTAGATAACACAATTATTAATAATGTAACAATGGTATCTGGTAAACGATACAGCAGATTTGCTATCATTTATTTATTAATGCTTGATTGTCTCTAAGCAAGTGGGTCTGGAGAACATGCACCGTAATAGCGCATTCCAATAATTGCTCAGGGAGTGATGTGGTTATTATTATTATTTATTATTATTACATTTTATTTATAGGGCGCCACAAGTGTTTTGCAGCGCCGTGCAAAGGACAGTACAGGGAGACAAAACTTAGCATTGCAGTAAATAAATAACAACAACAGACTACAGGTAACAAAGAGCACCACAATTCTCAAAACATAATACAGCTTAGATGTAAGTAGCGAGGGAGTGACCATCGTACTACTTGGGGCTGGTGGCCATAGATAGAGAGGAGCCTTTACCAGTAGGAGAAAAAGCAGGTAAAGATGAACGCTGAGTGAAATGTGTCGAGAAGAGGGCTTTGACAACAAGAGGAAAGAGGGCCCTGCTCTGAAGAGCTAACAATCTAGTGGGGAGGGGCGACAGACAGATGACATGAGGTGCAAGCAAGGGGGAGGAAGCCTGATGGCAGGATGTAAGCAAAGCAGAGATGTTCAAGGCATGAGGCAGGGGGATAGAGGAGCAGCCTCAGGACTATGTTATGCCTCGGAAGGGTATGCTTTGATGAATAGGTGGGTTTTCAGTGCCCGTTTGAAGCTTTGCAAGGTCAGGGAGAGTCTAATGGAGCGGGGGAGAGAATTCCACTGAAGGCGTGCAGCACGGCCAAAATCTTGAACTTGTGCATGGGAAGCAGTGACCAGGGCAGAGGAGAGGCGACGGTCAAAATACCTGTTGGAGGGAAGATTTGAACCTGGACTTGAAGATACAAAGTATCTGGACTACAGACATATATTGTAATCCAGAAAAACAATTAAACAAACAGGTTTTATTCAAAAAAAGAAAAATGTAAAAAATATTCCCTGAATCTCATATAATGCTCCCGTATAAAGGTTAGGTACTGCAACCTTTTCATGATCAAAGTTGACAGTAACAGATTTTACCTAGTGGCTGCAGTGCTGCAGCTCCCACTGTGTAAAATACACCACCCGTAAGGTCTGCCTAGCAGTGCAGTGACTTCCAGTTGGAAGCGCTCTCTGCTAATCACATGACCATCAGTCCCATAGGGAGGGTTTTGTAATCCTGGGACTGGCAGTCCAGACTGCAATAGCAGAAAGCGCTTCCATGGGAAGCCACTCCCCTGCGATCAGAGCAGCGATTCCAGGGGCTGCAGTCCTTAAAAGCTGTCCGGATGATTAATTTGTGCATATGATGGGACCGTGATCCTATGTCCCCTCGGTCAGCAAAGGCAGGAGCTGCTACAAGCACTCTATATAAGGGGAACTATTGGAAATAAGTGTCTTTAGCTTAACAAAGAAAAAAAAATACATTTAGCATTATTATTGTTGGAGTTAAATGCAGGTCTGTATGGGTTCTAAAACTTAAGGTCTTTCTATGTCTCTCATATACCCAGTTCTTGATTTAATATATAAAGGAATACAGGGGTACTTTAACAGAGGAGGGGGCCCGTGTGCATCTCAGGGTGTGCCCCATCCCCTGCACGGTGCAGTAGTCTCCAGCAATGTGCCAGAGTCTACTGTGCATGTACAAGTTTCTGGAAACATGGCGCCCGACAAGTTCCGGAGACCAATTTGGCTACTGTGCATGCACAACGGCCGCGAGAGCAGTGCCCGACGCTGGACTCCGGAAAGGTGAGTATTAAATATGGATGCAGTTTGTGTGGTGTGGGCCTCTCCTGGACCCAGTAGCCCGTGTGCACCGCACCCATTGCATCCATTATAGAAATGCCAATGAAGGAACACAATTTCAATCTGTTATTGACTTGTTTCTGTGACAACCTTCTTCATTTTGGTTTGGACCTTCCTCCCATATTATTTTGAGCTATTAGAGACAACAGATTTTGCTTGGGGTACATCTGATTTTCAATAAAATTTAAATTAGTTCTGATGTTAGTCAATGTAAAGTCCAAGTAGATGGATGGAGATGATCACTGTAAACAATTTCTGCCCAAGAAAGAGCATTTGTGCAAAACATTTCAACATTAATATCGTCCAAGGCTGACACTTGATTAACTCTTCTGGTTTGTTTATTAGATTGGGAAGAATATGAGGAGAAAAAGACAGATTAGTGCCACTTGTTATGAAAGTCCTTTCAAAATTTAGGGGGAAATTGTAAGCGTTCATCTGAAACATTGTTTGGTCTGGAATCCATGGTATTTCATGCCAATTTTGACAGAAAAAAACCTGAGAAAAAGCCACAGAACGGGCAGCCTTGTAGGATGGTAGGCTTGCATGCAGGCATTAGAGGAGGTAAAGGCAGCATTCAGAGGGGGCAATTCGATTGTTTTTTTTTTTAATGCTCTAAGTAAACGTGCAGCTATTTGTTACTCCAAACGGGCGCGACCGCCACATGTACCCATAACTTATGACACTTGTCACACCCAAATGCACCAAGTTTAGCTGTATAAAGCGGCTAAACCCATCTAAAGTACTGGTTAGGGCCCCAAAACGATGAATTTTGCACCGATTTCTGCTCGCCACTTCAGGAGGATGCGAGCAGAAATTTGGGCACCCACAGTATTTGTGTCCATTGGATTGAATAGCTCTCATCAGTTTAGACTGGAGCTGCAGGCGCTGGTGAACAATGAATCTCCCAAGAGGAAGAGCAGGGGGGAAAGAAAGGAGTTTAGACAATAAAATGAGGTTGAGATGCAGGAGGGGGCAGCAGTGGCGGCACCGGGGTCGGTAAAACCCTGGTGCAGCCAATAGCCTCCCTTGCACCCAAAAGGGGGGGTGGTCTCACGGGAAGGGGTGTGGCCCTGTAGGAAATCCCCAGCTAACAACTCTATAGGGGAATTGCCTCGTGGAAGTGGTGAAAAGATTTGCAGGGATAGCTGATTTTTGTATCACCTGTCTCCACACAGGAGCAATGTTAAATTGCTCTGGCGTTTGTGGCGGGTTAGGTACTTAATTATCCGGTGCAATCTGGTCCCTGACGATTAAATAATGAATAGGCCTCTTTGTGTCTTTTTGGTTCAACTATTTATGTAGATGAATTCAGCAGTAGCACCCAATACAATACAGCTATTCAGAGCTAGACTAGCCAATCTATGGGAGGGGAGCATAAAAACAACAATACAAATGTATAAAAGTCCAACAATAAAGCAATAATGTGTTAGTTTGTAAGTTTGCTGCAGGCAAAGGTGTTTGCAGCAGCTTTGCAATTGCAATCTTTAGCAATGCAAATACAGGAGGAAGTGCATACCACCTCCACTGCATTTGCGATGCGATCGCATTTTGATCTGCCACGGTAGGCTGAGAAGGGTCTGGGACTCCAGGTCGACAACAAAAAGGTCGACACACCTTAGGTCGACGCCAATTGCTCGACACACCTTAGGTCAACATGGACAAAAGGTCGACAGGAACAAGGTTGACATGGAAAAAGGTCGACATGAGTTTTTTTAAATGTTTTTTTGGTGTCGTTTTCTTCGTAGAGTGACCGGGAACCCCAATTAGTGCACCGCGTCCCCTCGCATGGATCGCTTCACTCGCCATGCTTCGGGCATGGTGCCTTCGCTTCGCTCGGCACAGATTACAGTTCCAATCATAGTCCACGTGGATCGTTAAGTATGAAAAGGTTTCAAAGAAGAAAAAAATCGTGAAAAACTCATGTCGACCTTTTCCCATGTCGACCTTGTTCCTGTCGACCTTTTGTCCATGTGGTTACTCAGGCTTACTCAAGATGCTTACTCAGGCTTCTCGTTGTAGATGGCCTTGCAAGGCCAAGGAAACTGCATCCAATCGCAACTCCCAGAAAATAGGGACGGCACTCCCCCATTTTCCCTATCACCGAACTGCCCCGTTCCTCCCCGCGAATGCCTTTGCCTGTCAATCACACAGAGGCATTCACATTCTGCGCTGAGATTGCAGGACCGTTGTGCACATGCGCAGGACCCGGCCATAGGGGAAAATGGGGTGTGTATTGCGTTACCCCGGTCAGCATACTGACGCCTGCATCCCAGCAGTGGAATGGCGGGGGGGGGGGGAGTGCAACAAGCCCCTTGCGTACCTGCTGCACTCGCCACGCTGCGGGCTCGGTTGCCACGGGTTCTATTCCCACTGTCCTACGAATACTCCCTGTTGGTCGGCATGCCAACCATTGGGATAGTGAGGGGGCGGGATGTAGGGGGAGGTATTGTGACCGGCGGTCTCCCGACCACCGGTCACATAACTACATCCCAGGAAAATGCAGTGATGATCGTATAAGTGATCCTTACTAAATCATCCTCAAACGTAATTGCTGTTAAAATAATTGGAACACAAAAGAAATATCTATTTTTCATCTGGTTTGTAAACAAAAAACAGCTTCTTGTAAGAAATTAATTTCAATTTCTGCATGTTTGTTGAATTGCTTTAAATCTGCATATTTATACTAATATGTGTAGGGGTAATTCGTTTTAAGCTATTATTTCATTTTACATGAAATTAATGAATTCCATTTTTTAACTGACAGTGAAACTATTGATATTTGAGTAAAAGGAACTGAATTATATAAATATTACAAAATAATATGTCTAATCATATACAGTAAGTGGAATATAGTTAGCTGATCACAGCTAATTGCTTTCTGAATGATAGGTATAACAGGATTAGCAGTGATCAATGCATAGTACATTTTATATGTGATGGTTTATTTATTGTGATTTTTTTCCACTTCAATTATTTCCCACTAATTATATTTTTATTGTGCGTCTTTGATTAGACTGAACCTTGATACCAATTTTAATTCCAAAAATCAGTCAGTTGTGTAAAAATACTAATTACATGACTTTGTACATTAAACTGTGTACCAACAAATTTGCTTGGAATTTCTCTGACATATCATTTAAATAATTACTAGTTTGCCATTAGTTAGAACACAAGTGTCACAGGGACAGCATAAACATACCTGACATAGATGTAGAACAGCAGGGTGTGGAATCCAGTCCAGGTATTCAGTTTGATCAAGTCTGAGCAACAGCAAGCATGATTGCAGACACCTCTCAGCTTGCTGTTAAAATGATTTAAGGCACAAGAGACAGGGCTCCTGACGGTGAACTAGTTGCCCAGGTAATAGGCTGGGTGGTGGCTAATGTTAGGGGTCTTGGATCAATGGTCTCTGGAGAATTTACGCTCTGTATGCTAAGATCTGCTATTAACTATTTTGGTAACCTGTGACGTGTTGGTAACTGCTAATGTTCAGTTGTGAATTGCCTACATGTGGTAAAGCTGTGGAACAATAAACCTGCAGTTTGGGAACTTTACCCAGTGTATGTGATCCTTGTCACACAACATTATAATGCTAGATTTCTACAGATAGCTTTATTATAATACTGTAGTTTGTATATTGTAATGGTTTTGTACCATCCAAGTTGTTTATTACCACAGCATGGGCCAAATTGGGTGTGGATCATAGGGTCGGCAGTAAATAGGTCGACAGTCATTGGGTCGACCACTATTGGTCAACAGTGTCTAGGGCAACACCTGAAATAGGTCGGCACAGTCATTAGGTCGACATGAACAAGGTTGACATGGAAAAAGGTCGACATGGGTCTTTAAAAAAAAATTGGTTGTCGTTTTCATTGTAAAGTGACCGGAAACCTTAATTAGTGCACCGTATCCCTTCACATGGCTCGCTTCACTCGGGCAAGGTACCTCACTCCATTACTGCTGCGTTCAGCACACGTTACTATTCACAATCATAGTCTACGTGGATCGTAAGGTATGAAAAGTTAAAAAACGAAAAATAAAATGTGAAAAACTCATATCGACCTTGTCCAAGTCAACCTAGTGACCATGTCGACCTATACACCATGTCAACCTAATGCATGTCGACCAAAAGTGTACGACCTAATGAGTGTTGACCTAAGTGCTGTTAATCTCAAGACCAGATCCCGGCCAAATTCACAACCACATGCAGTCCCGATTCAGTTACAAGTGACCAATGTTTTCTAGACTGAACATGTGCCATGGATACATTGCGCAAGTACTACGATTCTATTGCGACCTCAGTTCAGGTAGCCTGATGGCAGGATGTAAGCAAAGCGGAAATGTTCAAGGCGTGAGGCAGGGGGATGGAGGAGCAGCCTCAGGACTAGGTTATGCATCGAAAGGGTATGCTTTGATGAAGAGGTGGGTTTTCCGTGCCCGTTTGAATTTTTGCAAGGTCGGGGAGAGTCTAATGGAGTGGGGAAGTGCGTTCCACTGAAAGGGTGCAGCATGTGCAAAATCTTGTTCTCGAGCATCAGAAGCAGTGACCAGGGTAGAGGAGAGGTGATGGTCAATGGCCGACCATAGGAGGCAGGAGGGAATATGAAGGGAGAGGAGGTTGGAGATGTAGGGAGCCGTGGAATTAGAGATGGCCTTGTATGTGAGAGTGAGGAGCGTGAAATGGATTCTGTAGGGGAATGCGAGCCAGTGCAGATTTTGTCAAAGGGGAGTGGCAGATGTGGAGCGGCAGGAGAGGAAGTTAAGCTTAGCTGCGGTGTTGAGGATAGATTGGAGTCGAGCAGAATGGGAACAAGTGAGGCCAGTGAGGAGAACATTGCAGTAGTCGAGTCGTGAAATGGCCAGTGAGTGGATGATAAGTTTAGTTGCACTCTGGGAGAGAAATGGCCTGATGCGAGCAATGTTGCATAGCTGGATCCGACAGGATTGCGTCAGAGTTTGGATGTGGGGTGCAAAGGAGAGGGAGGAGTCAAGAGTGACACCCAAACAGCGGAGTTGGGAAATGGTGGTGTTGTCAACAGTGATAGAGGTATTGGTAGGGGTGTTATTCTTGCTAGGGGAAAGATAATGAGTTCAGTTTTGTCCATGTTTAGCTTCAGAGAGCGCTCAGACATCCAGGAGAAGATGGCGGAGAGGCAGCTGGAAACCTGAGAGAGGACAGAGGGGGACAGATCAGGAGAGGAGAGGTAGAGTTGTGTGTCATCAGCATAGAGATTGTATTGAAGGCCAAAGGAGTTAATGAGCGCACCCAGGTCCAGAAGGATAGGCAGAGAGAAGTGGCCCCTGGATTTGGCTGAAAGCAGGTCATTGGTGACTTTCACCAGGGCAGTCTCAGTGGAGTGGAGTGGGTGAAAGCCAGATTGTAGTGGATCAAGGATGGAGATGTCAGAGAGGTAGCTTGTGAGATGGCTGTAGACCAGTCGTTCAAGTAGTTTTAAGGCAAATGGGAGAAAAGAGATGGGGCGGAAAGCTAGTGGGTGATGAAGGGTCGAGGTTGTTTTTTTTAGAATAGGTGAGGCCAGAGTATGTTTGAATGGTGAGGGAAAGATGCCGATAGAGAGTGATAGGTTAAAGAGGTGAGCAAGGTGGGAGCAGGCAGTGGGGGAGAGGCAGCGGAGAAGACAGGAGGGGAGGGGTTCCAGGGGGCAGGTTGAGGGCGGAGGATAAGATAAGGGAGTGTACTTCCTTGTCAGTAGTGGGACGGAAGGAGGACAGGGAGGGATAGATAGAGGGGAAGGATGATGGGGGCAGGGGGGCAGCAGAGGGGTGACGGGAGGAGATATCGTGTTGGATTTCTTCTATTTTGGATATGAAGAAGGAGGCAAAGTCAGTGGCAGTAAGGGAGGATGGGAGGGAAGGAGGGGGCGAAGGAGAGAATTGAAAGTTTCAAAAAGACGGCGTGGACTTGAGGACTGAGAAGAGATGAGAACTTGGAAAAATGATTGCTTGGCGAGGGAAAGATCAGAGCTGTAGGAGAAGAAAATAAACTTGAAATGGAGGAAGTCTGCCAGAGAGTGATATTTCCTCCAGGAGCATTCAGCGGAACGTGAACATTTTTGTAAGAATCGTGTTAGCTTGGTGTGCTAGGGTTGGGGTTTACAGTGGCGGAGGGGGGGCAGAGGAGAAGGGGGCCACAGAGTCAAGAGCAGTGGCTAGGGAAGAGTTATAGAAGGAGGCTGCCTGGTTGGGACAGGTCATAGTGGAAAGAGGAGAGAGGAAAGTCTTGAGGGAGGACAGGATAGTGGGGTCGAGAGACCCGAGATTGTGTCTGGTGATGGTGCGTCTGGGCGTGGAGAGTAGAGGGGAAAATGAGAGGAAGAAGGAAAGCAGATGGTGGTCAGAGAGAGGGAAGGAAGAGTTTGAGAAATAAGAGAGATTACATTGGTGGGTGAAGACAAGGTCAAGGGAGTGGCCGAGATTGTGAGTAGGAGTGGAGGTCCATTGAGAAAGTCCAAAGGAGGAGGAAAGTGCAAGAAGATTAGTGGAAGCAGCATTAGTGATGTCAATAGGGTTGTTAAAGTCACAGAGGGTGATAAGAGGGGAGGTCGGAGGAGAGAAAGTGGGGAAGCCAGGCAGCAAAGTTGTCATGGAAAGGTGAACAGCAGCCAGGGCGGCAGTAGATCACTGCCACAAGGAGGTGAATGGGGTAGAAGAGGCGGATAGTGTGGACCTCAAAGGTGGAGGTGAGGGAAGGCTAAGGTGGGATGACACGAAAAGTGAAGTTTGGGGAGAGAAGGATGCCCACACCTTCACCCTGGCGGTCATCAGGTCCGACCAAGTGGGTGAAGAGAGGCCTCCATACGAGAGGGCAGCAGGGGAGGTGGTGTCAGATCAGAGCCAGGTTTCAGTTATGACGGGAAGGTTAAAAGAGTGGGAGATGAGCAGGTCGTGGATAGTTTGGTAGCTTGTTGCAGATGTTTCTAGCATTCCAGAGTGCACAGGAGAAAGGAAGGGAGGGAAAGGGGAGATGGGGATCAGGTTGGCTGGGTTCTGAATGCCTGTGGGTGGTCGCACGCAGATCCTACTGCGGTGATGGCCACTGCAGCGATCCCTCCTGGGAGCACCCAGAAATCAGGATCTATGTCACAAACAAAGGCAGCATAACATAAACAGCTATCCCGATGATAATATATCATAGCAGAATTGCTAACGAAAGCAATTTCCTTGCAGTTTCTGAGTAGCTCCAGACCTACTCCTAGATTGCGATCACCTCAGTCCGTTTAGTTCCTGGTTTGACGTCACAAACACGCCCTGCGTCCGACCAGCCACTCCTCCATTTCTCCAGCCACTCCTGCGTTTTTACCTGGCACGCCTGCGTTTTTTAGCACTCCCTGAAAACGGCCAGTTTCCACCCAGAAACACCCACTTCCTGTCAATCAGCAGAGCGATTGAAAAGCTTTGTTCGCCTGTGAGTAAAATAGCATAGTTTTGTGTAAATTTGCTTAGCGCGTAGGCCCTGCTGTGCATACGCATGCGCAGAACTGCTGGATTTTAGCCTATTAGCAATTCTGCTAAAATTAGCAGCGAGCGAACAACTCGGAATGAGGGCCATTGCTTCAAGTTCAATGGAATATATCTTTTATAAGTTTGCAGAACAACAGTCGCTAAGGTCCAGACCATATGGTCCCCCTGGTATAAAATGTGACCTCTTTACACTCCCAAGCTCTGCTGACCTTTTTCCCCACAGCCCCCCCCCCCCCCCTCCTTTTGATGCTTTTTTTTTAATTCCTCTAATTTTGTTTTCTTTTTTCTCTCTTCCTTTTATGTTTATTAACAATAAAGCGACAGTAGACCATTGGATGCCTTTTTTTTTTTTTTTAATTAATTCTTGTTTTACTAATATTTTTTTAATTGAGTTGTTTTAGATAATGTGTATATCTGTCTGTACTGTCACTGTGAATTCATTATTACTGCTTTTAGATGTTTCAGATGTATCTTACGACACTCTGTCATGCTTATGGTAATCTTTCATTGTTTCATTGATCGGGCAACTTTAATAAATATTCCTTGTTTTCAATAAAAAAACAAACAAAAGGAATTGAGCTACAGAAGTGGAATTAGGGCGAGAAAGGCTCCAAATATATTAGCAAAAGAAATAAGCAATTTAGTAAAATCAGTCTACACCTATTATGAAAAGGTGCAGTGTGGTATTACATTTATGGTATAGGGTCTATTCATAAAGCAGTGATAACAGTGGAGAAGTTGCCCATGGCAACCAATCAGCTGCTCTGTATAATTTTATAATATACAAATTATAAATGTTACTTCAGTGCGGTACTTCAGCAACTTCTCCACTGGCTCACTTCCCCTCACTTTTCACTGCTTCATGAATAGACCCCAGAATACAGTATCATGGAGGGAGAAAGCCCCTGTATATAGTAATTAGATGTAGATTTACTAATAAATGGCAATACGGCTAATTTTTTTTTAAATTACTGTACCAAACTTAGGCAATAAGAGTATTCTTCAGCCGGAAGCCGAGATAATGGTTAATTTCCCACTTTGCTGGGTCAGACTGAGAGAATATGCACATGTATGATGACCTAGAAATCTTGCTCACACATTCACCATGGGATTGGTGCCCAAATATGGCTTTATTTTACACTTAGAGATATATTTACTAAAGTTCACTTTTCACTGATTTTTATCGATTTCAAATCGATGAAACGTGATTTCAGGGGCTGAAACACACATTTTACCAATAGATGATTTTTTTTAAATATTATTTTTAAATGTTAGTAAATATGTTTTTAGCCCTGGAAACACAACATCGATTTCGGTTGATTTCTATCATTTTGAAATTTGAAAAATCAACCTTTGGTGAATATACCCTCTGGTAAGAAAAAAAAAAACTTGCAATGACTCTTGCTGGCTGGTGACACCCGTGCAAGAAAACTTCACACACCCAAAAGCAGAGCCGGCCTCAGCTATAGGCAGGCTAGGCATTTGCCTAGGGCATTCATGCATGTCTAGGGGCATCAAAGCATGTCCCTGCAGTATCTCATGCTGAGAGGGACAGTCCGCAAACTAACTGTTACTTTCCAAATGTATTCAATCAGTACTTGTATACACTGCTGTTTGGAGAGAGAATTGACAGCATAGGAAAGGAATGAGTTAAATATCTTGTGAGGGGTGGACCTAGCTGGAAGGAAAGTACAGCCCTTTGAAAAAAGGGGAGGGTTAGTATATATAGGGAAGGATAGGCCATTTTGTCTCTCTCTTGTTGGTGAAATTGCCTTCCCACCCTCCCGCCCTGTTGGTAGAGGTTCTGGCACGGAGTGCCTTGGCATTAAATTGTTGGCTGGTTCTATCGTTGGCTATTTATTGGCGGAAAAGAATGGCAGTTTGTAGTTGTATGGTAAGCTGTAGGGATTTACAGTTTGATGTGGTTTAGGTGCACTCACCTCCATCGACTTTTTGACCGCTCGACCACCCGACCGGGAGGCAGCGGTATGGGCACCCATCAGGGTGGGTAGTCACTGTGGGGGTTGAGCTAGCACCTATTACCGTTTTTGATAGTTTGTAGTTAAAGTAGGATGGTTTTGATTTTAGCATTTTAAGGTTAGCATCAGTTTAATAGAGCCGTTCTTTTTTCTGCCACCATATGCTGGCTGAATCGTCATTTTAACAAAGTTTTCATTTACAGGTTTGCTATGGTTAGGGTCAAATAAATAGCTAGCAATTTTTCTGCCAAATTCAAGTCTTCGTGTCTTTATTTCTTGGTATTAGAGGTAACGAATGCTTTACTTAGAATGAAGGGGTCCACCAAATGTCACTAGGATGTTTAACATTTGTCAAAAAAATGCACACTGTGCCTTAAACTTCCTCTGACATGCTTGAATGCCCCTGACTTGTGAGACCTCAGACAGACAGCAGAAGCCCAGTAAATGCAATTCCTGGACCTGTGACATTTTTACTGACTATATAAGGTTATTACTGGATGGCTTCTTATGATAACACGTGTATTTTGGAAGACTGCTTCACAGAAACCTGACATCACCTATACTGCTTGTGCACATGGGGGAGGGGGACCCTGCCATCCTGTGTGTGTCCCTTATCCCTGTGCAAACCCCAGGTGTCTGCAGGGACATAACATGGGCAGTGTTCTCCCCACAATTTATTTCCTAGTCAGTCCATGCCGTAAAATTCCCCTGCCATCTAGCACTGTAACGTGGTCAGTAAGTTGCGTTGTGCTATTTCTATATGAAACATCAGTGCAGCGTGACTTTTGGACACATCAGACTGGAGGGCAGAGCATTTAGCTCCCACAGTATAAAGTAAAGTGCATGCAGTTAACGGGAGTAACAGAAACCAGCAAACACACTGAATAGTGAAGAGAATGGACAGTTTCTACATGTTTGATACTGATCTTTTTGTATAACCAGCAAGTGTGGCAGTATCTGTGGCAGTATATGTGTATTATGGGCATTACTAATGTGGGACATATGTGTAAGGTGCATTACTGTGTGGCATTATGTGTATTATGGGCATTACTAATGTGGGGCATATGTGTAAGGTTCCTTTACTGTGTGGAATTATATGTATTATGGTCATTACTGTGTGGCATTGTGCAGAGTTAAACTGGCCCACAGGGTAACCCCCCGGTGGGCCCCACTACCTGAGCGTTGCAGGTACAGATGCAGAACTAGCGGCGGAGCTAGGGGGCACCAGACAAAATTTTGCCTAGGGCATCAAATTGGCTAGGGCCGGCTCTGCCCAAAAGTGACAAATGTTGGAACTGAACCAGAACCCTTTTTGCATTAATCATATATAGACATGACTTATTCTTTTCTCCCTGAAGATTTCCTTTCGGTTTGATGTTCTAACACAGGGCCGGTTCTGGGGCTCTGTGCGCCCCGAACGGTAATAGGGGCGTGGCTTCACACAGGGGGCGTGGTCATTTACGCCCCCTGTACAGACTGAAATGATGTGCGGTGCGCGATGGCGTCTAGTTCCCTTCGTGGAGAGGACCTTTGCTGTGCGGTGCGCGATGACGTCATCGCGCACCGCACAGTAAAGGACCTCTCCACGAAGGGAAACTAGACGCGTACGCGTCTAGTTTCCCTTCACAGCGGCCAGCGGCAGCGGGGGGGGGGGCAGCGGCCAGCGGCAGCGCGGGGCACACAGCAGCAGCGGATCTTGCCCTGGTGCGGTGCCCTCCGGATGGCGCCCTGCGCCCTCCGGAAGGCGGCGCCCCGGGCAAAAGTTCTGCTTGCCCGTGGCAAGATCCGCTACTGTTCTAACACATAACTAAAACCTACACGCCCCTGCCATCCTACCCCCCCTTCCTCTTTCCTTTTTTTTCGGAAAATGTCTGTGTTTGATTGTTTAATGCCATCAATATAAAATTATTGGACATGCTTTGAATTGCAAAAAAATTATTTTTATTCTGTGTAATAATAAGATTTTACTCACCGGTAAATCTATTTCTCGTAGTCCGTAGTGGATGCTGGGAACTCCGTAAGGACCATGGGGAATAGACGGGCTCCGCAGGAGACTGGGCACTCTAAAAGAAAGATTAGGTACTATCTGGTGTGCACTGGCTCCTCCCACTATGACCCTCCTCCAGACCTCAGTTAGGATACTGTGCCCGGAAGAGCTGACACAATAAGGAAGGATTTTGAATCCCGGGTAAGACTCATACCAGCCACACCAATCACACCGTATAACTCATGATACTACACCCAGTTAACAGTATGAAATATAACTGAGCCTCTCAACAGATGGCTCAACAATAACCCTTAGTTAGGCAATAACTACATACAAGTATTGCAGACAATCCGCACATGGGATGGGCGCCCAGCATCCACTACGGACTACGAGAAATAGATTTACCGGTGAGTAAAATCTTATTTTCTCTGACGTCCTAGTGGATGCTGGGAACTCCGTAAGGACCATGGGGATTATACCAAAGCTTCCAAACGGGCGGGAGAGTGCGGATGACTCTGCAGCACCGAATGAGAGAACTCAAGGTCCTCCTCAGCCAGGGTATCAATTTTGTAGAATTTAGCAAACGTGTTTGCCCCTGACCAAGTTGCAGCTCGGCAAAATTGTAAAGCCGAGACCCCTCGGGCAGCCGCCCAAGATGAGCCCACTTTCCTCGTGGAATGGGCTTTTACTGATTTAGGATGCGGCAATCCAGCCGCAGAATGCTCCAGCTGAATTGTGCTACAAATTCAGTGAGCAATAGTCTGCTTAGAAGCAGGAGCACCTATTTTGTTGGGTGCCTACAGGATAAAAAGCGAGTCAGTTTTCCTGACTCCAGCCGTCCTGGAAATATAAATTTTTAAGGCCCTGACTACGTCCAGTAACTTGGAATCTTCCAAGTCCCTAGTAGCCGCAGGCACTACAATAGGTTGGTTCAAGTGAAAAGCTGATACCACCTTAGGGAGAAACTGGGGATGAGTCCTCAATTCTGCCCTATCCATATGGAAAATCAGATAAGGGCTTTTACATGACAAAGCCGCCAATTCTGACACACGCCTGGCCGAAGCCAAGGCCAATAACATGACCACTTTCCACGTGAGATATTTCAAATCCACAGTTTTAAGTGGCTCAAACCAATGTGATTTTAAGAAACTCAACACCACGTTGAGATCCCAAGGTGCCACAGGAGGCACAAAAGGGGGCTGAATATGTAGCACTCCCTTTACATATGTCTGAACTCCAGGCAGTGAAGCCAGTTCTTTCTGGAAGAAAATCGACAGAGCCGAAATCTGGACCTTAATGGAACCCAATTTTAGGCCCATAGTCACCCCTGACTGTAGGAAGTGCAGAAAACGACCCAGCTGAAATTCCTCTGTTGGGGCCTTCCTGGCCTCACACCACGCAACATATTTTCGCCAAATACGGTGATAATGGTTTGCGGTTACTTCTTTCCTGGCTTTTATCAGCGTAGGAATGACTTCTTCCGGAATGCCCTTTTCCTTTAGGATCCGGAATTCAACCGCCATGCCGTCAAACGCAGCCACGGTAAGTCTTGGAACAGACAGGGCCCCTGCTGTAGCAGATCCTGTCTGAGCGGTAGAGGCCATGGGTCCTCTGATATCATTTCTTGAAGTTCTGGGTACCAAGCTCTTCTTGGCCCATCCGGAACCACGAGTATCGTTCTTACTCCTCGTTTTCTTATTATTCTCAGTAAATTTGGTATGAGAGGCAGAGGAGGGAATACATAAACCGACTGGTACACCCACGGTGTCACTAGAGCGTCCACAGCTATTGCCTGAGGGTCCCTTGACCTGGCGCAATATCTAGTTTTTTGTTTAGGCGGGACGCCATCATGTCCACCTGTGGCCTTTCCCAACGGTTTACCAACAGTTGGAAGACTTCTGGATGAAGTCCCCACTCTCCCGGGTGTAGGTCGTGTCTGCTGAGGAAGTCTGCTTCCCAGTTGTCCACTCCCGGAATGAACACTGCTGACAGTGCTAAGACGTGATTTTCCGCCCATCGGAGAATCCTTGTGGCTTCTGCCATCGCCATCCTGCTTCTTGTGCCGCCCTGTCGGTTTACATGGGCGACTGCCGTGATGTTGTCTGATTGGATCAGTACCGGCTGGTTTTGAAGCAGAGGCCTTGCCAGACTTAGGGCATTGTAAATGGCCCTCAGTTCCAGAATATTTATGTGTAGGGACGACTCCTGACTTGACCAAAGTCCTTGGAAATTTCTTCCCTGTGTGACTGCCCCCCAGCCTCGAAGGCTGGCATCCGTGGTTACCAGGACCCAGTCCTGTATGCTGAATATGCGGCCCTCTTGAAGATGAGCACTCTGCAGCCACCACAGTAGAGATACCCTGGTCCTTGGAGACAGGGTTATCAGCCGATGCATCTCAAGATGCGATCCCGACCACTTGTCCAAGAGGTCCCACTGAAAGGTTCTTGCATGGAACCTGCCGAATGGAATTTTGCTTCGTAAGAAGCTACCATTTTTCCCAGAACTCGTGTGCAGTGATGCACCGATACCTGTTTTGGTTTCAGGAGGTCTCTGACTAGAGATGACAGCTCCTTGGCTTTCTCCTGCGGGAGAAACACTTTTTTCTGTTCTGTGTCCAGAACCATCCCCAGGAACAGTAGGCGTGTGGTAGGAACCAGCTGTGACTTTGGAATGTATAGTATCCATCCGTGCTGTTGTAGCACTTCCCGAGATAGTGCTACTCCGACCAACAACTGCTCCTTGGACCTCGCCTTTATAAGGAGATCGTCCAAGTACGGGATAATTAAAACTCCCTTTTTTCAAAGGAGTATCATCATTTCTGCCATTACCTTGGTAAAGACCCTCGGTGCCGTGGACAGTTCAAACGGCAGTGTTTGGAATTGGTAATGGCAATCCTGTACCACAAATCTGAGGTGAGGATGGTAAATGGGGACATGTAGGTAAGCATCCTTGATGTCCAGGGATACCATGTAATCCCCCTCCTCCAGGCTTGCAATAACCGCCCTGAGCGATTCCATCTTGAACTAGAATTTTTTTATGTATGTGTTCAAGGATTTCAAATTTAAAATGGGTCTCACCGAACCGTCCGGTTTCGGTACCACAAACAGTGTGGAATAGTAACCCCGTCCTTGTTGAAGTAGGGGCACCTTGACTATCACCTGCTGGGAATACAGCTTGTGAATTGCCTCTAGCACAGCCTCCCTGCCTGAGGGAGTTGTCGGCAAGGCAGATTTGAGGAAACGGCGGGGGGGAGACGCCTCGAATTCCAGCTTGTACCCCTGAGATACTACTTGAAGGATCCAGGGATCCACCTGTGAGCGAGCCCACTGATCGCTGAAATTTTTGAGGCGGCCCCCCACCGTACCTGGCTACGCCTGTGGAGCCCCCGCGTCATGCGGTGGACTCAGAGGAAGCGGGGGAAGAATTTTGATTCTGGGAACTGGCTGACTGGTGCAGCTTTTTCCCTCTTCCCTCGTCTCTGTGCAGAAAGGAAGCGCCTTTGACCCGCTTGCTTTTCTGAAGCCGAAAGGACTGTACCTGATAATACAGTGCTTTCTTAGGCTGTGAGGAAACCTGAGGTAAAAAATTTTCTTCCCAGCTGTTGCTGTGGATACGAGGTCCCAGAGACCATCCCCAAACAATTCCTCACCCTTATAAGGCTCTATGTGCCTTTTAAAGTCAGCATCACCTGTCCAGTGTCGGGTCTCTAATACCCTCCTGACAGAATGGACATTGCATTAATTCTGGATGCCAGCCGGCAAAATATCCCTCTGTGCATCCCTCATATATAAGACGACGTCTTATGTTCGCAAAATAGTATCCCTGTTTGACAGGGTTACAGACCACGCTGCAGCAGCACTATCTGCAGGTCTCAGTCTAGTACCTGGGTGTGTAAATACAGACTTCAGGATAGCCTCCTGCTTTTTATCAGCAGGTACCTTCAAAGTGGCCGTATCCTAAGACGGCAGTGCCACCTTTTTTGACAACGTGTGAGCGCCTTATCCACCCTAGGGGATATCTCCCAGCGTAACTTATCCTCTGGCGGGAAAGGGTACGCCATCAGTAACTTTTTAGAAATTACCAGTTTCTTATCGGGGGAACCCACGCTTTTTCACACTTCATTCACTCATTTGATGGGGGAACAAAACACTGCCTGCTTTTTCTCCCCAAACATAAAACCCTTTTTTAGTGGTACTTGGGTTAATGTCAGAAATATGTAACACATTTTTTATTGCCGGGATCATGTAACGGATGTTCCTAGTGGATTGTGTATATGTCTCAACCTCGTCGACACTGGAGTCAGACTCCGTGTCGACATCTGTGTCTGCCATCTGAGGGAGCGGGCGTTTTTGAACCCCTGATGGCCATTGAGACGCCTGGGCAGGCGCGGGCTGAGAAGCCGGCTGTCCCATAGCTGTTACGTCATCCAGCCTTTTATGTAAGGAGTTGACACTGTCGGTTTATACCTTCCACCTATCCATCCACTCTGGTGTCGGCCCCACAGGGGGCGACATCACATTTATCGGCATCTGCTCTGCCATCACATAAGCCTCCTCATCAAACGTGTCGACACAGCCGTACCGACACACCGCAAACACACAGGGAATGCTCTGACTGAGGACAGGACCCCACACAGCCCTTTGGGGAGACAGAGAGAGAGTATGCCAGCACACACCAGAGCGCTATATAATGCAGGGATTAACACTATATTGAGTGAATTTTTCCCAATAGCTGCATGTATATACAATATTGCGCCTAAATTTTGTGCCCCCCCCTCTCTTTTTAACCCTTTGAGCCTGAAAACTACAGGGGAGAGCCTGGGGAGCTGTCTTCCAGCTGCACTGTGAAGAGAAAATGGCGCCAGTGTGCTGAGGGAAAAGCCCCGCCCCTTTTTCAACTGACTTTCTCCCGCTTTTTCTGGAATACTGGCAGGGGTAATTTTACATCTATATAGCCTCTAGGACTATATATGATGTAGATTTGCCAGCCAAGGTGTCATATATTGCCCTCAGGGCGCCCCCCCCAGCGCCCTGCACCCTCAGTGACCGGAGTGTGAAGTGTGCATGAGGAGCAATAGCGCACAGCTGCAGTGCTGTGCGCTACCTTGGTGAAGACCGAAGTCTTCTGCCGCCGATTTTCCGGACCTCTTCTTGCTTCTGGCTCTGTAAGGGGGACGGCGGCGCGGCTCCGGGAACGAACACCAAGGCCAGTTCCATGCGGTCGATCCCTCTGGAGCTAATGGTGTCCAGTAGCCTAAGAAGCCCAAGCTAGCTGCAAGCAGGTAGGTTCGCTTCTTCTCCCCTTAGTCCCTCGATGCAGTGAGCCTGTTGCCAGCAGGTCTCACTGTAAAATAAAAAACCTAAAATAAACTTTCTTTCTAGGAGCTCAGGAGAGCCCCTAGTGTGCATCCAGCTCGGCCGGGCACAGAAATCTAACTGAGGTCTGGAGGAGGGTCATAGTGGGAGGAGCCAGTGCACACCAGATAGTACCTAATCTTTCTTTTAGAGTGCCCAGTCTCCTGCGGAGCCCGTCTATTCCCCATGGTCCTTACGGAGTTCCCAGCATCCACTAGGACGTCAGAGAAAAATGAATACTACATAAAAAGTTTGCATAAGTAAAGGGATCGCAACACTGCTCACTTTCTTGCATACAGAGGGTCATTCAGACCCGTTCGCACACTGCTGTTTTTCGCAATGGTGCGAACGGGCCAGTTCTGCGCATGCGCGGCGGACGCAATGCGCAGATGCGTCGTTGCCCAGCGACGGCCGTCGCTGGGCAACAACAAGAAGAACAAAGAAAGCGATCGCTGCTGTGATGGCAAGAAGATTGACAGGAGGGAGGCATTCCGGGGCGGCAAGTCACCGTTTTCTGGGAGTGGTGCGGCGAACGCAGGCGTGTCCAGGCATTTGGAGGGCGGATGTCTGACGTCAATTCCGGGACCTGCATCGCTGGATCCATCGCACAGGGTAAGTAACTCTTACCCTGGTCTTGTTCTACACAAAACTTTTTTCGTATAGCAGGGCTGCACAAGCGTTTGCAGCCCTGCTATGCAGAAATACACTCCCCCATAGGCGGTGTCTAGTTGATCGCACGGGCAGCAAAAAGTTGCTAATTGCGATCAACTCGGAATGACCCCCACAGTACTTGCCCTCTTTTTCTGCCTGATATTCCGGGGTGAAGGACCAAATTGGAATTTGCGGTGGGCAAGTCAACACATTTAATTTCAGTGCTCCTGCTGTGTATTGTCATAGAGTGCAGCAACACAGGAGCATAAGTCCTGGGCCAGCCATTTTTCCGGTGATCCAAGAGATCGGTATTTTCTCCAGGGAGTCCGGTAACCCTTCCAGAATTCCAGAGTCTCACAGACATTACTGGAGAGATGACCAGTGTGCTCTAATAAGTAATATCAACCATAAATAAGAGGGGTCTATTCATGAAGCAGTGAAAAGTGTGGAGAAATGAGCCAGTGGAGAAGTTGCCCATGGCAACCAATCAGCATTGACGTAACATTTATGATTTGCATACTATAAAATTAAACAGAGCAGCTGATTAGTTGCCATTAGCAACTTCTCCACTGGCTCACTTCTCCACTCTTTTCACTACTTCATGAATAGACCCCTCAATCTGGCAGTATTTTAGGCATACTTGCCTACTTTTGAAAAAGCATTTCAGGGAGATTGTGAAAGTAACACCTATCAGCGCGAACGTGTACAGCTATATCTGAGAGGCGTGTCATAAATATGACTTACATCCAAATGTAAATGAGCCCCAAAGTTAGTAAGATCTACTTGTTGAAGAAAAGACTTTTGTTTGTGTAATGTGTATTTTACAAGAGGTTCTATATACTGTAAGTAGCCACAAGAAACCTTTAAAATGCATGTAGCCATATGGATCACTGTGTCTTATAACCAATATAGGGAAATGGCACTGATGATACCATTTAAATGTACAGTATGTATCTATGATTTTTTTTTTTCCAGGGAGATTGAGGGACCATTCAGGGAGTGAGGGAGATTGCTACTATTTCAGGGAGTCTCCTGCAGAATGAGGGAGGGTAGGCAACTATGATTTTAGGGGAAAAGTGAAAAGCTAATTTTATTGAAAGGGAAAGGCTTGAAGAGGTTGGACTTTGAGGGGGAGATGTACAAAGCTTGGAGAGAAATAACGTTCCAAGCAATCACCTTTGTCAAACACAGTCTGTAAAGTAACAGGTGATTGGGTAGTACTATATCTCTCTCTAAGCTTTGATAATTCTCCCCCTGAGACTGTTGTGATGATCGGTGCATTGAGGTGCACAATTAGCATTACACTATCCAGCCACACTAGTGAAGAGCAAGTTACAGATACGTTACTTCCACTATGATATACAGTAATAGCTTGAACTCTTAAACAAACACAAACAGGGCTCACTACTGCATGTAGAATGGCTTATGCCTGGAAATAAAACTGAACCCTGCTAATAAACATGATTTTAATATAACACAAACAGAGATTACAGTGAGTCACGGAGAAGGTGCCCGTTGCTGAGCGCTGCATAGTCAAGTGCTTGAAATGATTACATATTGCAGGCTGAGGAAATTCTCAGAGGGCATCTTACTGAGGAACGCACCACTGACTACATATTTCTCTTCCAATTATACAACAACTTGGCTGGAAACGTCTGCTCAGGTCTTCTGCCTAAAAAAAACAACAAAAAAACTTAATATGTAGATTTCATGGTAACGGGCAGGTTTCAATGATGAAACAACTCAGTTCAATCATTGATATTGCTATATAAAACAAAATGAAATGTAATCCAACAAGGATTACACCTCTACGATGTGCTTAGCAGGACGCAGGCATTTACAAGTGCTCTGTCCAGATATGGTCAATTGAATACAACTATCTTGTGCATATATTGTACATGTGGAGAAAATAACATACGTAAGCCCAGATTTATCAAGCATTGGAGAGTGATAAATAGCACAGTGACCAAGCAACCAGCTCCTAACTGCCATGTTACAGGCTGTGTTTGAAAATGACAGGAGCCGATTGGTTGGTATTTTATCACCTGATTCACAGATGGATACCAGTGCCATCACAGCTGATTCTGTGCGCAGCGGTTGTGTGAAAATACGCAAATGTTGCAGCCACCGGATTGTGTATTGAGACTAGAGATGTGCACTTGAAATTTTTCGGGTTTTGTGTTTTGGTTTTGGGTTCGGTTCCGCGGCCGTGTTTTGGGTTCGACCGCGTTTTGGCAAAACCTCACCGAATTTTTTTTGTCGGATTCGGGTGTGTTTTGGATTCGGGTGTTTTTTTTAAAAAAACACTAAAAAACAGCTTAAATCATAGAATTTGGGGGTCATTTTGATCCCAACGTATTATTAACCTCAAAAACCATAATTTCCACTCATTTTCAGTCTATTCTGAATACCTCACACCTCACAATATTATTTTTAGTCCTAAAATTTGCACCTAGGTCGCTGGATGACTAAGCTAAGCGACCCTAGTGGCCGACACAAACACCGTGCCCATCTAGGAGTGGCACTGCAGTGTCACGCAGGATGGCCCTTCCAAAAAACACTCCCCAAACAGCACATGACGCAAAGAAAAAAAGAGGCGCAATGAGGTAGCTGTGTGAGTAAGATAAGCGACCCTAGTGGCCGACACAAACACCGGGCCCATCTAGGAGTGGCACTGCAGTGTCACGCAGGATGGCCCTTCCAAAAAACCCTCCCCAAACAGCACATGACGCAAAGAAAAAAAGAGGCGCAATGAGGTAGCTGTGTGAGTAAGATAAGCGACCCTAGTGGCCGACACAAACACCGGGCCCATCTAGGAGTGGCACTGCAGTGTCACGCAGGATGGCCCTTCCAAAAAACCCTCCCCAAACAGCACATGACGCAAAGAAAAAAAGAGGCGCAATGAGGTAGCTGTGTGAGTAAGATAAGCGACCCTAGTGGCCGACACAAACACCGTGCCCATCTAGGAGTGGCACTGCAGTGTCACGCAGGATGGCCCTTCCAAAAAACCCTCCCTAAACAGCACATGACGCAAAGAAAAAAAGAGGCGCAATGAGGTAGCTGTGTGAGTAAGATAAGCGACCCTAGTGGCCGACACAAACACCGGGCCCATCTAGGAGTGGCACTGCAGTGTCACGCAGGATGGCCCTTCCAAAAAACCCTCCCCAAACAGCACATGACGCAAAGAAAAAAAGAGGCGCAATGAGGTAGCTGTGTGAGTAAGATAAGCGACCCTAGTGGCCGACACAAACACCGGGCCCATCTAGGAGTGGCACTGCAGTGTCACGCAGGATGGCCCTTCCAAAAAACCCTCCCCAAACAGCACATGACGCAAAGAAAAAAAGAGGCGCAATGAGGTAGCTGTGTGAGTAAGATAAGCGACCCTAGTGGCCGACACAAACACCGTGCCCATCTAGGAGTGGCACTGCAGTGTCACGCAGGATGGCCCTTCCAAAAAACCCTCCCTAAACAGCACATGACGCAAAGAAAAAAAGAGGCGCAATGAGGTAGCTGTGTGAGTAAGATAAGCGACCCTAGTGGCCGACACAAACACCGGGCCCATCTAGGAGTGGCACTGCAGTGTCACGCAGGATGGCCCTTCCAAAAAACATTCCACAAACAGCACATGACGCAAAGAAAAATTAAAGAAAAAAGAGGTGCAAGATGGAATTGTCCTTGGGCCCTCCCACCCACCCTTATGTTGTATAAACAGGACATGCACACTTTAACCAACCCATCATTTCAGTGACAGGGTCTGCCACACGACTGTGACTGAAATGACGGGTTGGTTTGGACCCCCACCAAAAAAGAAGCAATTAATCTCTCCTTGCACAAACTGGCTCTACAGAGGCAAGATGTCCACCTCATCATCATCCTCCGATATATCACCGTGTACATCCCCCTCCTCACAGATTATCAATTCGTCCCCACTGGAATCCACCATCTCAGCTCCCTGTGTACTTTGTGGAGGCAATTGCTGCTGGTCAATGTCTCCACGGAGGAATTGATTATAATTCATTTTAATGAACATCATCTTCTCCACATTTTCTGGATGTAACCTCGTACGCCGATTGCTGACAAGGTGAGCGGCGGCACTAAACACTCTTTCGGGCAACTTAGGTAGAATAAAGCCAGTTTGTGCAAGGGCCTCCAAATTGCCTCTTTTTCCTGCCAGTATAAGTACGGACTGTGTGACGTGCCTTCTTGGATGCGGTCACTCATATAATCCTCCACCATTCTTTCAATGGTGAGAGAATCATATGCAGTGACAGTAGACGACATGTCCGTAATCGTTGTCAGGTCCTTCAGTCCGGACCAGATGTCAGCATCAGCAGTCGCTCCAGACTGCCCTGCATCACCGCCAGCGGGTGGGCTCGGAATTCTGAGCCTTTTCCTCGCACCCCCAGTTGCGGGAGAATGTGAAGGAGGAGATGTTGACAGGTCGCGTTCCGCTTGACTTGACAATTTTCTCACCAGCAGGTCTTTCAACCCCAGCAGACTTGTGTCTGCCGGAAAGAGAGATCCAAGGTAGGCTTTAAATCTAGGATCGAGCACGGTGGCCAAAATGTAGTGCTCTGATTTCAACAGATTGACCACCCGTGAATCCTTGTTAAGCGAATTAAGGGCTCCATCCACAAGTCCCACATGCCTAGCGGAATCGCTCCGTGTTAGCTCCTCCTTCAATGTCTCCAGCTTCTTCTGCAAAAGCCTGATGAGGGGAATGACCTGACTCAGGCTGGCAGTGTCTGAACTGACTTCACGTGTGGCAAGTTCAAAGGGCATCAGAACCTTGCACAACGTTGAAATCATTCTCCACTGCGCTTGAGACAGGTGCATTCCACCTCCTATATCGTGCTCAATTGTATAGGCTTGAATGGCCTTTTGCTGCTCCTCCAACCTCTGAAGCATATAGAGGGTTGAATTCCACCTCGTTACCACTTCTTGCTTCAGATGATGGCAGGGCAGGTTCAGTAGTTTTTGGTGGTGCTCCAGTCTTCTGTACGTGGTGCCTGTACGCCGAAAGTGTCCCGCAATTCTTCTGGCCACCGACAGCATCTCTTGCACGCCCCTGTCGTTTTTTAAAAAATTCTGCACCACCAAATTCAAGGTATGTGCAAAACATGGGACGTGCTGGAATTTGCCCAGATTTAATGCGCACACAATATTGCTGGCGTTGTCCGATGCCACAAATCCACAGGAGAGTCCAATTGGGGTAAGCCATTCCGCGATGATCTTCCTCAGTTGCCGTAAGAGATTTTCAGCTGTGTGCGTATTCTGGAAAGCGGTGATACAAAGCGTAGCCTGCCTAGGAAAGAGTTGGCGTTTGCGAGATGCTAATATAGACTGGATGATTGATAATGAGATGAAATCAATATATATATGTATGTATATATAATATCACTAGTACTGCAGCCGGACAGGTAGATAATATATTTATTAGGTAATGATGACTGATGACGGACCTGCTGGACACTGTCAGCTCAGCAGCACCGCAGACTGCTACAGTAAGCTACTATACTATAGTAGTATGTACAAAGAAGAAAGAAAAAAAAAAAACCACGGGTAGGTGGTATACAATTATGGATGGACTGCCGAGTGCCGACACAGAGGTAGCTACAGCCGTGGACTAACGTACTGTGTCTGCTGCTAATATAGAGTCTAGACTGGATGATAAATTATTGATAATGAGATGAAATCAATATAATATCACTAGTACTGCAGCCGGACAGGTACTATATATATTTATTATGTAATGACTGATGACGGACCTGCTGGACACTGTCAGGTCAGCACAGCACCGCAGACTGCTACAGTAAGCTACTATAGTAGTATGTATAAAGAAGAATGAAAAAAAAAAAAACACGGGTAGGTGGTATACAATATTATATATATATATATATATATATATATATATATATATATTATATACGATTATATATATATATATATATTAAACCGGCCCTGAGCTTACGGTACAGTACTATAGGTCTCTGCAAGGCTTTCCGGGAATTCTGTAGTAAGTAGTAATGTGCCTGACAAGTAGACATGTGACTGTTCGGGTATGGGTAATTAGGTCGAACACACCGAACACACTTAGGTCAACAGTCATTAGGTCGATCCCTATTGGTCGACATGGTCATTAGGTCGACATGGAAAAAGGTCGACATGAGTTGTTTTACTTTTTTGGGTGTCATTTTCTTCGTAAAGTGACGGGGAACCCCAATTAGTGCACCATGTCCCCTCGCTTCCGGCAAGGTGCCTCGCTCCACTACCACTGCGCTCGGCACAGGCTACTATTCCCAATCGTAGTCTATGTGGAACGTAAAGTATGAAAAAGTTTAAAAAAAAGTGAAAATCGCATGTCAACCTTTTTCCATGGCGACCTAGTGACCATGTTGACCTAATGCATGTCGACCAACAGTGGTCGACCTTATGACTAGAATATCAGCTGGCATAGTAAGTCTTATTGTGCATATTAGATGGCATATAACGTCTTGCGGGTCACATTATTGTACATCCTGACAATAATATTACTATTAGGCCATTGTGCTGTGTGTGACGCTATGCAATCATCATGCCGACGTTCATAGTGTTGACACCAGAATGTCACATGTTATAATGTCTACATGGTAAAAATGTTGAAATCTAACATGTCGGCATCTGGCAAATGGCGACAGAGGCAAAATGGTGTTACATGGCATGTCGACAGTGAAAGTGTCGACATCAGCATCAGGATTACGTGTCAGCATTGTAGACATTTCGGCACTGTCAACGTGTTACAAGTTAACATCTTGCATGTCAACATGATGAAAGTGTTGACATGTACCCCTTAGGCATAGAAGGGTCTATTTACTAAGCCTTGGATGGAGATAAAGCACCAGCCAATCGGCTCCTAACTGCCATGTCACATGCTGTGTTTGAAAAAATGACAGGAGCTGATTGGCTGGTACTTTATCTCCAGCTACTTTATCTCCATCCAAGGCCTAGTAAATAGACCTCATAGTATAGTAGTTAACATACTGTATGCTGACATTGTGACTGCCGACATAAAGTATATATCCTGTATGAGGCTGTTATTCTGGCTGTGGGACTATACATGTTGCTTCTAAAATTATTTTCAAAGTATTTGTTTTTTTCCTGTACTGTGCATGTGCTATATACTAGAGATGAGCGCCTGAAATTTTTCGGGTTTTGTGTTTTGGTTTTGGGTTCGGTTCCGCGGCCGTGTTTTGGGTTCGAACGCGTTTTGGCAAAACCTCACCGAATTATTTTTGTCGGATTCGGGTGTGTTTTGGATTCGGGTGTTTTTTTCCAAAAACACTAAAAAACAGCTTAAATCATAGAATTTGGGGGTCATTTTGATCCCAAAGTATTATTAACCTCAAAAACCATAATTTACACTCATTTTCAGTCTATTCTGAATACCTCACACCTCACAATATTATTTTTAGTCCTAAAATTTGCACCGAGGTCGCTGTGTGAGTAAGATAAGCGACCCTAGTGGCCGACACAAACACCGGGCCCATCTAGGAGTGGCACTGCAGTGTCACGCAGGATGTCCCTTCCAAAAAACCCTCCCCAAACAGCACATGACGCAAAGAAAAAAAGAGGCGCAATGAGGTAGCTGTGTGAGTAAGATTAGCGACCCTAGTGGCCGACACAAACACCGGGCCCATCTAGGAGTGGCACTGCAGTGTCACGCAGGATGGCCCTTCCAAAAAACCCTCCCCAAACAGCACATGACGCAAAGAAAAAAAGAGGCGCAATGAGGTAGCTGACTGTGTGAGTAAGATTAGCGACCCTAGTGGCCGACACAAACACCGGGCCCATCTAGGAGTGGCACTGCAGTATGTATGTATAAAGAAAGAAAAAAAAACCACGGTTAGGTGGTATATACAATTATGGACGGGCTGCCGAGTGCCGACACAGAGGTAGCCACAGCCGTGAACTACCGCACTGTACTGTGTCTGCT
This sequence comes from Pseudophryne corroboree, assembly GCF_028390025.1. NCBI lineage: Eukaryota > Metazoa > Chordata > Amphibia > Anura > Myobatrachidae > Pseudophryne > Pseudophryne corroboree. The sequence goes on from NC_086446.1 coordinate 721,418,107, forward strand.
GCTAATATATAGACTGGTTGATAAAGAGATAGTATACTCGTAACTAGTATGTATGTATAAAGAAAGAAAAAAAAACCACGGTTAGGTCACTGGTATATACAATTATGGACGGGCTGCCGAGTGCCGACACAGAGGTAGCCACAGCCGTGAACTACCGCACTGTACACTGGTTGATAAAGAGATAGTAGTATACTCGTAACAACTAGTATGACGACGGTATAAAGAATGAAAAAAAAACCACGGTTAGGTGGTATATAATACAATTATGGTTGGACGGACTGCCTGCCGAGTGCCGACACAGAGGTAGCCACAGCCGTGAACTACCGCACTGTACACTGGTTGATAAAGAGATAGTAGTATACTCGTAACAACTAGTATGACGACGGTATAAAGAATGAAAAAAAAACCACGGTTAGGTGGTATATAATACAATTATGGTTGGACGGACTGCCTGCCGAGTGCCGACACAGAGGTAGCCACAGCCGTGAACTACCGCACTGTACACTGGTTGATAAAGAGATAGTAGTATACTCGTAACAACTAGTATGACGACGGTATAAAGAATGAAAAAAAAACCACGGTTAGGTGGTATATAATACAATTATGGTTGGACGGACTGCCTGCCGAGTGCCGACACAGAGGTAGCCACAGCCGTGAACTACCGCACTGTACACTGGTTGATAAAGAGATAGTAGTATACTCGTAACAACTAGTATGACGACGGTATAAAGAACGAAAAAAAAACCACGGTTAGGTGGTATATATTATAATACAATTATGGATGGACGGACTGCCTGCCGAGTTCCGACACAGAGATAGCCACAGCCGTGAACTACCGCACTGTACACTGGTTGATAAAGAGATAGTAGTATACTCGTAACAACTAGTATGACGACGGTATAAAGAACGAAAAAAAAACCACGGTTAGGTGGTATATATTATAATACAATTATGGATGGACGGACTGCCTGCCGAGTTCCGACACAGAGGTAGCCACAGCCGTGAACTACCGCACTGTACACTGGTTGATAAAGAGATAGTAGTATACTCGTAACAACTAGTATGACTGACTATGACGGTATAAAGAATGAAAAAAAAACCACGGTTAGGTGGTATATATTATAATAATACAATTATGGATGGACGGACTGCCTGCCGAGTTCCGACACAGAGGTAGCCACAGCCGTGAACTACCGCACTGTACACTGGTTGATAAAGAGATAGTAGTATACTCGTAACAACTAGTATGACTGACTATGACGGTATAAAGAATGAAAAAAAAACCACGGTTAGGTGGTATATATTATAATACAATTATGAATGGACGGACTGCCTGCCGACTGCCGACACAGAGGTAGCCACAGCCGTGAACTACCGCACTGTACACTGGTTGATAAAGAGATAGTAGTATACTCGTAACAACTAGTATGACACTATGACGGTATAAAGAATGAAAAAAAAACCACGGTTAGGTGGTATATATTATAATACAATTATGGATGGACGGACTGCCTGCCGACTGCCGACACAGAGGTAGCCACAGCCGTGAACTACCGCACTGTACACTGGTTGATAAAGAGATAGTAGTATACTCGTAACAACTAGTATGACTGACTATGACGGTATAAAGAATGAAAAAAAAACCACGGTTAGGTGGTATATATTATAATAATACAATTATGGATGGACGGACTGCCTGCCGAGTTCCGACACAGAGGTAGCCACAGCCGTGAACTACCGCACTGTACACTGGTTGATAAAGAGATAGTAGTATACTCGTAACAACTAGTATGACTATGACGACGGTATAAAGAAAGAAAAAAAAATACCACGGTTAGGTGGTATATAATTATACAATTATGGATGGACGGACTGCCTGCCGAGTGCCGACTGCCGACACAGAGGTAGCCACAGCCGTGAACTACCGCACTGTACTGTGTCTGCTGCTAATATAGACTGGTTGATAAAGAGATAGTATACAACAATATACTACTATACTGGTGGTCAGGCACTGGTCACCACTAGTCACACTGGCAGTGGCACTCCTGCAGCAAAAGTGTGCACTGTTTAATTTTAAATTAATATAATATTATGTACTCCTGGCTCCTGCTATAACAACCTGCAGTGCTCCCCAGTCTCCCCCACAATTATTATAAGCTTTTATACATTGATGTGCAGCACACTGGGCTGAGCTGAGTGCACACAGACTGAGTCACACTGTGTGACTGCTGTGTATCGTTTTTTTCAGGCAGAGAACGGATATAGCAGAGAACGGATATATTAAATAAAAGTTAACTTAACAACAACTGCACTGGTCACTGTGGTAAACTCTGTCTGCACAATCTCTCTCTCTCTCTCTCTCTTCTAATCTATTCTAATGGAGAGGACGCCAGCCACGTCCTCTCCCTATCAATCTCAATGCACGTGTGAAAATGGCGGCGACGCGCGGCTCCTTATATAGAATCCGAGTCTCGCGAGAATCCGACAGCGTCATGATGACGTTCGGGCGCGCTCGGGTTAACCGAGCAAGGCGGGAAGATCCGAGTCGCTCGGACCCGTGAAAAAAAAAGTGAAGTTCGTGCGGGTTCGGATTCAAAGAAACCGAACCCGCTCATCTCTACTATATACTGCTATTATTGTGATTACTGTTATCTGTTTTTTAGACTTATTTATGCACTTAACAGACAACACTCTCTTCTATGAGTCCATGAAATCTACAGTACAGTACCAACAACTTCCCAAGACATCTCTATAAAGGTGTGTACACATGGTGAGATTCGGGCTAACCCCCGATTCTCACTATGCGATAGGGACTAGGGGGGTCATTCCGAGTTGATCGCTCGCTGGCTACTTTTAGAAGCCGTGCAAACGCATAGTCGCCGCCCACGGGGGAGTATATTTTCGCTTTGCAAGTGTGCGAACGCCTATGCAGCCAAGCGGGACGAAAAAAGTTTTTTGCAGTTTCTGAGTAGCTCTGGACTTACTCAGCCCTTGCGATCACTTCAGTCTTTTTGGTGCTGGAATTGAAGTCAGACACCCGCCCTGCAAACGCCTGGACACGCCTGCGTTTTTCCAAACACTCCCTGAAAACGGTGAATTGACACCCACAAACGCCTTCTTCCTGTCAATCTCCTTGAGATCGGCTGTGCGAATGGAGTCTTCGCTAAATCCATCGCCCAGCACCGATTCGCTTTGTACCCATACCACGTCCCTACGCATTGCGGTGCATACACATGCGCAGTAGTAACCTGCTCGCTGCGCTGTGAAAAACGTCAGCGAGCGATCAACTTAGAATGACCCCCTAGCTCGGTATCGCAAGCCTAGACGACTGCGCTTGTGATACTGACTATGTACGATTGTGGCTAAGTGTCAATTTTGACTATATTGTTATACTAGATAGTCAAAATTTACTTGCATGCAGTCTATTTAGGCTTGCGATTCCGACCTCGCGGGACCGCGCATCGGTATCGCATCAGGATTTCAAGGTAACTTTCACCTTGCGATCTGCACTAACTTTTCTTGCAATTTTGACTATATAGTCAAAATCGGAAGAAAAAATCTCACCGTGTGTACACACCATAAGAACAGCTACAAACAGTACAGTTTCTTTGGGAGCCCTCTTATGAATTGCTCCAGCACCACCAGCCCACTCTGCTGGTACAAATGGAATAAAATGAAAATGTAAATTAGTAGTTCCTGCTGCAGGAAACAGTGTAACAGGCTCTGCAATTGCAGCAAAGTCTGGAGATCATGTCGGGACGGCGATTTAATAGTTTTTACCAGCTTATAGACTTATAATGGCATTTACGTTTAAGTCAACCTTTAAATCTGATACTTCAAAACCATGTCCTCTCATTATCAGTAACATAAATACACGTGTTGGTTTTGTGTGTCCTGGCGGTGCAGCAATCACTTATCAGGTAGCGCATCCAGTGATGTAGCAGTGCCTTTCCGGGTCTGGGGTCACCTGATCCAGCGGTGGTGAGTATACTACCCCTATCCCCAACCTTCTCCTGCAGCTGTACCGTAACCCTCATGGGTGTAACTGGAACGTGTGGGCCAGGGGGGCCCCACACCTAACACCCATCAAATCACAATGATTATCTCTCCGTCTGCGCCGCAGATATCATCGGGACAAGGTGCAAGCACTATTTTCGCAGTGGTCTGCGCATGCGCAGTAGACTATAACAAAGTGCTGGTAAAAGATGAGGGAGAAGGCACACAGAGATTTGCACACGGGCCCTCCCCTCTCTTGATCTGCCCCTGCTAACCCTTCCCCTAGTACCTAACCATCCCCTCATGCAGTCTAACCTTCCCCTTCCATAGCCTAACTCTATTGCTGGGTACACACTAGTAGATATATCTGCTGATCAATTGATCTGCAGATACATCTATGGACGGACCGGGCAGTGTGTTGAGCATACAAGCTGCCCGATACGTCGGGACTGATGCCACGAACTGGGTGGGCGCTTACATGCGCCCACCCAGTTCAGCTGTCAATCATCGCCGCTGGTGCAGCATGTGTACAGGCGGTTGGCTGACCGCCCACGCACACACAGCGATGCGCCAATATATCATCAGATGTATTGGCCGTCGGCTGTGCTGCACGATATTTCTGTGAACGATGACGTACACAGACATATCGTTCGTACACACTGGCCGATGGACTCGCGATATATTGGCCGTTTAATAGAAGGGCTAGAATATCGGCCAGTGTGTACGCACCATAAGTCTCTGCTCCTGCAGCTTAACCCTCCCCTTTCGTAGCCTAATCATAACCCTCAGCTCCCACAGCCTAACTCTCCCCTGCCATAGCCTAAGCCTAAACCACCTCCCACAGCCTAACCTTCCCTTTCCGTAGCCTAACCCACCTCCCACAGCCTAACCTTCCCTTTCCGTAGCCTAACCCACTCCCGCGGCCTATCTCTCCCTTCCTGCAGCCTAATCCTCCCCTTTCCATAACCTAACCTTAACACACCCCCTTGCAGCCTCACCCTAACCCTCCCCTGCCATAGCCTAAACCACCTCCCACTGCCTAACCTTCCCCTTCCGTAGCCTAACCCACTCCCGCGGCCTAACTCTCCCTTCCTGCAGCCTAATCCTCCCCTTTCCATAACCTAACCCTAACCCACCCCCTCGCAGCCTCACCCTAACCCTCCCCTGCCATAGCCTAAGCCTAAACCACCTCCCACTGCCTAACCTTCCCCTTCCGTAGCCTAACCCACCCCTGCGGCCTAACTCTCCCTTCCTGCAGCCTAATCCTCCCCTTCCGTAACCTAACACTTACCCACCCCCTCGCAGCCTCACCCTAACCGGCAGCCGCTCCCACAACCTAAGCCTAATGTCAGCATTCTGCAGAATGTCAACATTTTACACACGACATTGTGAATATGTCGACATTTTACACCTGTTCAATGTTGGAATTTCAATAATGTCAACATTCTGATTGTCAAATTTTGAATGTCGACATGATGACTGCACCCCCCCCAAAAAAACATATATCCATTTACTATGGGTACCCCTAGGCAACACATTCTACCGTGCAGACAATGGCCCAGTGCTGGTCACTGCATGCACCAAGAGTTATGTCACTCTCAGTGGTATAAGTTCTCCATCACCTTTATCAGTGTTAGCAGTAGCCAGTGAAATATCATCAACTTCCCACGATCATGACTCTTATGTTTAATTCATTACATTTTAGCAATTGGAAAGTGAATCTGAGACACTCAAGGCTCCCTCTAAAACATTGTATTTTACTGCTAATTGGAACCAGCAGTTGTTTTAGTTGTGTTTGTATAAATAGCCGAGGGCGCAGTGTGAAGGAAAGTTCTGATAGATGGATAATTGAATGGCTGAGTTTTTCTTCTCCAGTATGTGGATCTCGAGAGCATGCTCATTATTGCTCTTGTACTGCCAGGATTCCCTTAAGGGGCATTAGGACTCGATGGGGAACTAACCATAAGTCTGGGCAGCTTTGTTATTGAACATATACAGCTGTACTATACTGCGAAATAAAACAACTGTCAACAGAACATTCCCCGTTCTCAGGCATTTGGCTACTTATAAGATGTGCGCCTGGCCTATAACTATCGGCTCTGACCTTCTGATCTTACTGCAGTAGTCATGTGATGCACGTGTCGGAATATTGGGCGGCAGTCTCCGCATAGGTCCAAACATCTCACGGCTGTTATTATGTGACATGTCGGAAAATCGCACTGCAGCTCTCGTACATCTACCATGCAGAGAAATAGAAATGTCATTGTGCGTTATTCAGTTTTAAAAAGTAGGGAAAAGTAGGGATATTTCCAGGGACACATCTTTAGAATGTGGGCTTTCGGTACTCGCAGGTATCGTTGTCAAAGCCATGTGCTGAAGTAACAAAACAGACAACTGTCTGTTTTGTTACTTCAGCACGGGGCTTTAAAAACGGTACCTGCGAGTACCGAAACGTCAGCCCACCACATGCTGTATTGTTATTCTTTACAACATAAAACTCTCTTTCATCATTTGGAGTGCCGCCGTTCTCTTCAATCTTGTGCATATATATATATATATATATATATATATATAAACACACAATCTATACACATATATAAATATGTATATCTTTCCTTCCTCCCCCACACACACCACAGTCTGTCTCTCTGCAATGACTCCATGCTCCATTCCCAGCTCCCCCACCCCATCCCAAAGCCCTGTATCCCCTCACCAAGCCACTCTTACCCCGGGGAGAGACTCACCTGCACTGCACACTCACCAGTATTCAGACCAGAACACCGCACAGCAGGTACCATGCGGCTCTCACACCCCACCAGAAGAGGCCGGCGCAGGGCAGAGGAGTCCTGGCCAGCGGAGCTGCTGTCATGTCCTGTAACTGCCAGCAACAGAGCTGGACCTGGAAGAGCGGGAGCACACTCACGCTGCTCAGTCCCTGTGTGTGAGCGGTTCCTGTCAATCTGAGGCTGCGCCCACACCGCCTACAGCCTGCTGCCCTATTTGCAGCATTTATACATTCCCCCCTGGAATTAATACACCTCTCACCAACTGGCAACTATGCTCATACAGTATGTTTTATAAGACTGCAGCTGTCAGATGCACCAGCTTCCATGGCAAACAGAGCCCATGCTCAGCGATGGAGGCAGAATATGACATTGTAGGAAAATTTAGGGAGAACCCCAGTTTGGAGTTTCACTGCACATGTGTCAGCCCTTACACATACTCACAAGACACGATACCTGGGGAGAGTGATTCAGCAATGCTTTGCATGATAAGGACCACTTCGCTGTCTTTTTCATTTATAGCAGTAATTCAGTTTCATTACATTCATTTATGCTTCGTGTCTTACAGTTAGAGAAGTGCGGTTCGGTTCTTTAGAAATCTAAACCCACCTGAATTTTGCAGTCCCGAACCAAACTTTGATGTAGATAAAATGGACGGAGATAAAGTAGCAGCCAATCAGCGTTTAACTGCCATGTTACAGGCTGTGTTTAAAATATGGCAGTTAGTAACCGATTAGTTGGTACTTTATCTCCATACACTTTATCTCCGTGCAAGGCTTAGTAACTAGACCCTTGAGTCCTGGTTCGGTTCTCCTGAGGTGATCCGGTCCGAACCAAGTCCAGGTTTGGATCTTCCCGTGGTTCAAAATTCAGATTTGGAGATTTCAGGTGTTGGATCGCAAAAATGGCATGACTTTTATCTGCTTATATTCATTTGCAAGAAATTCAAAACACAAGATTCGAATTGTAAATCCGAATTCCAAACTAAACTAACTTGGAGGTGGTCTTGCAAAACCAAAACATGACAGTGAATTAAGAACCAAAGCCAAAACACAAGACTCGGTGCACATCTCTACTTACAGTATATAACGCTCCAGTTTAAGGCTTTATGGGGGTAATGTATTAAAAACGTCCTAACGGACGTTATGTGTCCAGGGGCGTATCACCACATTATCGTGGTGATACGCCTGCAGCCGCCGCCACAATGTATGATCAAGGCCCCCGCCGATGTGTGAGTGCGTTATCCTACCTGTCCTGCGGTAGCGCACCTTCCACATCGGCTCGGCGCCGCAATCTGTGCGCATGCGCCCTTCTCCCTTCTTCCTGTGTGCACCGCCGGAGGCCCCCGACGCATGCGCAGTAGAGCTGTGTGGACCAGCAGAAGAATGTCCACGTTAAATAAAGTTTATTTAAAAAAACAAAAAAAACAAAGCCACTGCACATTTTGACCACATCGCCTGCCTGGGGGAGGCGTTCCGGACAGTCGGCTTCAGGAGACGAAAAGGGGCAGCAGAGGCAATCATACATTGCCTCTGCTCTTCGTCTCCCGTTCACTACAGCGGGGTAGCGGTAAGTGGCGGGGGCGCGCGGCGGCCAGGCCATACGGCGTTAACACGCCGTTCATATATTAGGAGGAAGCGCTAATTGCAGGCTTAAGGTGCGCTGTGGTCAGCGGAAACCACAGCGCACTTTCATACATCTGGCCCTAAGTTCTCTTTGTGGAATCTACTCCCATCAATTTTAATTCTGTCTGCTGAATCATCTGTCATTGCTGAATCATCCGTCGATTTCAGTTTTGCCTCATCATCCATCATTGGTTGCTATGGGCAACATCTCCACCTCTGAAACACATTAGTAAATACAGTATACACCTCAGTGTGCAGCAAACTCCTCTACATTCTGTTAATAGTGTCAGTTTCACATCTCAGCATTCAGATGAGCAACTTGCTTACACCTTGCACAGCAGATTTCACCCTCAAACAGTTGTTCCAGAACTGCATACGCAGCACAAGAATTACAACGGCTGCCATTACCATTAATTAACCACATCATTACTGTAGTGTACAGTATTCAAGCTTTCTGTGCACATGAAACTGACTAATATTAGTAGAGCTGAGTGAGTTCGGATCTCCGAGATCCGAAACCTCCCGAACTTCACTGTCATGACTGTGGTTTTTGTGAACCCGGTGTTAGTGAAGTCTGTGCGGGCAACTGGAGGACATGTGTATATTAGGCTGGTCTGTAGGAATCAGTGAGAAGGAGCAATCCCTGACCGGGGATGGAACCCAGGCCTCGGCAGAGGAAGCCGTTTCCTGACCACTGGATCACCAGGGACTTTGATAGCAGGATGAGGAATGTATAGGTGAGACTGTACTGGATATAGGGTCACAGGAGTAGGTGCTTATGTACTCAAGGTTACTGGCAAGATAGTAAGACGGACTGGTTACTGGTGAGACTGATAACTGGGCTGGTTACCGGTGAGACTGGGATGCAACTGAAATGCAGGCTGGTACCGGATATAACTGGAAACGCAACTGAAAGTAGAACGATGACTGTGGCTATAACTCTAGTACGAGGCTGAAGAACCCTGCGGCTGTGACGGTAGAATACTGCAGCTGTGGTTTTCAGTTGAGACTGTGGAATACTGCGACTGTACCTTTAAGATGAAACACTGCAGCTGTGTCTTTACATTGAGACTGTGGAATACTGTACTGTGCCTTTAAGATGAAACACTGCAGCTGTGTCTTTAAGTTGAGACTGTGGAATACTGTACTGTGCCTTTAAGATGAAACACTGCAACTGTGCCTTTAAGTTGAGACTGTGGAACACCGTACTGTGCCTTTAAGATGAAACTCGTGGAAATACTGGATATCAACGGCAACACAAATATAATCCAAACTGGGTAACAAAGGAACAGAGTTTTTACAGGAACTGAAGTACAAGGGTTACCTTTAGGGAGCTCAGCTTCAAAGCTCACACAGAGCTGTGTGTGACACGAGGAACTGGCCCAGCTTCCAACTCAGTCTCTCGACTTATACTTCCTGGTCCTTGGTGATTGGTGAGCAGTGTCAGGTGATTCAGAGAGTCTCAGGCTGGCAGAGGATTGGACAGCTCTGGGTCAGGTGAACAGTCACTGTCATGTGAGTACTCTAGACTAGGCTGTGATGTGGAGTGAGGCCTAGCAGGCCGAGAGAACACTGAAGCCTGAACTTCTGCAAACAGAGGATGCTGGCTTTTAGGCCTAAACTTCAGATTGCTGAATTCAGACTCACACAGAAGATCACCACAGGTGGAGCACGTTAACTATTACCTTCCAGGCAGAGAACTCAGGAAACTCATGGTATTGGCAAGCTGTTTATCCCAGTGAGCAGAAAGATGCAGGATCCAGGACAGAGATGGCAGAGGTAAGTCACCAAATATGAAAACTACAGTCAGGATCATGACATTCACGATACAAGCCAGGAACCGAGTCCAGCTCGGGACTTCCCGCCAGACTCGGATTCCATGTAAAGAGCCACGCGTCACCGCGATTTTCACTTGGGACTTGGAGAGTGAGGGAGACAGACCTCTGTCTCTCTCTGTGTGGGTGGTGGCGTCGGATGGGGTCAGTGTGTGCTCTCTAGGGGAGCTATCCTGTCACTGTGGTATTCAGTGCTATTAAGGATGCTGTCCTGTCACTGTGGTGTCCTGTGCTGTTAGGGGTGCTGCAGCTGTACATGGGTGTTGCTGTCCTGTCACTGTGCTGTACCAGTGGCGTAAGTTCGTCTCAGTTGCCCGGAGGCAAGATAAATATTGGTGCCCCCGTGTGTGTGTGTGTGTGTGTGTAGGTTTCTGGAAAAAAAATTATATACTGTGTATATATACATTTCATTGTCTTTTATTTTAAATCACACATTTCTTAGCAGTCATACCCAAGTTTAGAACCCATGACCTGTTACACTGACGGCAGACACCTTACTGATATAGATATTTGCTCCTGTAGAGGAAACATGAGAATTCTAACTATATGAAGTTACGTGTAATTGTCAGAGAAGTAACTGCATATAGTTATAATTCTCATGCTTCCTATACAGGAGCAAATAGCTTCATCAGTATGGTGTCTGCTTCCAGTGTAATGGGTCGTGGGTTCTAACTCTGAGTATGACACTTGTAAAATGTATGACTTGTAAGGTGCAGGGAGCAGTGAGGAAGTCGGCCACTGAAGAGATAGCAGAGGCTATCAATTAACTTAACCGATTGGTGTCACAGAATGGGAGGAGAGGTGCCCCCCTTCAGGGCAGGAGCCCGGCGGCAGATGACTCCGTTGCCTCCCAGAGTTACGCCTCTGTGCTGTACAGAGCACTGTCCTGTATGCTGTCAAAATACAGGGGTGCTGTCAAAATACAGGGGTGCTGGTTCTGTCGTGTATGCTGTAAAAAAATATAGGGGTGTTGTGAAGGTACACTGGCCCTGTCCTGTATGCTGTAGAATTACAGGGGTGCTGTGAAAATAAAGGTACACTGACCCTTTCTTGTATGCTATGAAAATATAGGGGTGCTGTGAAAATATAGGGGTGCTTGCCTTGTCCTGTATACTATAAAATTATAGGGGTGCTGTTGTTAAAATAAAGGTACACTGGACCTGTCTTGTATGCTGTAAAATTACAGGGGTATTGTTTAAATACAGGGGTGCTGGCCCTTTCCTGTATGCTGTAAAAATACAGGGGTGCTTATTCTGCCCTGTATGCTGTAAAAAAATACAGGGGTGCTGTAAAGGTACACTGGCACTGTCTTGTATGCTGTAAAAATACAGGCGTGCTGTGAGCGCAACGGAATTTGCTGCGCTATATAAGAAACTGTTAATAAATAAATAAAATAAATGTACACTGAGCCCTATCCTGTATGCTGTAAAAATACAGGGGTGCTGTGAAAATAAATGTACACTGGCCCTGTCTTGTATGCTGTAAAAATACAGGGGTACTGTGAAAATAAATTTACACTGGCCCTGTCTTGTATGCTGTAAAAATACAGGGGTGCTGTGAAAATAAAGGGGCACTGTTCTGTGTGCTATAATAATAAAGGGGTGCTGTCCTGTAAAATGGAGAACAAAAGTTTGGAGGAAAAAATATGAAAGATCAGGAACCACTTCCAGTTCTTAGTACTAATGCTGAAGCTGCTACTGCCACCAGTCATGACATTGATGATGCAATTCCATCAACGTCGTCTAAGGTTGATGCCCAATGTCATAGAGGGCATGTAAAATCCAAGAAGCAAAAATGAAGAACCCACATTTTTTTTTTATCTGATAAGAAGCGTAAAATTGGCAATATGCCATTCACAACACTAAGTGGCTCAGAAAGGCTAAGGCCTTGGCCTATGTTCGTGACTGGTGGTTCAGCTTCGCATGAAGATGGAAGCCCTCCTCCCCCTCGAAAAATAAAAAAAACAAAGCTTGTTAAAGCACTTGAAAAAAACAACTGTGCGTTCAGAGATATCACAAATTCCCAAGGAGAGTCCAAGTGTGTCCGCGGTTGCGATGTCTATGCCTGACCTTCCCAAGACTGTATGGGAAGAGGAGGCTCCAACCGCCATTTACAATTCCCTCTGCAAGTGGTGGGAGGAGCACCGCCAGTCCAGTTGCTGATATTAAGATTGAGGATGTCACTGTAGAAGTACACCAGGATGAGGAGGATATTGGTGCAGCTGACGCTGAGGAGGAAGTTGACGATGAGGATTCTGATGGTGATGTAGTTTGTTTGAATAAGGCACCAGTGGACACAGTTGTTGGCCATGGCATGAAAAAGCCCATTGTCATATCTGGGCAAAATACCAAAAAATCCACCTCTTTGGTGTGGAAATATTTCTCTGTGAGGATGAGGATGTAAACACTGAAGAGGGTGAGGAATCGGAGGATGAGGACGACATCTTGCCTCTGTAGAGCCAATTTGTGCAAGGAGAGATTAATTGCTTCTGTTTTGGTGGGGGCCCAAACACAGCACTCATTTCAGCCACAGTTGTGTGGCAGACCCTGTCGCTGAAATTATATGTTTGTTAAAGTGTGCATGTCCTTTTTATACAACATAAGGGTGGGAGGCCCCAAGGACAATCCCATCTTGCACGTCTTTTCTTTGTCTGCCACATCATTCCAAGGGTGCTGTCCTATATAGGGTGCAGCCTCTCTGCCCTATAAGTCCAGTGGTGCTGCCCCACTGCCGTTTAAGTCCAGGGGTGCTGTTGCCTGTCTGCTGTGCTATGTAATTTTCCAGGGGTGCTGCCTATGCTGTATAAGTCCAGGGGTATTGCTTATCTGCTGTATAAGTCCAAGGGTGCTGCCTATCTGCTGTATATGTCCAGAGGCGCTGCCGTATAATTCCAGGGGTGCTGCTGTACTTGATCCTAGGTTTAAATTAAAGCCTAGAGCAGAATATCAAACAAGCTTTAACATCACAACCAGATTTATGAAAACATATAGCCGCAAAGGTGGAATTGGAAATTGCAATTTTGATGAAGTGTTTTTTTTTAACAAAGTGGGGAGAGACCACATTTGTTGCTAAAGTCAGTCAGAATCAAAAGAGACAGAATCATAATCCAGAGAAACGTGACATTGCAACATCTCCTACTTCATTTTCACTGGTAACTGCTGGATATTTTCCAAACACACCTATCTCTATGTCTGCCCTATAATTCCAGGGGTGCCCTGTCTGAACCTGCTCATCTCTAGTAGATATATCTTCTAGTGTGCACTGTGTATCCAGCATTAAAGAGATGTTCTTCTCAATTATTTCATGTTAGGAACTCAAACGAATGGCTCCAATTAGTCAACCTTAATTTTGATTTGATTTATTATTAAAAGCGCATATGTTGTACAGGGTTCTTTTCCTTTATTTTGTAAATGTTTTCTCCTTAATAATTGTACAATGTAAGGGCTGCGTAGGGTTATCGCAAGACCTCACGGTGTTAGAAGAACAGAGTTTCAGTGATCTTGCATTACATCAGCTTTCCATTGCACTGCAGCACTAGATGGGCCAGGAACTCCTGTGAGGCACAAACAGTTACTGAATAAGGGCCCAGTATGGAGTGTCATGGTGGCTTACAGCCAGGAAGATGTCTGGCTTGCCAGGCTGAGGCATGCTGTTGGCACAGAGGTTAGCATTGCTTCCTTCCACACTCCAACTTGTAATATGAAATGAGTTTCGACTACAGTGGTAAACTCCACTAGGGCAGGTGCTCAATAACAAAAAAATCCAGTGCACATTCCTGCTTAGTACAGTACCGAACCCACCCGAACTAAACTTACCCGATCCGGGGCTGTTGTGGGGGCTCACGAGGTGCTGCTAAAATATCTAAGGGGCTGCTTTATTTAAAAATAAAATATGAATAGAATAAACAAGACACACAAGTATGCTCACATGCGTGTAACTGGGAGCTGTGAAAAATGAAAATAAGGCATCTGCCACAAAATATGTAAATAAAAATGCAATAAAAAAAATGTAAAAAAAGAAACCCACGAGATCTTCACAAAATAAGTCTCCAGACTCTGTGAAGGGGTAAAATATTAAATCTTGATCCTGTGGTATACACCAGTTTATTTGCATCCCAGCATTAAATCCCAGATTATCTAAAGCCTTGAAAATGGAGAAGGGGATACAAATTCGGAGGCTTTGGCCCCTAGTTTTTCAGTTTGTCCAGTAATGTGGTAATTATATATTTGTTTGGTTGAAGTCCTTTCTGTTCCACATCAATATAGGAGTGGAGGTGAAAGCCTGTGTGTTGTTCCTGATTACGTGTGCCTCTCTAATTTTTAATCACCTTCTTGACACTGTCCTCTTCCTCTTGCCTCTTCTCATAATGTGAAAAGTCATCAAATATGGAGGTGGTATGTTTGTAGCTAGCTATGATTCTGAGAACTTGGCAAGCTTTTTCCAGGGGGACCACCTGTCGCTGAAATGATGGGTTTAGTAAACTGTGCATGTCCAAGGACAATTCCATCTTGCACCTCTTTTTTTTCTTTGCATTATGTGCTCTTTGGCAGGAGCGGTTTTTGGCGCGGGGAAGCAGTGCCTGCTCCCGGGGCGGTGCAGCCTGCGGCCGCAGTCACCCCGCAGGCGTCTGCCACCTACCCGCACCATGCATCCTGCTTCCCGGCTGCATCAGGTGCCATGGGCTGTGTGGGCGCCCGCTGCAGCGGGCTCCATCATCAGACACTAGAGGTCATAATTGACCTCTAGTGTCTGTGTGGCGCTGCTATGGGAGAGACGTCATGACAATTGCACTTTTAGGCACAGTTGGCAGGAAACTATGAAACCTCACACATCTTAGGAACATTGCTTGATTTTGCACACTAGATATAGGGGTAAATGCAATAGTATGCGACTTGCCGTTATCTGCGAGAATTCAACAAGTCAGTATGATGTTTTAAAGGGGCAATCATTTAACCACTTAACTGGAATGCTCACATCCCATGCAACAGCTCTGCCCCACCATGTCCCCAAGTTTTTGACGAGGAGATCTGTCCTGCAGATGTGCATAATATAATATTTAAATATCTATAAAAAAATACTTTGTAAACTATTAAACAAAACATTTAAAAAAAAAACAATGTTATGAACGGTTTTGAAGGGAAAACGCCAGAGGCTAAACCAGGTTAATTTTGCTATTTAAATAATTGCCCCTTTAAAGCATTGGGTTGACTCGCCGGAAACTCGCCATTACAATTACCCCATAGCTTTAGAAGTACCGGACTAGAGCATTGTATTACTACAATGAAACATGAGCGGTGCTGGGGGGAAGGATGGGCAGCGGTGCTGGGGGGAAGGATGGCACAGGGCTGGGGGAAGGATGGGCAGCGGTGCTGGGGGGAAGGATGGCACAGGGCTGGGGGAAGGATGGCAGCGGTGCTGGGAGGAAGGATGGCACAGGGCTGGGGGAAGGATGGGCAGCGGTGCTGGAGGGAAGGATGGCACAGGGCTGGGATAAGGATGGCAGCGGTGCTGGGAGGAAGGATGGCACAGGGCTGGGGGAAGGATGGGCAGCGGTGCTGGAGGGAAGGATGGCACAGGGCTGGGGGAAGGATGGCAGCGGTGCTGGAGGGAAGGATGGCACAGGGCTGGGGGAAGGATGGCAGCGGTGCTGGGAGGAAGGATGGCACAGGGCTGGGGGAAGGATGGGCAGCGGTGCTGGAGGGAAGGATGGCACAGGGCTGGGGGAAGGATGGCAGCGGTGCTGGGAGGAAGGATGGCACAGGGCTGGGGGAAGGATGGGCAGCGGTGCTGGGGGGAAGGATGGGCAGCGGTGCTGGGGGAAGGATGGCACAGGGCTGGGGGGAAGGATGGCAGCGGTGCTGGGAGGAAGGATGGTTAGAAGGTTGGAGGAGATTTTAAACTAGGTGCCTGGGGGGAGGGTTTAGCAAGAAATTCAGTAAGAATAGCAGGGGTGGCGTTAGTGAACAAAACGGGGGAGGAGTAGGGGGAAGGAATAGAGCAGACGGCAAGGGTAGTAACATGGGAAATAAAAAGGGTGTTAGAATAACAGTAACCAATGACTATTACGGGTCATCTTTGCTGCATAAGAATTATGATGTCCCTACCATAAGGGGAAATACATATCTCAATTGTATGTATGTAAATGCTAGAAGCCTTACAGGTAAAAAAGGGGAACTAGAAATCCTCGCAGCAAGCAAGGAATATGATATTATAGGCATTACTGAAACGTGGTGGGACGAATCTCACGATTGGACAGTCAATCTAGATCACAGGTTCTCAAACTCGGTCCTCAGGACCCCACACAGTGCATGTTTTGCAGGTCTCCTCACAGAATCACAAAATAAATAATTAGCTCCACCTGTGGACCTTTTAAAATGTGTCAGTGATTAATTACTACACCTGTGCACCTGCTGGGTTACCTGCAAAACTTGCAATGTGGGGTGTCCTGAGGACCGAGTTTGAGAACCTGTGATCTAGAGGGTTACACGCTGTACAGGAGAGACAGACTAAATAAACGGGGTGGAGGGGTATGTCTTTACGTAAAGCCATTTCTAAAACCTGTTATACGGGAAGATATTCAAGAAGGGACTGTAAATACTATTGAGACGTTATGGGTAGAAATTGCATGCGGGGGTAAAGGAATAAAGAAGTTATTATTGGGGATATGCTACAGGCCGCCTGGTATTAATATGTCTGATGAGAAATTGTTACTGAATCAAATAGAAAGAGCAGCAGGAGTAGGAGACATAGTAGTGATGGGAGACTTTAACTATCCCGAGATAAACTGGAAAATCAATTCATGTGATACTGCTAGGGGCAATATGTTTTTAAACACGCTAAATGATAATTACTTAGTTCAATTAATCGAGGAACCAACTAGGTACAATGCAATCTTAGACCTGGTATTAACTAACAATGGGGAATTGGTATCAATTATTGAAGTAGGAGAGCCCATAGGTAACAGCGACCACAATATGGTCACATTCAATATCAGTTTTCATAAGCAGTCCTATATTGGCTCAACTAGGACTCTAAACTTTAGCAAAGCCAACTTTGACATGATGAAGGAGGTGTTAAGGGACATTGAATGGGAAATTCTGTTTCAAGGAAAAAATACTACAGAGAAATGGGATGTATTAAAATCACTGCTAATTAATAATACTCGTAAATTTATTCCCACCAGCAGCAAAAAAAGGAATAAAAATCCCAAACCAATGTGGTTTAACAAAAATATAAAGGAATTAATGGACAAAAAAAGACGAGCATTTAAAAAATAAAAATCTGAGGGGGATTCATTCCAGCACTATAAGGACTGTAACAAAATATGCAAAAAAGGAATGAGCGGCTAAAGTAGAAACTGAAAAACTAGTAGCAAAGGAAAGCAAAGCGAATCCCACATTTTTTTTAAGTACATCAACAGCAAGAGACTAAAGAAGGAGAGTATAGGCCCTTTAAAGGACAAGAGGGGAGTCTTAATCAAAAATGATAATGACATAGCAAACAAACTAAACAAGTTTTTTCAACCTATTTACCAGAGAGGACCAAATGCTGGGTCTAACAAAAAATCTCAAC
The DNA here is from genome assembly GCF_028390025.1 of Pseudophryne corroboree. Taxonomy (NCBI): domain Eukaryota; kingdom Metazoa; phylum Chordata; class Amphibia; order Anura; family Myobatrachidae; genus Pseudophryne; species Pseudophryne corroboree. The sequence continues at coordinate 721,435,918 of NC_086446.1, forward strand.
AAAGATAATGTCCCACTGCTAAATGCTTATTTATGTGAGGAGGTAGTCTGTGACCGATTAAAAAAGTTAAAGATTAATAAGTCACCTGGTCCAGATGGAATTCACCCGAGAGATCTTATGGAGTTGCACGCTGAACTAACAAGACCTCTATATTTGATCTTCATGGATTCGGTTAAATCGGGTATGGTTCCCAGAGACTGGCGTATAGCGGAGCTGGTGCCGATATTCAAAAAGGGGAGCGAAGCTGAACCAGGTAATTATAGACCAGTTAGTCTTACATCTATAGTCAGGAAAGTATTGGAAGGTATTCTAAGGGACAGTATTCAAAAGTTCCATGAAGCAAATAAGGTAATTAAAAGGAACCAACATGGATTTGTGAAGGACAGATCATGAGAAAAATCTATAAAACATTGCGCTATGTAGATAAAAATAAAAATAAAAAAGTGTGTATATATATATATGTATTTTAAAAGGTAAAAAATGGCTGTGAAGTTATCAGAAATAAGGTCGGGAGACTATCTACATATAATAAAATACCATTTATTTCAGACTAAATAATCCACAAACTGTGAAAATGGAATATAGAGATAAAACATGTATATAAGCATCAAATTGTTAATATGACATCAAACACAAGTTTGAAATGCATAACGTTCCAGAGGTAACCAATATGTATTATAACAACTCTATGGATATACTGCAATGATAATAAAATAGATACTTAAGTGTCCTTTTTAGAGACAGTGTGCAACAACTGTTGCAGTTTTCTTTGCACGATCCACATAAATAATAAAGGAAGTCCCAAGGCATTGTGGGACGAAACGCGTTGACGCTATACTGGACAATTAGCAGTGCACTGATCCACCTATATTGGACTAACTGGCTCCAGAAATAATCCACAGAGACCCCGCTGCCGCAACATTGCTAAAAGCATCGTTGTCTCATTGCCGCTGGCCAGTTGTCCACCCGTCTGTCAGCTTGCCAGCTGAACATCATCACGATACGTGGCACTAGCAGCGAGAGCCTGCGGCCAGCACATACGGACATCCGAATTACATCACCCGGGGCGGTGATAGCCTCACCACCGGGAGAGGAGAGACGGCAGTAACATCCTAGCGGGAGGAATCGGTGAGTTCCCCGACCTCCTTTTGTTCACGGACACACGTACATCACACCCGGGGTGGTGACAGCCTCACCACCGGGAGAAGAGGGCTGATTATTCTACATCTATGGGAGCCACAGGCGGTAATTAAAGTATAAAATCTTCAGTTTACTTTGAACTACCAATTACAGCCGGGACGCCGGCATTTAAAGCCAGTACTATTATTTATGTGGATCATGCAAAGAAAACTGCAACAGTTGTTGCACACTGTCTCTAAAAAGGACACTTAAGTATCTATTTTATTATCATTGCAGTATATCCATAGAGTTGTTATAATACGTATTGGTTACCTCTGGAACGTTATGCATTTCAAACTTGTGTTTGATGTCATATTAACAATTTGATGCTTATATACATGTTTTATCTCTATATTCCATTTTCACAGTTTGTGGATTATTTAGTCTGAAATAAATGGTATTTTATTATATGTAGATAGTCTCCCGACCTTATTTCTGATAACTTCACATCAATTTTTTACCTTTTAAAATACATATATATATGTATACACACATTTTTATTTTTATCTACATAGCGCGATGTTTTATAGATTTTTCTCATTTTGTTCATGCTAGAGACCCTAACCAAGTCTCAAAACATATGCTGCTGTTTATTTTTATTTATATACTTTCATTATTATATATTTTTTATCTAACACTAGCGCCAGGAGAGTGGGATTGGCATACCACTGGGGATTAGATCTCCTCCTTTTTATATTTTAGTAAGGACAGATCATGTCAAACCAGCTTACTTGGCTTTTATGAAACAGTAAGTGCAAACCTTGATCAAGGTAAGGAGGTGGATGTAATCTTTTTAGACTTTACCAAAGCTTTCGACACTGTACCACACATGCTTCTTATCTATAAGCTACAAGAAATAGGGCTAGGGAGCACAATATGCACTTGGGTCAGTAATTGGTTAGATAATAGGGAGCAGCGCGTTGTGGTCAATGGATCATTTTTAAATTGGACTAAAGTACTAAGTGGTGTGCCACAAGGGTCTGTACTTGGACCACTTTTGTTCAACATATTCATCAACAACCTAACAGTAGGTCTAGAGAGCATGGTGTCAATTTTCCAAATTGTGTAAGGTTATAAATACGGAGGGGGATGCTGAGTCTCTTCAGAATGTTGCCATATAGGTAATTGTCCGCACTCAGTATAATATTAGGGCAATGGATATTGTCTGAATTAAAATATAATTCATTATAAATAGGTGTTGTAACCATAGTGAATAGTATAGTGGATATATATAGTAAGGAATAGATATTAAATAAGTTTGAATGTATGAGGTAATGTTTAGCTGATTTAAAAGATTAGGTTTCTGTATGTGTTTATATAGATATACTGTATATATTTGTGTTTTGCTACAGGATGAGACATGGTGTAGGGAATGCCATAAATTAGCCTAGAGAGGTCACAGTTGTCAAAGTCGAAAAATATTGTAATACACGCACCACGTACTAACCACACACACATGCCCGCTGCGCGTGCACTTGTTCCGCCATGCGTGCACATATCCGCAATTTGCGTATGATCGCACCCGCGGTCCTGCGCGTGGTATGGGTATTTATGGCGGAGTTTGTGAGCGCATAGAGGGTTATCAGAACATTACATATTTGACCCAAATAGTGCACATTGTACACATAGCCCCCCTGCACCACATCAGCAAGTATCAATAGTTTAAATGATTTCAGAACAAAGGGATTCACCTTTGCATGATAGGAAGGGACAGATTAAGGTTATAAGGTGGTGTCTGGTATCCAGCTGTAGGGTATTTTAAAGGTAACATTCCGGTGTTGGTTAGAGGAAGATCGCATGTTCCTGCGTATAGTTATGTGCAGAAGTAGAATATAGATATAAACTGTATTTACTGTATATTATGAATGCGGCGGGAATCCAGAGGAGACCACCCACAAGAGCAGTTGAGAAAGACATCGCCCACCTTTTCAAATCAACCTATGACCTCTCCTGTAATGTAAAGATGCATCTCTATGTCCAATGGACAAAGGGATTACAGTATCCATTGTATTGTTTTTGGAAGTAGAGTATAAAAAGCCTGTTGCTGCCTGGCCGGTCAGAAGACTCTGAACGCTATCTACCTGATGAGCGGAGGACTGGTCCAGGTTGCGCAAGCGAATATTCTCACGTATGTACAATTGACTGTAGCCATTTTACTCTGTTGTATTTTGTAGTGTATAAATTGTATTGTTATCCCCTTTCAGATTTATACGCTGAGGTTTCGGAGCCCAGTGTTTAACTACAAATCGGTGTTGTGTCCTCTTTTCCCTGCTAGAGTTTAAAGCGTATTATATTACCTAACTGTATAAGGTTTAAGAGTGTATTGATAAGGTGTGTACGCACTGCGGGTACTTTATACCGTCAGCGCTGCATAAGGTTTAAGGTGTAACATCATTGCAGTGCTTTGCTGCATAAGGTTTAGAGTGTAACAATATCATTGCATTGCATTACGAATAAGGTTTCAAATTTATCAAGAGTGTGTGCGCGCGCTGTGTGTACTTTGTACCCCCAGCGCGGCGTTTGTACGCTAAGTCCGTATAAGGTACGGGACTCTGTACGCAAATAGCGTACAAAGTACGTAGCGTGGGTATCAAGTGAAGCGGCCGCAGCGGCTCCATTATAAAAGTGTGTTTAAAGGTATAGCTTTATGGTTTAAGATAATATCGACATTATCACAGTATAACAAAGAATGCATCTACAATTCAATGGACACTGGAACTCACAGGTGTACATTTAGATCAGGAAGTGTAATCTGGACAATGACAACAGAAGATCTATTGAAACTGTAACCCCCAAACCAAGTGATAATATTTATAGGGAAATAGTAAGGTCTTTGATGTACAGTATAAGAAAGGACTACATTTTATGACCCCAAAACACATGTCCTGGGTGCTACCTTAAGGCAGAACAATTGGACATGTTTTATGACACCATGCCTCCGTGAACAGGACACGACAGCTCAGTTCAATGTTTGTTTTATGACACCTCGGAATCTGGCAAACCTATAATTATCTATTCCATTGGAAACTGTGGGATTATGCTAGTTTGAATTAGTGAAATATGGCATAAAAAGAGGCAGCTCTGATAGCTAGGAGTTAGAGTCAGAAGAAGTCATGAAGAAGATGCAGAAGGAATGATCCTTGGGATGGCAATCATGTACTTGCAAGTATACACTTTATGTTAGTAATTGAAACTGTTTGTGAAACTTATGTCATGTTGTTTTATGTTATATAACTAAGGAAGCATAGACAAATATTAGTGTATATATATATATATCTATCTATCACTACTGTGTATATCTTATTCTGTACGATTTGATCTGCCTGTAAATAAATAATCATATAAAAGGAGCAGTAATATTCAAGCTTGAACTTTCTTTAAGGAATCTTAACTTCATAATTTCATAAGTCATATGTATAAGTAGTGTTCACTCTAGGAGTGAAAAGGGGCAGGGCGCCGGACTCCGGGGGCACATGTGCGTGCGCACGGCCATGCAAATTAGGGGGCGTGGCCACACATACGTCATTTTAGGGGGTGGTACGGCCTACAGACGCTACTATAGAGAGCGTCTGTGGCCGGCGACGTCACTGTTGGGGGCGTGCCCAGTACCTCCGTCGGTGCTGGGCTTCTCCTAGCCCCCTCCCAATGCGTGAATGGATGCCGCGCGCATGCGCACGGCATCTATACACGCCAAGAGGGCAGGAAGCGGGCGGCTGTTCTAGCAGGGCGCCGCAAAAGGGGCAGGGCGGGTTTTGCCTGCTAAAAAACGGGCAGGGCGCGGCGCCCTGCTAAAACAGCCTAGAGCGAACACTATATAAGGACTGCATATATTTATCAGCCACTTAGTTTGTAATCCTGACATAATATATTTGCAGATATATATGATAAACGCATATTAATGAAAATATATCCATATATTAGATACCATATATGATATATTAAATATTAATATTCATAAATATTATAATATTTATACCATTATATAAATCACTAGTGAGGCCACATCTTGAATACTGTGTGCAATTTTGGGCACCATATTACAAAAAGGATATCCTGGAGCTAGAAAAGGTTCAGAGGCGGGCGACCAAACTAATCAAGGGCATGGAGATGCTGGAATACGAGGAAAGGCTTGCAAGGCTAGGCATGTTTACATTGGAAAAGAGGACACTAAGAGGGGACATGATCAACATCTACAAATATATAAGGGGTCAATACACAGAGCTCGGGAGGGACCTGTTTACTATAAGATCCGCACAGAGGACACGTGGTCACTCGCTTATATGGTCGCCACATATGTATAATGGATGCTGCCCCTTCCCTGTATCACGGACGCTGCCTCCTCCCTGTATAATTGCCCCTGCCCCCTCACTGTATAACAGACGCTGCCTCTTCCCTGTATCACAGAAGCTGCTTCCTCCCTGTATAACGGACGCTGACCCTTCTCTGTATCACGGAAGCTGCTTCCTCCCTGTATAACGGACGCTGACCCTTCTCTGTATCATAGAAGCTGCTTCCTCCCTGTATAACGGATGCTGACCCTTCTCTGTATCACGGAAGCTGCTTCCTCCCTGTATAACGGACGCTGACCCTTCTCTGTATCACGGAAACTGCTTCCTCCCTGTATAACGGACGCTGACATTTCTCTGTATCACAGAAGCTGCTTCCTCCCTGTATAACGGACGCTGACCCTTCTCTGTATCATAGAAGCTGCTTCCTCCCTGTATAACGGACGCTGACCCTTCTCTGTATCACGGAAGCTGCTTCCTCCCTGTATAACGGACGCTGACCCTTCTCTGTATCACAGAAGCTGCTTCCTCCCTGTATAATGGACGCTGACCCTTCTCTGTATCATAGAAGCTGCTTCCTCCCTGTATAACGGACGCTGACCCTTCTCTGTATCACAGAAGCTGCTTCCTCCCTGTATAACGGACGCTGACACTTCTCTGTATCACAGAAGCTGCTTCCTCCCTGTATAACGGACGCTGACCCTTCTCTGTATCATAGAAGCTGCTTCCTCCCTGTATAACGGACACTGACCCTTCTCTGTATCACGGAAGCTGCTTCCTCCCTGTATAACAGACGCTGACCCTTCTCTGTATCATAGAAGCTGCTTCCTCCCTGTATAACGGACGCTGACCCTTCTCTGTATCACAGAAGCTGCTTCCTCCCTGTATAACGGACGCTGACCCTTGTCTGTATCATAGAAGCTGCTTCCTCCCTGTATAACGGACGCTGACCCTTCCCTGTATCACGGAAGCTGCTTCCTCCCTGTATAACGGACGCTGACCCTTCTCTGTATCACGGAAGCTGCTTCCTCCCTGTATAATGGAAGCTGACCCTTCTCTGTATCACAGAAGCTGCTTCCTCCCTGTATAACGGATGCTGACCCTTCCCTGTATCACAGATGCTGCTTCCACCCTGTATAACGGATGCTGACCCTTCTCTGTATCACAGAAGCTGCTACCTCCATGTATAACGGACGCTGACCCTTCTCTGTATCATAGAAGCTGCTTCCTCACTGTATAACGGATGCTGACCCTTCTCTGTATCACAGAAGCTGCTTCCTCCCTGTATAACGGATGCTGACCCTTCTCTGTATCACAGAAGCTGCTTCCTCCCTGTATAACGGATGCTGACCCTTCTCTGTATCACAGAAGCTGCTTCCTCCCTGTATAACGGACGCTGACCCTTCTCTGTATCACAGAAGCTGCTTCCTCCCTGTATAACGGACGCTGACCCTTCTCTGTATCACAGAAGCTGCTTCCTCCCTGTATAACGGACGCTGACCCTTCTCTGTATCATAGAAGCTGCTTCCTCCCTGTATAAAATGCTGACCCTTCTCTGTATCACAGAAGCTGCTTCCTCCCTGTATAATGGACACTGACCCTTCCCTGTATCACAGAAGCTGCTTCCTCCCTGTATAACGGACGCTGACCCTTCTCTGTATCACAGAAGCTGCTTCCTCCCTGTATAACGGATGCTGACCCTTCTCTGTATCACAGAAGCTGCTTCCTCCCTGTATAACGGACGCTGACCCTTCCCTGTATCACAGAAGCTGCTTCCTCCCTGTATAACGGACGCTGACCCTTCTCTGTATCACAGAAGCTGCTTCCTCCCTGTATAACGGACGCTGACCCTTCCCTGTATCACAGAAGCTGCTTCCTCCCTGTATAACGGACGCTGACCCTTCTCTGTATCACAGAAGCTGCTTCCTCCCTGTATAACGGATGCTGACCCTTCTCTGTATCACAGAAGCTGCTTCCTCCCTGTATAACGGACGCTGACCCTTCCCTGTATCACAGAAGCTGCTTCCTCCCTGTATAACGGACGCTGACCCTTCTCTGTATCACAGAAGCTGCTTCCTCCCTGTATAACGGACGCTGACCCTTCCCTGTATCACAGAAGCTGCTTCCTCCCTGTATAACGGACGCTGACCCTTCTCTGTATCATAGAAGCTGCTTCCTCCCTGTATAACGGACGCTGACCCTTCTCTGTATCACGGAAGCTGCTTCCTCCCTGTATAACAGACGCTGACCCTTCTCTGTATCATAGAAGCTGCTTCCTCCCTGTATAACGGACGCTGACCCTTCTCTGTATCACAGAAGCTGCTTCCTCCCTGTATAACGGACGCTGACCCTTCTCTGTATCAAAGAAGCTGCTTCCTCCCTGTATAACGGACGCTGACCCTTGTCTGTATCATAGAAGCTGCTTCCTCCCTGTATAACGGACGCTGACCCTTCCCTGTATCACGGAAGCTGCTTCCTCCCTGTATAACGGACGCTGACCCTTCTCTGTATCACGGAAGCTGCTTCCTCCCTGTATAACGGAAGCTGACCCTTCTCTGTATCACAGAAGCTGCTTCCTCCCTGTATAACGGATGCTGACCCTTCCCTGTATCACAGATGCTGCTTCCACCCTGTATAACGGATGCTGACCCTTCTCTGTATCACAGAAGCTGCTACCTCCATGTATAACGGACGCTGACCCTTCTCTGTATCATAGAAGCTGCTTCCTCCCTGTATAACGGATGCTGACCCTTCTCTGTATCACAGAAGCTGCTTCCTCCCTGTATAACGGATGCTGACCCTTCTCTGTATCACAGAAGCTGCTTCCTCCCTGTATAACGGATGCTGACCCTTCTCTGTATCACAGAAGCTGCTTCCTCCCTGTATAACGGACGCTGACCCTTCTCTGTATCACAGAAGCTGCTTCCTCCCTGTATAACGGATGCTGACCCTTCTCTGTATCACAGAAGCTGCTTCCTCCCTGTATAACGGACGCTGACCCTTCTCTGTATCATAGAAGCTGCTTCCTCCCTGTATAAAATGCTGACCTTTCTCTGTATCACAGAAGCTGCTTCCTCCCTGTATAACGGACACTGACCCTTCCCTGTATCACAGAAGCTGCTTCCTCCCTGTATAACGGACGCTGACCCTTCTCTGTATCATAGAAGCTGCTTCCTCCCTGTATAACGGACGCTGACCCTTCTCTGTATCACAGAAGCTGCTTCCTCCCTGTATAACGGATGCTGACCCTTCTCTGTATCACAGAAGCTGCTTCCTCCCTGTATAACGGACGCTGACCCTTCCCTGTATCACAGAAGCTGCTTCCTCCCTGTATAACGGACGCTGACCCTTCTCTGTATCACAGAAGCTGCTTCCTCCCTGTATAACGGACGCTGACCCTTCCCTGTATCACAGAAGCTGCTTCCTCCCTGTATAACGGACGCTGACCCTTCTCTGTATCATAGAAGCTGCTTCCACCCTGTATAACGGATGCTGACCCTTCTCTGTATCACAGAAGCTGCTTCCTCCCTGTATAACGGATGCTGACACTTCTCTGTATCATAGAAGCTGCTTCCTCCCTGTATAACGGATGCTGACCCTTCTCTGTATCATAGAAGCTGCTTCCTCCCTGTATAACGGATGCTGACCCTTCTCTGTATCACAGAAGCTGCTTCCTCCCTGTATAATGGACGCTGACCCTTCTCTGTATCACAGATGCTGCTTGCACCCTGTATAACAGCCCCCGCCCCTTCCCTATAACACGTACATCACGCAGCCGCCCGAAAATGGTCCCAGAATGCCTCAGTTTGGCCCACCACGCCCTCCCCCCTCACACCGCGTCATTGCCCTGCTAATGCCCTCCGCTGTCAATCACACTGCTGACGCATCCTTCCGGCCGTTGCGCCCAAGTCTGAATAAGGCCCAATGTCCTTGCTACCTATTTCTCCTTTTATTTCTGTCCAGATTCAGCTTTTTATCTATAAAGGAGGCATTACAAACAAACATAATACTCTCTGTGTGGCGTTGCTGTAATTTCCAATTCCCACATATGTTTACAAATGAACCTGCAGCTTGGGATAAGCTCAGCACACATCATTATTTTGTTGAGCGAGGCTCTGACAAGCTAACATTTAATTAGCTTAAACTGGTATTAGCGATAATGAAAAAAAAAAAATACACAACTGAGTTTACAGTGCTTAATAACAGTCATAGCTATCTCTCCTCGTGATAGACTAACAAGATACTTAACATGTTTATAGGGACACCTCGGAATCAGAGATTCATTAAAGGAACACCATAAGCTACCTTATGTCCCAGAGAGGGACTGTACACATCAGTACAAACAGACAGTCTTGTACTCTAACTACAGTATATGAGACTCATTATACTAGGGCTACAGTGCTTACAAAGTCATTCATTAATGAGGCCGCTACTTCCTATTATGTGAGACTAGCAGATCGCAAGGTCCAGCGGTGTATATTTAAAGGGTGCTCAGGGGCTACTCAGTTAAGGGGGGCCCACACCACAAACTCTGCACCCATTGTATTTACTGATTTGCCTATCCCGGCTATCGAGCCATTATTCTGACTATTGCTTTGGTGGCTGCCGGCGGCAGTGCCATATTTCTGAAAAAATCCCCAGAAATATGGGGCCAGAGTGGAGTCTATGTGATTTTCTGTGTGCACGCAACTGCCATTCTTTAAGGAGGGGGTTATCTGCACACCTGACCCCTCTTGTCCTAAAACGCTTATGGGGCCTAATTCAGACTTGGTCGTAGATGTGCTAAATTTAGCAGATCTACGATCAGCTTCCCTGACACTGCGGGGGGATGCCCAGCACCGGTCTAGTCCGCCCCGCTTGTCAGGCATTACCCCGCCGCACAAGTACAAAAGCATTGCACAGCGGCGATGCTTTTGTACTTGAAGAGTAGCTCCCTACCAGCGCGGCTCCTGCGCGCTGGCAGGGAGCTACTCGACGCAGTCCGGGTCACAGCGACTGCGTGTGACGTCACGCAGCCGCCGCAGCCTGCCCCCCGCACGGGGGGCTGCATGATTCATTGATATAAAGAGATGTACATCAGGATACAGTATAACAACTGGTGACAAGGATGGGATTAATGCATACTTGCCTACTCTCCCGGAATGGCCGGAGGCTCCCAAAAACCGGGTGACCCTCCCGGCCCCACGGAAGAGCAGGCAAGTCTCCTGATTCTTAAAATCCCCCCTGCCTGGTCGCCCATTTTGTGAGTAAAATGGGAGGTCCGGTCAGTCGATGACGCGTTTCTTGTTGAATTACGTCATCATAGCCATGCCCCCTGTAGTATAATGCCGGCATTACAGAGCAGGGCGTGGCTTAAATGACATCCCGCTGAAACCACGCCGAACCGCCTCCGCCCGCCCCTGTACCACCTCCGCTCCGCCCTCTCTGCTTGTCATTGTCCTGCCCCGCCCCCCTGCTGAGCCGACCTGGCTGCTCTCTTGCGGAGAGAACAGCCAGGAAGTAGGTAAGTATGGATTAAAGCTAGCTTGTCAGCCATGGTGACTAAGAGGAATGTACAGTAGCTGAATGTAAGTAATTCAAAGTTTATCCTCGTCGCCAGTTGTTATATCCTGATGTACAGTACATCTCTTTATTTCAATGAATCATGCAGTATGATGTATTTTATTTCTTATTGGTAAGTAATACATGGTTACAGACAGTGGCGGAACTAGCGAGTGGTGGGCCCAGGTGCGAAAAAATGCATTGCCCCTCCTCATCCCATCCAAGTCCACCCCCTCACCCCTGGAGAGGATCTGGTGAGGGGGACCTGCTCAGGGCCAGGGAAATGGATACCTAGCAACAGTGCTGTAACTAGACATTTTAGCGCTGTGTGCAAGAAACGGCATCGGAGTCCCCCTCTCTCTATGTAAAACAGGGGCAGTGCGCGGCGTAGGCGCGCGCAAAATATATAGGGGCGTGGCTTCATGGGGAAGGGGTGTGACCACAAAATAATACCAATTCATATAACGGTGCACAGTAGTCTCCATTATTCAAATTGCGCCGCACAGTAGCACCACTACACCAGGTAGAGACCCTTTTACACCTAACGGCAGACAGCGTCCACCTTTTACACATTACGGCAGACAGCGTAACCTTTTTACACATTACGGAAGACAGCGTCCCCTTTTTACACATTACGGCAGACAGAGTTCCCCTTTTTACACATAATGGCAGACAGCATCCCCTTTTTTACACATAACAGCAGACAGCGTGCCCTTTTTACACATTACGGCAGCCAGACAGACAGAATAGAAAGAAAGAAAGAAAGAAAGAAAGAAAGAAAGAAAGAAAGAAAGAGATTAGATGATACTTACTGTCTACGCTGGCAGTCAGGCTCCTCGGTGCAGGCAGATGATGATCCCGGGCAGGGGAGAAGAAGGAGGAGGAGGGGGAGGGGGACTCGGGAGCCGCAGCAGCGCTATGTAATTGGTGGAGGCGCTGCTGCTGCTCTCCCTCTCCTTCACCACAGGCTGTTCTCTGCCGCTGTGATGAGGGAAGTGCGTTCCAGCATTCACAGCGGCGGAGAACAGCCTATGGTGAAGGAGAGAGACAGCAGCAGCAGCGCCTCCACCAATTACAGTGTGCGCTGCCGCGGCTCCAGTCCCCCTCCCTCCTCCTCCTTATCCCCCCACCCCGTGGCATGTAATGAGTCAGTTTGACTCATTACATGCCGCGCTACTTTGGGCCCCTTGACAGTGGTGGGCCCCAGTGCAAGGCACAGCGTGCACTGGCGGTAGTTCCGCCACTGGTTACAGATCATACTTGCCTACCTGACCCTCTCCATGAGGGAGAAAATGTTCTGTTCCTGGACTTTCCTGGTAATGTATGATTGCCATCACCTGTGGTGAAACACCTCTCTTATCAATTAACTAGCTCACCACAGGTGATGGCAATCATACATTACCAGTAAAGTCCAGGAACAGAGCATTTTCTCCCTCATGGAGAGGGTCAGGTACGCAAGGATGTTGCAGATAGACATCAAATCCACATGGCTGCTCGGTTGGTTCTATATCGGAGGGGCTGAAGGGACCTTGTGACGTATTGAGGGGAGGAGCTACGTCACCAGGGGGAGGAGCTACGGGCGAACAGGGTACCCGAAAAGTACCCTCGCGGGCTCGCTTCGCTCGCCACGCTTCGGGCACGGTGGCTCGCTCCGCTTCGCTCACCACCTAATTACTAAAGGTAATAGTTGGTGGCGTGGATAGTAGAGGAACTATCCCGCTGGCCTAGCTCCTCCCCCTTGCGTCGTAACTCCTCCCCCTTACGGAAAAGGTCCCTTAGCCCACTTGATTCTAGCATCTACCCATGGCTGCTCTCCTTCTCCTTCTCTCTCCTTCTACTTCCTGATCACATGTTCATCTGTGCTGCAAGATTCTTAAAGGTACACTAGCTCATCTATCTAATGCACATAAACTATCTTCATAGAAACTACACCCGACACAGCAATAATTGTGAGCATTTGAGTGCCGGATGTGGGGGAATTATATACAAGCGCTGGTACATCAAAATTAAAGCATCCAGTCCACAGGTTTAAACTCCAGGCTGAAGCACAGGTAGACTTAATTACAGCAGCAACTCTCCCAATAATTAGTCTTGAACTCTTGGAGCAAAAGGATTTCTAAACACAAAGATGAAAGGAGAATGCGCTCATAGGGTCTAATTCAGACCCGATCGCTGCTGTGCGTTTTCGCACAGCGAGCGATCGGATCTGTACTGCACATGCACCGCAATGCGCCAATGCGCGACAGACGACTGCACGGGGAATCGGTGCATACCGATGGGATGGGCGTAAAAAGCGATCGCACGGGCGATTGCAAGGTGACTAACAGAAAGAGGCCGTTTGTGGGTGGCAACTGACCGTTTTCTGGGAGTGTCCAATGAAACAAAGGAGGGACCAGGCGTTTGAAGGGAGGGTTTCTGACGTCGGCTCCGGCCCCGATCATTGCACTGGAAGAGTAAAGGGCCCCATACACTAGAACGATTATGCCCTATTTCAGCGCAGTTTGGGCATTTGGGCCGATATATTGGGTGAAATCAGGCATTTTGGATGTGTATCCGATCCGATGTGCGTTCACGTGAGGGACGGATCGGGCTCCCCTAGATCGTTAGTGCTGCACTCGTGATATGTCAGTTCCCGCAGGCATGGCTGGGATCGCATAAGATACATTGCATGCAAAATGTACCAAATCGTATGGAACCACTCCCGGGAAGGGGCCGGGATAGTTCAAGGGAAATCACCTCCGACTTCAGGCTCAGACATATTGTTGTAGTGTATGAGTCCCTTTAGTCCTGGGCTGTGCAGCTCTCCTGCACATGCGATCGCACCCCTGCACACTGAATTCCCCCTCCCATTGTAGGCGGCGACTACCTGATTGCAGGGATCATAGGCGTGCACAGAACATTTTATTAGGGGGTGCACCATCGGAAGGGTGCTTAGCACCACCTACTGGGTGTGTCCAACACTGCCTATTGGGCGTGTCTAGCACCGCCTTTTGGCACTCAATACTATAAAAATCACATACCACAAGGGGCGTGGCCATTGCAAACGGCCAACTGTTTCTAATCACTCAAAGAGCATTCCTTTCCATTCCATATGCACCTTACCTATATGGGGGTTTCTCACAATGGGGAACCTCTGAAGAAATGTCCTCCCTGGACAGACAGCGTCTTCAGTTGGTAATCACTATTCATATAGGAAAATAAATGGTCCAGAAGATGCCTGTTTGTGTAGGAATATAACCAAGATCATCATCATGCAACAGAGGTTCACCCAGACTCGTGTCACCTCCTGCCCCCTGTATCTCTAAGCCACACCATCATCTTCACCCTGTGTCTCTCAGCCACACCCTCATCTCCCGCCTACACCTCTCAGCCACACCATCTCCTCTTCTCCCTGCGTTGTCTCTCGCCCCACCATAATCTCCTCCCTGCGTTATCTCTCATCCACACCATCATCTCCCGCCTGTATCTCTCAGCCACACCATCTCCTCTTCTCCCTGCGTTGTCTCTCGCCCCACCATAATCTCCTCCCTGCATTATCTCTCATCCACACCATCATCCCCCGCATGTATCTCTCAGCAACACCACCTCCTCCCCTCCTTGCGTCGTCTCTCACCCCCACTATCATACCCTCCCTGCGTCGTCTCTCACCCCCACCATCATCCCCTCCCTGCGTCACCTCTCATCCGTCTCCCTACCACGCATCTCTCACAATCCACCTCACTCTGCCTTTCAGCCCACCCTTCACTCTATCTCTCAGCCTGCCCTCTTTACTCTGCGTCTTCTGTGTCTAGTGCAACCTACAGACAGTGCCCACGATAGTAGTGCTCCTTACACAATGCTAACAGTGTTTTTTTTTCCTTACGCAATGCCCACACACAGTGGTTTTGCTCTTACACAATGTCCATAGTATTAGTGACCTTTACACAATGCCCATATCAGTAGTGCCCCTTATACAATTCCTGCCCCTTATACAATGCCCAATAGTAGTAGTGCCTCTTACACAATGCCTAATAGTAGTAGTGCCCCTTACACAATGCCAATTTTAGTGGTACCAATTACACAATGCCCATTTCTAGTGCCCCTTACACAATGCCCATTTCTAGTAGTGCCCCTTACACAATGCCTACTTCTAGAAGTGCCCCTTACACAATGCCAATTTTAGTGGTACCAATTACACAATGCCCATTTCTAGTGCCCCTTACACAATGCCCATTTCTAGTGCCCCTTACACAATGCCCATTTCCAGTAGTGTCCCTAACACAATGCCCATTTCTAGTGTCCCTAACACAATGCCCATTTCTAGTGCCCCTTACACAATGCCCATTTCTAGTGCCCCTTACACAATGCTCATTTCTAGTGCCCCTTACACAATGCTCATTTCTAGTAGTGCCCCTTACACAATGCCTACTTCTAGAAGTGCCAATTACACAATGCCCATTTTAGTAATGCCAATTACACAATGCCCATTTCCAGTATTGTCTCTAACACAATGTCCATTTCTAGTGCCCCTTACACAATGCCCATTTCCAGTAGTGTCCCTAACACAATGCCCATTTCTAGTGTCCCTAACACAATGCCCATTTCTACTGCCCCTTACACAATGCCCATTTCTAGTGCCCCTTACACAATGCTCATTTCTAGTGCCCCTTACACAATGCCTATTTCTAGTAGTGCCCCTTACACAATGCCTACTTCTAGAAGTGCCAATTACACAATGCCCATTTTAGTAATGCCAATTACACAATGCCCATTTCCAGTATTGTCTCTAACACAATGTCCATTTCTAGTGCCCCTAACACAATGCCCATTTCTACTGCCCCTTACACAATGCCCATTTCTAGTGCCCCTTACACAATGCTCATTTCTAGTGCCCCTTACACAATGCCTATTTCTAGTAGTGCTTCTTACACAATGCCCACAGTCCTGAGTGTAGACAGCAAATACTTACATATTTCCCGCTCCAGCGCCGACCGCCTTTTCGAACTACGGAGCTCCTCACGCTTGTTGCTATGGGAAAGACGTCATGGCGTTGTGACGTCTCTCCCTTCACACACTGCGGGAGCCGGAATGCGGAAGCCGGAGCTCAGGAGTGGGCTCCGGCCTCCAGCAGTGGCTGCAGTGCACGGAGTGGCGGACGGGGAGAAGCTGGAGGAGGGGAATCGGCACGCTGAGTATCACTGCGTGTGTGCGGGGGTGCCGGACATTAGGGGGCGCCTGTGCACATGCCTACGGTAGGGATGCAAAAAACGCACCCAAGCAATGATGTCTGAATTAGGCCAATAGTGCAGATTATTTTTATTATTATAAAAATAATATTTCAGATAAAATCTTGCCTTTTGGATTGTATTTTATGATGTGGTATCCAGCCCACAGTGTGGGTATTCATGGTACAAGTCTTACTAATACTGTTGGCCTGTCCTGAAATATTGTTTTTATAATAATAAAAATATTCTGCACTATGAGCGCATTCTCCTTTCATCTTTGTGTTTAGAAAAAAAAATATATATATATATATCTGACGACAGTAAGTATTGTGTGGCCACGCCCCTATTTCAGTGGTGGTTTTTTTTGGGTTGTTGTTGTTGTTTATTTATTAATATATTTTTTTTTTTGGGGGGGGGGGGGGTGCCAGACCTTTACTTTGCTAGGGGTGCTCGGACCCCTAGATACACCCCTGATTGTGTATAGTTTTGTTGCTTGTTTACATTTGCAAGAATACAATTAGGTTTATGCAGGAGAAGTGTGTACCTTTGTTGACCAAGATTGCAGGGGTGCAAAGCTTTTCATGTCTTACGGGATGGGTCGGGAAGATCAGGAGCGCTCCTTCATAACTGCGGATTATGCGCTTGAGGCTGTCTTCTTTTTCAATCATACATTCAAACATGCAAAAGTGACATGTCTATGACACAGTTTAATCTAAGCCAATAATGAAGGTAAAATTAGCAGTATAAAGATGTGTATTGTACGGATGGTGTAATGGTTAGCATTACTGCCACACAGCACTGAGGTCATGGATTCCATTCCCACCATGGCCCTACCTGTGTGGAGTTTGCATATTCTCCCCGTACTTGCGTGGGTTTCCTCTGGGTACTCCGGTTTCCTCCCACACTCCAAAATTATACTGGTAGGTTAATTGGCTCCCAATAAAATTAACCCTGGTGTGCATGTACATGTGGTAGGGAATATAGGGGGTCATTCCGAGTTGTTCGCTCGTTAATTTTTTCTCGCAAAGGAGCGATTAGTCGCTAATGCACATGGTCCGCAGTGCGACTGCGCCAAGTAAATTTGCTAAAGCAGTTAGGAATTTTACTCACGGCATTACGAGGTTTTTTCTTCGTTCTGGTGATCGTAATGTGATTGACAGGAAGTGGGTGTTTCTGGGCGGAAACTGGCCGTTTTATGGGTGTGTGTGAAAAAACGCTACAGTTTCTGGGAAAAACGCGGGAGTGGCTGGAGAAACGGAGGAGTGTCTGGGCGAACGCTGGGTGTGTTTGTGACGTCAAACCAAGAACGAAACTGACTGAACTGATCGCAGATGGCGAGTAAGTCTGGAGCTACTCAGAAACTGCTAAGAAGTGTCTATTCGCAATTCTGCTAATCTTTCGTTCGCAATTTTGATAAGCTAAGATTCACTCCCAGAGGGCGGCGGCTTAGCGTGTGTAAAGATGCTAAAAGCAGCTTGCGAGCGAACAACTCAGAATGACCCCCATAGATTGTAAGATCCACTGGGGCAGGGACTGAAGTGAATGGACAAATATTCTCTGTAAAGCGCTGCAGAATATGCGTGCGCTATATAAATAACTGGTAATAAATAAATAATAAATAAATATTGTATTAAGTAGGGGAGAGTTGTCCCTAAGTGCTATTAGGTTGGCCTTTGTAGTGAAGTTCCCCTCTTTCCACTGTGCGCATTTTTAGGTATATGTAAAAAAAACTCGCCAAAGACTGATGTCTGCGCACTTACTGTAGTTTGTAAATGATCCAAGTCTGTGCGTATCATATGTGTATTCATGTCATATGTCAGATCCTTTTATTTTTAGGACTGGTACGAATAGCATGATATTATTGATTCACTCACTTATTCAAATAACAGTTATTGTCATTGTAATGAAGCTTCGAGTTCTACACATCACACTGAATAATTCAGAATCCTTTGCTGAGCGTTGTCTATCCACAGTGTAATTGGAAAATAATCAGCAAATATTTGTGTTCTGTCTAACTAAAGGATTCCTCTCCCCCAGACAATTCTTGGATTTCACTAGCAATCTGTTGTCAGAAAGTGAATGTTTTTGGAATTTAGAAGCGCATGAGGCTGGCAAACACTCTAACATCAGCAAATATTGTTTTCTGAAGAAACCTTTTTTTCTGGCTTGTTAACCTGCCAGAATGAAGCATCCACTCCATATGTTTAATTACAGACTCATAGCCATAACGCTTTATATTTCAGTTATGTGAAGTTTTCTGTAATGAGCTCGGAGTCCACAAAAAAATAACAAAAATTCATTTGCCGACCAATATGAAAAGTTGCTGCAAATCTTGTCCTTGGGAGGAAATTGGTTCTGTCATTATGATTTTAGGCATAATCTGGTATCTATCTGCTTCTTTTACAGGGAACAGCTTTTGATTAAGTGTAATGTTTTCTGTCTTGTTCCACTTTGATTTTACATTTCAAAGGAAATATATAATTAAAAGTTGCCCCGCGCGATTATTTATTAATGATTAACAGAAGGTAATACTAAAATATGCTGCTTTCCTTTAGCCATAGTTTATTCCCATGTCTTAGATGAGCAATGTAAAAGCCAGCTCACTTTTGCTTCAGGTCAGTAAAAAGGTTATTGGCAATATCCAGGAAAAAGATGAGAAATGTAGAAAGTTACAAAGTTGGTCTGTCTTAACTATTCTAGAGTAACTTTACAGAGTTACACCCCCCCCCCCCCTCGATTATCTCCTCCTCCATTTTGACTTCTCCTGTATTTTATAAGATGCCTTCTCTTTAGGGCAGTCATCAGTAACGGCCTCAACAGTCAAGAGGGTCCATCACTGATGCTGGAGAATAGAATGGATAGAACCTGTCTAGAAGGTGGACCTTGTGCTCCCAATGGCAGCTCCAGTGATGGGACCGATGCCTAAATCCCAACATCCCCCGGTAAACCAACAGCCAGAATCCCAACACTGGCCCGCTATTCTCACTGGGTTGGTGGATCCACCAACCGAGTGGGAATAGAACCTGTGGAGAACGCAGCAAGCCACCGAGCTCGATGCTTGGCGAGCGCAGCAAGCTAGCAAGGGGACTCACTGTCTCGTCACCAAGATTCCAGCAGATGTGATATTGTATGTATTCCCCAGTGGGGTATGCCAGCTGCAGCATATCAACAATTTATTTTTCTTTCAAAGAGGTCTATTGATGAAGCAGTGAAAATAGTCGAGAAGTGAGCCAGTGGAGAAGTTGTCTATGGCAACCAATAAGCTACTATGTGTAATTTTATAGAATGCACTTGATAAATGTTACTTCAAAGCTGATTGGTTGCTATGAGCAGCTTCTCCATTGGCTCACTTCTCCACTCTTTTCACTGCTTCATGATTATACCCCAAAGTTTCAAATATAACTCCAGGGCTGACTGTCCACTTTTGCATGTAGTCCTAGGCCAAACTGCACAAAAATGTGTGAGGCACCATCAGAGGTGTGTGCTCTGTGTATTGTATGGCAATCACAAGGAAGCTCTGTGTATAGTATGCCAGTCACTAGGATGTTTTGTGTATTTTATGGCAGTTACTAGGATGGTCTCTGCATTTTATGGTGGGCTCTACCATGATTTCTGTATTGCATACTGGTCACTGGGATGCTTTCAGAATCAGAGAATCAGAATCAGCTTTATTGGCCAGGTGTACACGTACACTAGGAATTCTTTGTGGTACAATGCATCGCCAAGCAGCAACATGAAGGGGGAATACATAGCATAAGAAGGGGGAAATACATAGCATACATTACACATATGAGTTCATACTGCACATTGCAACTGTACAATAGAATCGACATATTAGACATATTATAAATGTAAGACTAAAAACAAAGGCTGCTTGGCAGAGCAGCACCGAGGCAGCCATCCGCGGCGCCAACTA
This sequence comes from Pseudophryne corroboree, assembly GCF_028390025.1. Taxonomy (NCBI): domain Eukaryota; kingdom Metazoa; phylum Chordata; class Amphibia; order Anura; family Myobatrachidae; genus Pseudophryne; species Pseudophryne corroboree. The sequence goes on from NC_086446.1 coordinate 721,456,044, forward strand.
GAACTCAAACAATGCACATAGGGGGTAATTCCAAGTTGATCGCAGCAGGAAATTCCCTAGCAGTTGGGCAAAACCATGTGCACTGCAGGGGGACAGACACAACATGCGCAGAGAGAGTTAGATTTGGGTGTGGTGTGTTCAATCTGCAATCTAATTTGCAGTGTAAAAATAAAGCAGCCAGTATTTACCCTGCACAGAAATAAAATAACCCACCCAAATCTAACTCTCTCTGCACATGTTATATCTGCCTCCCCTGCAGTGCACACGGTTCTGCCCAACCGCCAACAAAAATCCCGCTGCGATCCACTTGGAACTACCCCCATAATACAGAAGATTTAAGTATTACATCAAAAGATAAACCACACAGACAATAAAGACAGAAAGAATAATGCATGATTGGTGTAGGCATTTTTGGTAATAACCTCCAGGGGTTGTGTATTCCACCCTCACAAGGTACCAAGTGCGGCAGCCATCTTAGGCGCACTGCGTAGGATTACCCAGGGTGGAATAGTCCACCCCTAGAAGAGAACACAAAATGGGGAGATTGCAGAGTCCTTAAGTTCAGAGTAGGGTTCCACTAAAACCATCAGGTCCATGTATTTTTCATCCCATCCACAAGCGCACCAGATAAGGCAGCCATGTTGGGCGCACTACGAAGGTTACACAGTGGGAGATGAGCCATACAAGGGCCAAATGCATGTATGGGAAAACTGACACGTGTGTAGGAGTATGCTATACCCTGCATGGAAAGATCCAAATGAAGCACACCCAGTGTCGGACTGGGGCATGTAGGGCCCACCGGGGGAATACAGTTGTATGGGCCCGTGTTTAGGGGTGTGGCCAGTCTCTACATTGGTTTGCCTAACCATTTTGCAAGTGTTGGTCCCCTAGATAAATATATACAGTAAATACTGTAGTGCATGCATGATAATGTACTAGATTAGTAACAGTACAGTCTGAAACCTAATCCCTAGAGGAGGGGGTGGGCCCACAGGCAGTAGGGCCCACCGGTGGTTTCCCCTGTACCCCTGTGGGCCAGTCCAACCCTGAGCACACCCTGCCCACGTAGGAACCATCCGAGGCAGCCATGTGGGGCGCACTGCGTAGGTTACTGCTGGCAGGGTGTGCAACCAATGGAGGTACACATTACAGGAATTTCTGTATCAGTTGCATAACTATAGTGGGTACAGGGCAGCCATTACTATGGGTCCTGGTAGTATAAGGTCCCCATCTCTAGTGCTCACCTCCCCTGCAACTAGTTCATATTTTCCTATGGAGATCCCAGAATATCCACCCTCCTCCCTTCATAGGATGCTGGAGGTACAGGCTCCATGTGTGACAGGCAGGATGCCATCAACCATCACAGATCAGTGCTGTAGGTGAAATGCCCTCAGTCATGTATATGGCAGGGGGGACTATTCAGGTTGTATGGGGAACTTGTGTTGTGCCATCTGTACCCAAACTTCAGGCCGCACTCAGCCGAAAGCACACTGGAAAAATGTGAACTGGCCAATTGCTATGGGGCATAACATGAGTTAGGACACAAGTATGTGTTAAAAATAACGAAGGCTCTACTATGGGGCAGAAAATGAACAAACATTGAGGAGTGCAGCGTCTCTCAAGAGTCGGCATGGTGGGGCATATTGGTATTGTGTGTGTGTGTGTGTGTGTGTGTGTGGGGTATATTGCTATGTTGCCCACAAAATTCTAGTTATGCCCCTGCTCTGTATTGTATATCTTTCTATGCACTTTTAAATACCTGCAACACAGAACGTAAACATTCATAGTGGTGCAGATGGTAGGGTTATGAGTACATTACCATAGGGTGGCTAGGACCTGTAATCAGGCCCTGGACATGACCAAACCTGAGGATACAGTAGCACACACACAAATGCACTCCACTATTCTCACTTTAGGGGTCATTCCGAGTTGTTCGCTCGTTATTTTTTTGTCGCAATGGAGCGAATAGTCGCTAATGCGCATGCGCAATGTCCGCAGTGCGACTGCGCCAAGTAAATTTGCTATGCAGTTAGGAATTTTACTCACGGCATTACGAGGTTTTTTCTTCGTTCTGGTGATCGTAATGTGATTGACAGGAAGTGGGTGTTTCTGGGCAGAAACTGGCCGTTTTACGGGAGTGTGTGAAAAAACGCTACAGTTTCTGGGAAAAACGTGGGAGTGGCTGAAGAAACGGAGGAGTGTCTGGGCGAACGCTGGGTGTGTTTGTGACGTTAAACCAGGAACGACAAGCACTGAACTGATCGCAGATGCCGAGTAAGTCTGGAGCTACTCAGAAACTGCTAAGAAGTGTCTATTCGAAATTCTGCTAATCTTTCGTTCGCAATTTTAATTGCTAAGATTCACTCCCAGTAGGCGGCGGCTTAGCGTGTGCAAAGCTGCTAAAAGCAGCTTGCGAGCGAACAACTCGGAATGACCCCCTTTATTCATTGGCCCCATCACATAACACTAGTGGGACCTTCATGCTTCAATCAGATATTGTCCTCTGCTCAGGGGCGTACAAAGAGAGAAGGCTGCCCATGTCTCCATCCAGGCCCCCTACTCTCTAGCTAGCAGTGCATTAGTGATCTCTAGTAGACTCTGGTGCTGCCAGAGTCTACTGCGCACAGGTCAGTAACAATTTCACTACTGCACATGAGCAAAACTCCTGAAAAATGGTTACTGCACCATTTTCCCAGTGATTTTGCAGCACTGCTGCTGCCGACGCTGGGCTCCAGCTAGGTATGTATTGAAGAAATGGGAACAGACCCAAGGACCCATTATAGATATGCCGAAGCCTCTACTGTTTTTTTTCCCCCCACTACATCTTGCCTCCACATGCTAACTATGGGGGTGATTCAGACCCAAACACAGCTGCGCGCCTGTACGCAACAGCTGCATTCAGGTGGTCTGTGCATGCGCACTGGCTGCAGTGTGCTCAGATCCAGAACTACTTCTCACATGACCGCTGGGACATGTAAGACATTGCTGGAGCAGCTAGAAGAAGGTAAGACACCACTAGATCACCTGGAATGGTTTGTCAACAGTTTATCATGTTGACATGATAACTGTCAATCAAACATACCACACCCACACAGAAGGCCATTGTTACCTGATAGAGGTTGGGGTCAGAGATCACAGGTGTGACACATGAGTAGCAGTGCAGGTTTAAAAATGAATTCCAACAAGACAGGAGTACAGTTAGCAGTCCAAAAACATTGAGAAGAAGGAGGAAATTAATGTGTGGGACCTGGTGGCCATCTTTACCAACTAAACTAGTAAATACTCTTCTGGCACCCTGGCTAGCCCAAACCCTGTTCTCATTTCACAACACAACCTGTTAAGAAAACCCAGTCATCATCATCATCATCATCATTAATAAAAATAATCTGACATGTGCTGTATATCCCTTCAATTCAGGTGAAATATTCAGTCAGGCTGAGATGTTATAGGCTAGACTGATCATGTGACTGATTACATCATACAGAGCATCTGTGATGTCACTCAGCAAGGAAATAACAGAGCAGTCATTTATCAGCCGCCTGTGAACAAGTGTGTGCTGCGTATAGTCCCTGCTTATGTCTGTCACCGTCTGATAGATTTGATTTCACATAATCTAAGGTAAGATTATGTTATATTATATTTTAATAACATATTAATTTCACAAAGTATCTTTTAGAACATAACTGAAACTAATATAACAGCTCCTCACACATTTTGGCAGATACAGACACAGGGCTTCTTATTCAGAAACCCATTTTCCAGAAAGTTCTGAAAACCACAAATGAGAATAAGTCAAGTATTGCAGTTTTTTGGGTGATTATCGACATTGGGACACATTGGTTACTATGAGGAGCTCTGCTATACAATTTAATATGGGGTAATGTTGGGACAGTGTGGGGAAAACACAGTTTCTTTTGAAATGTGTTTTAGTACATTTTAGCTCTAATACTCCAAATCATAGTGGAAAAAAATACCTTATCCGGATAATCCTGGCAAAGGCTCCAGAATTTTATATAATAGATCCCTTATCTGTAAAGGAAAATTTACTTAGCCCTTCATCTTACTGAGAAACCTACAACGGCTTTGAGGTTAACAATAGGAGGCTTTCCATGTCACTATTGTTATGATCTGGTTGATATAAATCATAAAGAGACATGTACTAAGCAGTGGAAAGAGTGGAGAAGTGAGCCAGTGGAGAAGTTGCCCATGGCAACCAATCAGCATTGAAGTAACATTTGTCATTTGCATACTAGCAGCTGATTGGTTGCCATGGGCAACGTCTCCACTGGTTCACTTCTCCACTGTTTTCACTGCTTAGTACATCTCCCCTTACTGTGGAAGAGCTTGCCATAACGCAGCAGAAGGTAATGATTGGATGATAATGCCCATTTGTCATTTGTCACTTTCAAAATTTATTCCACAGAAAACTAAAGACTTGTGGTTTGACTGAAAGATGTAATATAATAAAATATAATAGTACTCGGTGTTACCTACTTAGGGTGATTCCCTAATGTGGCGGGACTCTGGGATGGCTCTGATAATCCACTGATGTGATCATGGGGGAGATGTATCAAACGTTCTAAAAAAGACAAATGGAAGCGTTACCCATAGCAACCAATCATATTCTAGCTATTATTTCATAGACTGTACTAGATAAATGATAGCAAAAACGAATTGGTTGCTATAGGCAACACCTCCACTTGTCCTCTAGAGAAGATTTGATACAACTCCCCTATCTCTGATGCTAAAGCTCGCTGTTTTCACATTAACAGCTGGGTGTTGAATACAAAGGACACTGGGCAATGTATCATCAACACCATTGCCACTTCATGCATTCAGGCAAACTGTAGTAAGAGTGAGGTCCGGGGGGGCCATTGAGGGACCTGCCAAATTAGGGTGAGTGAACGGGATACGCAGCTTCTGGTATATACTGGGAGTGGAGATAATTTGGTGTTTCATTATTAGAACTTGTGTCACTGTAGAGTTACAGCTAGGATTCTGTTCTGGTGGTCAGTGACGCAGGGCCGGCGCTACCACTAGGCAGCTTTAGGCAGCTGCCTAGGGCGGCGACCACTGGAGGGCGGCACCGCAAAGTGAAAGTGAAAGAACACTGTCACACACACTCCTCCCGCTCCTATTCTTTAAGAGGAGCAGCTCGTTGGCGCCTGGCCCACCACGTCTGACTGTCTGCAGTGCAGTGCCACTGCCTTCAAACGTGAGTGTGCCGCCCTAGCTACTTCAGTTCATGAAGGAGAGTCCTGCTGTCACCCGCTGCCCTGGTCGCTGGTCCGCTCCGCTGCTGCATCAAGCGCCGCCTCTCCGGGAGATCGAGAAAATTGTTATCCGCGCCCCCCCCCCCATGCAATCCCGGTGCGTCCCACATTATGACCTGACACTAAGTCACAGTCCTGACTACCCGCCGCTCCGGCGCTCCCCGGGCCCCACGCGATGGTCTCCGTCTCCCGCGGCAGGCGTCCCCCCCTTCACCCCTGCTTTTCGGCACAGTGACTGACTGTGACAGTGACACAGGTCAGACTCAGGGCAGCACATGAAGGAGTCACCCGCTGTCCTGGTCCGCTCCGCTGCCGCATCGGGCGCTGCCTCTCCGGGAGATCAAGCACATTGTTATCCGTCCCCCCCTTCCCCCCACGCAATCCCGCGGCCGCATCTCATCAGTACCTACCTGCAGTACTGGAGGCAGTGCCGGGGTATGGAGGGGGCAAGGATAGATAGAAGTTTGGGCAATACTGGGGTAAAGGAGGGGGTTTGGGGCAGGCAATACTAGGTGCAGAGATAGGGGTAGGGAGGGGGGTAAAGGTGAATAGCAGTTGGGATGGTGTTATTGGCACTGTGTGGGTATATATATATATATATATATATATATATATATATATTAGAGATGAGCGGGTTCGGTTCCTCGGAATCCGAACCCGCCCGAACTTCAGGTTTTTTTACACGGGGCCGAGCGACTCGGATCTTCCCGCCTTGCTCGGTTAACCCGAGCGCGCCCGAACGTCATCATCCCGCTGTCGGATTCTCGCGAGGCTCGTATTCTATCGCGAGACTCGGATTCTATATAAGGAGCCGCGCGTCGCCGCCATTTTCACACGTGCATTGAGATTGATAGGGAGAGGACGTGGCTGGCGTCCTCTCCGTTTAGACTAGAGTACTAGAGAGACGGAGAGACACAAATTTTGGGGAGCATATTATTAGGAGGAGTACTACTTGCTGCTGATAGTGTGACCAGTGACCACCAGTTTAATTAATCCGTTCTCTGCCTGAAAAAAAACGATACACAGTGTGACACAGTCACACATACCATATCTGTGCCCAGCCCAGTGTGCTGCATCATATGTAATACTGTATATCATTATCTGACTGTGCTGAGTGCTCACTGCTCACACAGCTTAATTGTGGGGGAGACTGGGGAGCAGTTATAGCAGGAGTACATATTTTAAGTACAGTGCACACTTTTGCTGCCAGAGTGCCACTGCCAGTGTGACTGACCAGTGACCACTGACCACCAGTATTGTGATTGTCTGCTGACCACCAGTATATTGTGATTGTCTGCCTGAAAAAGTTAAACACTCGTCGTGTGGTGTTTTTATAAACGCATTCTGCAGACAGTGTCCAGCAGGTCCGTCATTACATAATATATACCTGTCCAGCTGCAGTACTAGTGTGATATATATATATTTTAATTTTATCTCATTATCATCCAGTCTATATTAGCAGCAGACACAGTACGGTAGTCCACGGCTGTAGCTACCTCTGTGTCGGCAGTCGCTCTTCCATCCATAATTGTATACCACCTACCCGTGTTTTTTTTTTTTTCTATCTTCTTGATACTAGTAGCTTACTTTAGGAGTCTGCAGTGCTGAGTCTGACAGACAGTGTCCAGCAGGTCCGTCATTACATAATATATACCTGTCCGGCTGCAGTACTAGTGTGATATATATATATATATTTTAATTTTATCTCATTATCATCCAGTCTATATTAGCAGCAGACACAGTACGGTAGTCCACGGCTGTAGCTACCTCTGTGTCGGCAGTCGCTCGTCCATCCATAATTGTATACCACCTACCCGTGTTTTTTTTTTCTTTCTATCTTCTTGATACTAGTAGCTTACTTTAGGAGTCTGCAGTGCTGACAGACAGTGTCCAGCAGGTCCGTCATTACATAATATATACCTGTCCGGCTGCAGTACTAGTGCGATATATATATATATTTTAATTTTATCTCATTATCATCCAGTCTATATTAACAGCAGACACAGTACGGTAGTCCACGGCTGTAGCTACCTCTGTGTCGGCAGTCGCTCGTCCATCCATAATTGTATACCACCTACCCGTGGTTTTTTTTTCTTTCTATCTTCTTGATACTAGTAGCTTACTTTAGGAGTCTGCAGTGCTGAGTCTGACAGACAGTGTCCAGCAGGTCCGTCATTACATAATATATACCTGTCCGGCTGCAGTACTAGTGTGATATATATATATATATTTTAATTTTATCTCATTATCATCCAGTCTATATTAGCAGCAGACACAGTACGGTAGTCCACGGCTGTAGCTACCTCTGTGTCGGCAGTCGCTCGTCCATCCATAATTGTATACCACCTACCCGTGTTTTTTTTTTCTTTCTATCTTCTTGATACTAGTAGCTTACTTTAGGAGTCTGCAGTGCTGACAGACAGTGTCCAGCAGGTCCGTCATTACATAATATATACCTGTCCGGCTGCAGTACTAGTGTGATATATATATATATTTTAATTTTATCTCATTATCATCCAGTCTATATTAGCAGCAGACACAGTACGGTAGTCCACGGCTGTAGCTACCTCTGTGTCGGCAGTCGCTCGTCCATCCATAATTGTATACCACCTACCCGTGTTTTTTTTTTTTCTATCTTCTTGATACTAGTAGCTTACTTTAGGAGTCTGCAGTGCTGAGTCTGACAGACAGTGTCCAGCAGGTCCGTCATTACATAATATATACCTGTCCGGCTGCAGTACTAGTGTGATATATATATATATTTTAATTTTATCTCATTATCATCCAGTCTATATTAGCAGCAGACACAGTACGGTAGTCCACGGCTGTAGCTACCTCTGTGTCGGCAGTCGCTCGTCATCCATAAGTATACTAGTATCCATCCATCTCCATTGTTTACCTGAGGTGCCTTTTAGTTGTGCCTATTAAAATATGGAGAACAAAAATGTTGAGGTTCCAAAAATAGGGAAAGATCAAGATCGACTTCCACCTCGTGCTGAAGCTGCTGCCACTAGTCATGGCCGAGACGATGAAATGCCAGCAACGTCGTCTGCCAAGGCCGATGCCCAATGTCATAGTACAGAGCATGTAAAATCCAAAACACCAAATATCAGTAAAAAAAGGACTCAAAAATCTAAAATAAAATTGTCGGAGGAGAAGCGTAAACTTGCCAATATGCCATTTACCACACGGAGTGGCAAGGAACGGCTGAGGCCCTGGCCTATGTTCATGGCTAGTGGTTCAGCTTCACATGAGGATGGAAGCACTCAGCCTCTCGCTAGAAAAATGAAAAGACTCAAGCTGGCAAAAGCACAGCAAAGAACTGTGCGTTCTTCGAAATCCCAAATCCACAAGGAGAGTCCAATTGTGTCGGTTGCGATGCCTGACCTTCCCAACACTGGACGTGAAGAGCATGCGCCTTCCACCATTTGCACGCCCCCTGCAAGTGCTGGAAGGAGCACCCGCAGTCCAGTTCCTGATAGTCAGATTGAAGATGTCAGTGTTGAAGTACACCAGGATGAGGAGGATATGGGTGTTGCTGGCGCTGGGGAGGAAATTGACAAGGAGGATTCTGATGGTGAGGTGGTTTGTTTAAGTCAGGCACCCGGGGAGACACCTGTTGTCCGTGGGAGGAATATGGCCATTGACATGCCTTGTGAAAATACCAAAAAAATCAGCTCTTCGGTGTGGAAGTATTTCAACAGAAATGCGGACAACATTTGTCAAGCCGTGTGTTGCCTTTGTCAAGCTGTAATAAGTAGGGGTAAGGACGTTAACCACCTCGGAACATCCTCCCTTATACGTCACCTGCAGCGCATTCATAATAAGTCAGTGACAAGTTCAAAAACTTTGGGCGACAGCGGAAGCAGTCCACTGACCAGTAAATCCCTTCCTCTTGTAACCAAGCTCACGCAAACCACCCCACCAACTCCCTCAGTGTCAATTTCCTCCTTCCCCAGGAATGCCAATAGTCCTGCAGGCCATGTCACTGGCAATTCTGACGAGTCCTCTCCTGCCTGGGATTCCTCCGATGCATCCTTGCGTGTAACGCCTACTGCTGCTGGCGCTGCTGTTGTTGCTGCTGGGAGTCGATGGTCATCCCAGAGGGGAAGTCGTAAGTCCACTTTTACTACTTCCACCAAGCAATTGACTGTCCAACAGTCCTTTGCGAGGAAGATGAAATATCACAGCAGTCATCCTGTTGCAAAGCGGATAACTGAGGCCTTGACAACTATGTTGGTGTTAGACGTGCGTCCGGTATCCGCCGTTAGTTCACAGGGAACTAGACAATTTCTTGAGGTAGTGTGCCCCCGTTACCAAATACCATCTAGGCTCCACTTCTCTAGGCAGGCGATACCGAGAATGTACACGGACGTCAGAAAAAGACTCACCAGTGTCCTAAAAAATGCAGTTGTACCCAATGTCCACTTAACCACGGACATGTGGACAAGTGGAGCAGGGCAGGGTCAGGACTATATGACTGTGACAGCCCACTGGGTAGATGTATGGACTCCCGCCGCAAGAACAGCAGCGGCGGCACCAGTAGCAGCATCTCGCAAACGCCAACTCTTTCCTAGGCAGGCTACGCTTTGTATCACCGGTTTCCAGAATACGCACACAGCTGAAAACCTCTTACGGCCACTGAGGATGATCATCGCGGAATGGCTTACCCCAATTGGACTCTCCTGTGGATTTGTGGCATCGGACAACGCCAGCAATATTGTGTGTGCATTAAATATGGGCAAATTCCAGCACGTCCCATGTTTTGCACATACCTTGAATTTGGTGGTGCAGAATTATTTAAAAAACGAGAGGGGCGTGCAAGAGATGCTGTCGGTGGCCAGAAGAATTGCGGGACACTTTCGGCGTACAGGCACCACGTACAGAAGACTGGAGCACCACCAAAAACGCCTGAACCTGCCCTGCCATCATCTGAAGCAAGAAGTGGTAACGAGGTGGAATTCAACCCTATATATGCTTCAGAGGTTGGAGGAGCAGCAAAAGGCCATTCAAGCCTATACAACTGAGCACGATATAGGAGGTGGAATGCACCTGTCTCAAGCGCAGTGGAGAATGATTTCAACGTTGTGCAAGGTTCTGCAACCTTTTGAACTTGCCACACGTGACGTCAGTTCAGACACTGCCAGCCTGAGTCAGGTCATTCCCCTCATCAGGCTTTTGCAGAAGAAGCTGGAGACATTGAAGGAGGAGCTAACACAGAGCGATTCCGCTAGGCATGTGGGACTTGTGGATGGAGCCCTTAATTCGCTTAACAAGGATTCACGGGTGGTCAATCTGTTGAAATCAGAGCACTACATTTTGGCCACCGTGCTCGATCCTAGATTTAAAACCTACCTTGGATCTCTCTTTCCGGCACACACAAGTCTGCTGGGGTTCAAAGACCTGCTGGTGAGAAAATTGTCATGTCAAGCGGAACGCGACCCGTCAACATCTCCTCCTTCACATTCTCCCGCAACTGGGGGTGCGAGGAAAAGGCTCAGAATTCCGAGCCCACCCGCTGGCGGTGATGCAGGGCAGTCTGGAGCGACTGCTGATGCTGACATCTGGTCCGGACTGAAGGACCTGACAACGATTACGGACATGTCGTCTAATGTCACTGCATATGATTCTCTCCCCATTGAAAGAATGGTGGAGGATTATATGAGTGACCGCATCCAAGTAGGCACGTCAGACAGTCCGTACTTATACTGGCAGGAAAAAGAGGCAATTTGGAGGCCCTTGCACAAACTGGCTTTATTCTACCTAAGTTGCCCTCCCACAAGTGTGTACTCCGAAAGAGTGTTTAGTGCCGCCGCTCACCTTGTCAGCAATCGGCGTACGAGGTTACTTCCAGAAAATGTGGAGAAGATGATGTTCATTAAAATGAATTATAATCAATTCCTCCATGGAGACATTGACCAGCAGCAATTGCCTCCACAAAGTACACAGGGAGCTGAGATGGTGGATTCCAGTGGGGACGAATTGATAATCTGTGAGGAGGGGGATGTACACGGTGATATATCGGAGGATGATGATGAGGTGGACATCTTGCCTCTGTAGAGCCAGTTTGTGCAAGGAGAGATTAATTGCTTCTTTTTTGGTGGGGGTCCAAACCAACCCGTCATTTCAGTCACAGTCGTGTGGCAGACCCTGTCACTGAAATGATGGGTTGGTTAAAGTGTGCATGTCCTGTTTATACAACATAAGGGTGGGTGGGAGGGCCCAAGGACAATTCCATCTTGCACCTCTTTTTTCTTTAATTTTTCTTTGCGTCATGTGCTGTTTGGGGAGTGTTTTTTGGAAGGGCCATCCTGCGTGACACTGCAGTGCCACTCCTAGATGGGCCAGGTGTTTGTGTCGGCCACTAGGGTCGCTTATCTTACTCACACAGCTACCTCATTGCGCCTCTTTTTTTCTTTGCGTCATGTGCTGTTTGGGGAGTGTTTTTTGGAAGGGCCATCCTGCGTGACACTGCAGTGCCACTCCTAGATGGGCCAGGTGTTTGTGTCGGCCACTAGGGTCGCTTATCTTACTCACACAGCTACCTCATTGCGCCTCTTTTTTTCTTTGCGTCATGTGCTGTTTGGGGAGTGTTTTTTGGAAGGGCCATCCTGCGTGACACTGCAGTGCCACTCCTAGATGGGCCAGGTGTTTGTGTCGGCCACTAGGGTCGTTTATCTTACTCACACAGCTACCTCATTGCGCCTCTTTTTTTCTTTGCGTCATGTGCTGTTTGGGGAGTGTTTTTTGGAAGGGCCATCCTGCGTGACACTGCAGTGCCACTCCTAGATGGGCCAGGTGTTTGTGTCGGCCACTAGGGTCGCTTATCTTACTCACACAGCTACCTCATTGCGCCTCTTTTTTTCTTTGCGTCATGTGCTGTTTGGGGAGTGTTTTTTGGAAGGGCCATCCTGCGTGACACTGCAGTGCCACTCCTAGATGGGCCAGGTGTTTGTGTCGGCCACTAGGGTCGCTTATCTTACTCACACAGCTACCTCATTGCGCCTCTTTTTTTCTTTGCGTCATGTGCTGTTTGGGGAGTGTTTTTTGGAAGGGCCATCCTGCGTGACACTGCAGTGCCACTCCTAGATGGGCCAGGTGTTTGTGTCGGCCACTAGGGTCGCTTATCTTACTCACACAGCTACCTCATTGCGCCTCTTTTTTTCTTTGCGTCATGTGCTGTTTGGGGAGTGTTTTTTGGAAGGGCCATCCTGCGTGACACTGCAGTGCCACTCCTAGATGGGCCAGGTGTTTGTGTCGGCCACTAGGGTCTCTTATCTTACTCACACAGCTACCTCATTGCGCCTCTTTTTTTCTTTGCGTCATGTGCTGTTTGGGGAGTGTTTTTTGGAAGGGCCATCCTGCGTGACACTGCAGTGCCACTCCTAGATGGGCCAGGTGTTTGTGTCGGCCACTAGGGTCGCTTATCTTACTCACACAGCTACCTCATTGCGCCTCTTTTTTTCTTTGCGTCATGTGCTGTTTGGGGAGTGTTTTTTGGAAGGGCCATCCTGCGTGACACTGCAGTGCCACTCCTAGATGGGCCAGGTGTTTGTGTCGGCCACTAGGGTCGCTTATCTTACTCACACAGCTACCTCATTGCGCCTCTTTTTTTCTTTGCGTCATGTGCTGTTTGGGGAGTGTTTTTTGGAAGGGCCATCCTGCGTGACACTGCAGTGCCACTCCTAGATGGGCCAGGTGTTTGTGTCGGCCACTAGGGTCGCTTATCTTACTCACACAGCTACCTCATTGCGCCTCTTTTTTTCTTTGCGTCATGTGCTGTTTGGGGAGTGTTTTTTGGAAGGGCCATCCTGCGTGACACTGCAGTGCCACTCCTAGATGGGCCAGGTGTTTGTGTCGGCCACTAGGGTCGCTTAGCTTACTCACACAGCTACCTCATTGCGCCTCTTTTTTTCTTTGCGTCATGTGCTGTTTGGGGAGTGTTTTTTGGAAGGGCCATCCTGCGTGACACTGCAGTGCCACTCCTAGATGGGCCAGGTGTTTGTGTCGGCCACTAGGGTCGCTTAGCTTAGTCATCCAGCGACCTCGGTGCAAATTTTAGGACTAAAAATAATATTGTGAGGTGTGAGGTGTTCAGAATAGACTGAAAATGAGTGGAAATTATGGTTTTTGAGGTTAATAATACTTTGGGATCAAAATGACCCCCAAATTCTATGATTTAAGCTGTTTTTTAGTGTTTTTTGAAAAAACACCCGAATCCAAAACACACCCGAATCCGACAAAAAAAATTCGGTGAGGTTTTGCCAAAACGCGGTCGAACCCAAAACACGGCCGCGGTACCGAACCCAAAACCAAAACACAAAACCCGAAAAATTTCAAGTGCACATCTCTAATATATATATATATATGGGCAATGTGTGGACATGAAGGGTGTATAATGAGCAGTGTGTGGGTATGGAGGCTATTATAGGCACTGTGGGGGTCCCATCACATATTATGGGTGGAGTCTGTGGTTAGGTAGCATTGATACACGAGGATACGTGCTACCTATTATTACCAGTTGATTGGGTATAAGATGCTGGTGGTCAGACTGTTTAAAATCCCGATTGGGGCAGTGGAGGTAAGTATACCTAATCCTAACCCTCCCTCCCCGCAGCCTAACCCTAACCCAAACCCTCCCCTTCCCACAGCCTAACATTAACCTCCCAAGTATACTTGCGTTCGGAATTCCGGCTGTCGGGATTCTGGCGTTGGCATTCTGACAGGTCTTGGGATTCGAGCGCTGGTATCCCAACTACATCCCTTACCAGTTATTTATATAGCGCACACATATTCTGCAGGACTTTACAGAGCATATTTGGCCATTCACATCAGTCCCTGCCCCAGTGGAGCTTACACTCTATATTCCCTATCACATGCACACGCACACACATTCACACTATTGTTAATTTTTGTATGAAGCCAATTAACCTACCAGTATATCTTTGGATTGTGGGAGGAAACCGGAGTACCCGGAGGAAACCCACGCAAGTATGGGGAGAATATACAAACTCCATACAGTTAGAGCCATGCTGGGAATCAAACCCATGATCTCAGTGCTGTGAGGCAGTAATGCTAACCATTACTCTGTCTGTGCTATTGCATAAAGGTCCATGCAGATAGCAAATGCTCTTAATGGGCTGTATGCTACGGTCACCCAGCACTGTTGGCCAGGGGTCAGGAGGATGTAAAAGTGAGGAAACACAAAATATGTAAGGTTATGTGTGGACTGTACAGAGTGTATGTGTTAAGGTTATGTGGGTGGGTCCGGAACGTATAAGACCTTGCGTACACACTTTCACCTGAAGGATTGGGAAGTAGTGGTGGTGGGGGGGGGGGCTGAAGTTTTGCCTAGGGTGCCAAGAAACCTTGCACCGGCCCTGCAGTGACGTATGCTACGGCTTAGAAGATTTTACTATGAATGGAATTATACAGTAATAGCAGCGGAATAGTGTAAGTAATATATGTAGTAAAAGTAGCAGAAGTGCACAGACACACCTATAAAGTAGAGATGTGCACTTGAAATTTTTCGGGTTTTGTGTTTTGGTTTTGGGTTCGGTTCCGCGGCCGTGTTTTGGGTTCGACCGCGTTTTGGCAAAACCTCACCGAATTTTTTTTGTCGGATTCGGGTGTGTTTTGGATTCGGGTGTTTTTTTCAAAAAACACTAAAAAACAGCTTAAATCATAGAATTTGGGGGTCATTTTGATCCCAAAGTATTATTAACCTCAAAAACCATAATTTCCACTCATTTTCAGTCTATTCTGAATACCTCACACCTCACAATATTATTTTTAGTCCTAAAATTTGCACCGAGGTCGCTGGATGACTAAGCTAAGCGACCCTAGTGGCCGACACAAACACCGGGCCCATCTAGGAGTGGCACTGCAGTGTCACGCAGGATGGCCCTTCCAAAAAACACTCCCCAAACAGCACATGACGCAAAGAAAAAAGAGGCAAATGAGGTAGCTGTGTGAGTAAGATAAGCGACCCTAGTGGCCGACACAAACACCGGGCCCATCTAGGAGTGGCACTGCAGTGTCACGCAGGATGGCCCTTCCAAAAAACACTCCCCAAACAGCACATGACGCAAAGAAAAAAAGAGGCGCAATGAGGTAGCTGTGTGAGTAAGATAAGCGACCCTAGTGGCCGACACAAACACCGGGCCCATCTAGGAGTGGCACTGCAGTGTCACGCAGGATGGTCCTTCCAAAAAACACTCCCCAAACAGCACATGACGCAAAGAAAAAAAGAGGCGCAATGAGGTAGCTGTGTGAGTAAGATAAGCGACCCTAGTGGCCGACACAAACACCGGGCCCATCTAGGAGTGGCACTGCAGTGTCACGCAGGATGGCCCTTCCAAAAAACACTCCCCAAACAGCACATGACGCAAAGAAAAAAAGAGGCGCAATGAGGTAGCTGTGTGAGTAAGATAAGCGACCCTAGTGGCCGACATAAACACCGGGCCCATCTAGGAGTGGCACTGCAGTGTCACGCAGGATGGCCCTTCCAAAAAACACTCCCCAAACAGCACATGACGCAAAGAAAAATTAAAGAAAAAAGAGGTGCAAGATGGAATTGTCCTTGGGCCCTCCCACCCACCCTTATGTTGTATAAACAGGACATGCACACTTTAACCAACCCATCATTTCAGTGACAGGGTCTGCCACACGACTGTGACTGAAATGACGGGTTGGTTTGGACCCCCACCAAAAAAGAAGCAATTAATCTCTCCTTGCACAAACTGGCTCTACAGAGGCAAGATGTCCACCTCATCATCATCCTCCGATATATCACCGTGTACATCCCCCTCCTCACAGATTATCAATTCGTCCCCACTGGAATCCACCATCTCAGCTCCCTGTGTACTTTGTGGAGGCAATTGCTGCTGGTCAATGTCTCCACGGAGGAATTGATTATAATTCATTTTAATGAACATCATCTTCTCCACATTTTCTGGAAGTAACCTCGTACGCCGATTGCTGACAAGGTGAGCGGCGGCACTAAACACTCTTTCGGAGTACACACTTGTGGGAGGGCAACTTAGGTAGAATAAAGCCAGTTTGTGCAAGGGCCTCCAAATTGCCTCTTTTTCCTGCCAGTATAAGTACGGACTGTGTGACGTGCCTACTTGGATGCGGTCACTCATATAATCCTCCACCATTCTTTCAATGGGGAGAGAATCATATGCAGTGACAGTAGACGACATGTCCGTAATCGTTGACAGGTCCTTCAGTCCGGACCAGATGTCAGCATCAGCAGTCGCTCCAGACTGCCCTGCATCACCGCCAGCGGGTGGGCTCGGAATTCTGAGCCTTTTCCTTGCACCCCCAGTTGCGGGAGAATGTGAAGGAGGAGATGTTGACAGGTCGCGTTCCGCTTGACTTGACAATTTTCTCACCAGCAGGTCTTTGAACCCCAGCAGACTTGTGTCAGCCGGAAAGAGAGATCCAAGGTAGGTTTTAAATCTAGGATCGAGCACGGTGGCCAAAATGTAGTGCTCTGATTTCAACAGATTGACCACCCGTGAATCCTTGTTAAGCGAATTAAGGGCTCCATCCACAAGTCCCACATGCCTAGCGGAATCGCTCCGTGTTAGCTCCTCCTTCAATGTCTCCAGCTTCTTCTGCAAAAGCCTGATGAGGGGAATGACCTGACTCAGGCTGGCAGTGTCTGAACTGACTTCACGTGTGGCAAGTTCAAAGGGCAGCAGAACCTTGCACAACGTTGAAATCATTCTCCACTGCGCTTGAGACAGGTGCATTCCACCTCCTATATCGTGCTCAATTGTATAGGCTTGAATGGCCTTTTGCTGCTCCTCCAACCTCTGAAGCATATATAGGGTTGAATTCCACCTCGTTACCACTTCTTGCTTCAGATGATGGCAGGGCAGGTTCAGGCGTTTTTGGTGTTGCTCCAGTCTTCTGTACGTGGTGCCTGTACGCCGAAAGTGTCCCGCAATTCTTCTGGCCACCGACAGCATCTCTTGCACGCTCCTCTCGTTTTTAAAAAAATTCTGCACCACCAAATTCAAGGTATGTGCAAAACATGGGACGTGCTGGAATTTGCCCATATTTAATGCACACACAATATTGCTGGCGTTGTCTGATGCCACAAATCCACAGGAGAGTCCAATTGGGGTAAGCCATTCCGCGATGATCTTCCTCAGTTGCCGTAAGAGGTTTTCAGCTGTGTGCGTATTCTGGAAACCGGTGATACAAAGTGTAGCCTGCCTAGGAAAGAGTTGGCGTTTGCGAGATGCTGCTACTGGTGCCGCCGCTGCTGTTCTTGCGGCGGGAGTCCATACATCTACCCAGTGGGCTGTCACAGTCATATAGTCCTGACCCTGCCCTACTCCACTTGTCCACATGTCCGTGGTTAAGTGGACATTGGGTACAGCTGCATTTTTTAGGACACTGGTGACTCTTTTTCTGAGGTCTGTGTTCATTTTCGGTATCGCCTGCCTAGAGAAATGGAACCTAGATGGTATTTGGTACCGGGGACACAGTACCTCCAACAAGTCTCTAGTTGGCTCTGCAGTAATGATGGATACCGGAACCACGTTTCTCACCACCCAGGATGCCAAGGCCTCAGTTATCCGCTTTGCAGCAGGATGACTGCTGTGATATTTCATCTTCCTCGCAAAGGACTGTTGGACAGTCAATTGCTTGGTGGAAGTAGTAAAAGTGGTCTTACGATTTCCCCTCTGGGATGACCATCGACTCCCAGCAGCAACAACAGCAGCGCCAGCAGCAGTAGGCGTTACACGCAAGGATGCATCGGAGGAATCCCAGGCAGGAGAGGAATCGTCAGAATTGCCAGTGACATGGCCTGCAGGACTATTGGCATTCCTGGGGAAGGAGGAAATTGACACTGAGGGAGTTGGTGGGGTGGTTTGCGTGAGCTTGGTTACAAGAGGAAGGGATTTACTGGTCAGTGGACTGCTTCCGCTGTCGCCCAAAGTTTTTGAACTTGTCACTGACTTATTATGAATGCGCTGCAGGTGACGTATAAGGGAGGATGTTCCGAGGTGGTTAACGTCCTTACCCCTACTTATTACAGCTTGACAAAGGCAACACACGGCTTGACAAATGTTGTCCGCATTTCTGTTGAAATACTTCCACACCGAAGAGCTGATTTTTTTGGTATTTTCACCAGGCATGTCAACGGCCATATTCCTCCCACGGACAACAGGTGTCTCCCCGGGTGCCTGACGTAAACAAACCACCTCACTGTTAGGCGCCGAAGGTCCGCTCGTCAGTGCGGCCGGCGCCTAGCAACGGGGACGCCACTGTCGGATCGAGTTCCCCGTTGCTGGGTCTAAGTTTATATCATCACTGGTTTCCTGGCTGTGTAGCATGCAGCTGCACGGCATGTTGTAATTATCACTCATCTGTTTCCCTGGCCATGCAGCTTGTCAGCTGCATGGCATTTAATCCAATCAGCCTCCAAACAGCTGATTGGAAGACTCTCTGTTAAAAGCACTCCCAGGACTCCTCACAGACGCCGGTGATAGCTTCCTGTTTGCCTGATTCTGCTGCAGAGAGAGTTCCCAGTCCCGGTCTGTTCGTTTGTTCCTGTTCTCAGTGATCCTGTACTCGGAAGTTACCATCTGTTCCTGGAGTCTGATCGAGCACCTTTAACATCTGGTGGCGTTCGTGAGTCGCGGCGCAGCCGTGTGTTGCGGCTTGTCCGCTACTATTTATTATTGTGTTTATTTTAGTTCTGGAGCTTTGCGGAGGATTCCGCTTCCACAAGATCCACTCTGGTGTCCAGCGGTGCCGGATAGGAGTGTCGGATCCGTGGATCTTTGGTTGTCCTTTTCCCTGGCGGCTAGTCCGCACATACCTTTTGATTTAGTTTAGTTAGCTTGTAACCCCTGGCTTGGTTGCTTAGTCAGAGGGCCCCTTGTTATCACCCTGTCTCGGACTTCCCCTTGTCTCCCATTAAGACCTGCGGGGGCATCGGGGTTGGGCAGACATAATCCGCCCTTCGAACGCGGCTGCCATGGGCTCAAGCAACCATAGTCTCGCAGGGGATTTCTGATAACACGGGCGAGACAACGGAGTTAGGGCGCCAGGGGTTACTAGGCTCTCCAGCTCCCACAACCTGTATTTCATTCCTGTACTCAGATCTCTGCCATAAGATCTTCTCCAGTCTGGAGTACAGGAATCGTAACATTATCACCGGCCAGACAAAAGAAAAAATTTTCAACAGGAGTTAATTTTTTCACTTATCCAGTTGGGAGAATTTTGTCGGCCTCATGAATCCCACCGGTGTTGGGCCAAATCCTGGCCAGTTTTTGGTTAGTCAGATTCAGGAACTTACCCAGATGGTTCAGGATCTGTCCCTCCGGGTAAGCTCACAGGAAGATCTGTTACGGACTTCCCCGAGGGTCATCCCTGAACCAAAAATGCATCTGCCTGACCGTTTTTCTGGGGATAGAAAACAGTTTTTTAATTTTAAAGAGTCTTGTAAACTGTATTTTCGTTTAAGACCAGTTTCCTCAGGTACGGAGGCTCAGCGGGTTGGAATTATAATTTCTCTGCTTCAGGGGGATCCTCAGACCTGGGCTTTTGGTTTAAAGACAGACGATCCGGCCTTATCGTCTGTAGACGCTTTTTTGAAATCTTTAGGGCTATTGTATGACGACCCTGATAGAGAGGCATCCGCAGAAAGTCAGTTGCGTGCTCTAAGACAGGGTAGGAATCCTGCAGAGAATTATTGTACAGAGTTTCGCCGTTGGTCGAACGACTGTGGCTGGAATGATCCTGCCCTGCGCAGTCAGTTTCGCCTCGGCTTATCTGAATCTATAAAAGACAGCCTCCTTCAGTATCCCGCTCCTGAGAACCTTGATAAACTCATGGAGCTCTCTATTAAAATAGATCGTAGGCTCAGAGAGCGGAGGACTGAGAAAGGGGCATCTGTAGTTTCTTTTCCCTGTGTTTCTTCCGTTCCGGTAGACATGGAGGAGCCTATGCAGATTGGTCTCTCCAAATTGTCTCCGGAAGAAAGAACCAGGAGGCAAAATTCTGGTCTGTGTTTGTACTGCGGAGGTAAGGGACATTTTGCCCGTAGTTGCCCAAACAAGTCGGGAAACTTCCTGACCAAGTGAATAGTGAGGGGGTTCACTTTGGTCTACAGCTCATCTCCTCAAATAATTCACTATTGGTTCCTGCTAAAGTTTCTTATGACAGCCTCTGTTCCTCGGTCTCTGCTTTTGTGGACAGTGGAGCTGCAGGAAACTTTATGGACTTAACATGGGCCAAGGCCTTAGGTATTCCTCAGTTAACCTTAAGTAGGTGTATCACCATGCATGGTTTAGATGGGAGTCCCTTATCCAATGGGGTTATTTCTCTATGTACACCTCCTGTTTTGCTCTCGGTGGGAGCTCTACATTCTGAAAAGATTGAGTTTTTTCTTACCCATTGTCCAGCAGTTCCTGTGGTTCTGGGTCACCCTTGGCTGGCCTTTCATAATCCCATCATAGATTGGCAGTCTGGGGAGATCCTACAATGGAGTACCATCTGTGATAAAGAATGTATTACACTTCCTATCCGAGTAGCTGCTGCCAGGTCCGCACATATTCCTGGAGAATACCAAGATTTTTTGGATGTGTTTTCCAAGGGCAATGCGGATATTTTGCCTCCCCATAGGCCTTATGATTGTACCATTGAGTTAATTCCTGGTGCCACGTTGCCTAAAGGAAGGTTATATGCATTGTCTGGTCCTGAAACTGTGGCCATGAATGAGTATGTGAAAGAAAGTCTTGAGAAAGGGTTTATCAGGCCATCTAAATCCCCTTTAAGTGCAGGTTTTTTCTTCGTAGAGAAGAAGGATGGTTCCCTCAGACCCTGCATTGACTTTCGAGCCCTGAATAAAATCTCAGTAAAGAATACTTACCCTCTGCCTCTGATCTCTGTCCTCTTTGATCAGCTACGTTCGGCTGTTATTTTTTCTAAGATTGACCTGAGAGGAGCATATAATCTCATTAGAATCAGATCAGGGGATGAGTGGAAAACGGCATTCAGTACTCAATCAGGTCACTATGAGTATCTGGTCATGCCATTCGGCCTATCTAACGCTCCGGCAGTCTTTCAGGATCTCATTAATGATGTGCTCCGTGAGTTTCTGGGAAGATTCGTTGTGGTCTATTTAGACGACATTTTGATTTATTCTGACTCTATAGAACAACATGTTACCCAGGTGCGTCAGGTACTTAAGAAATTACGTGAAAATCACTTGTATGCCAAACCGGAGAAGTGTGAATTTCACGTCACGGAGGTATCCTTTTTAGGGTACATTATTTCCCCTCGGGGATTCCGAATGGAACCTAAGAAGCTCCAAGCCATCCTGAGTTGGGCGCAACCCACCAACTTAAAAGCAATTCAGCGCTTTTTAGGGTTTGCAAACTACTATAGAAGGTTTATTCACTCTTTCTCTGACATAGTTGCTCCCATTGTGGCACTCACTAAGAAGGGAGCAGATCCTACCAATTGGTCATGTGAAGCTAAAGTATCTTTTCAGGCCTTGAAACAAGCCTTTGTCTCAGCCCCTGTCCTTAGACATCCCAACCCAGAATTGCCTTTCATCGTTGAGGTAGATGCCTCGGAGGTTGGTGTAGGGGCTATCCTTTCTCAGAAGGATCCAGATTCCCTTGAGTTACATCCTTGTGCCTTTATGTCCAGGAAATTCTCATCTGCTGAATCCAACTACGATGTTGGTAATCGGGAGTTGCTGGCTATTAAATGGGCTTTTGAGGAGTGGAGACATTGGCTTGAAGGAGCGACCCATACCATTTCTGTTTTGACGGATCACAAAAATCTTCAATACATTGAATCAGCTAAGCGACTGAATGCCCGACAGGCTCGTTGGGCTTTATTTTTCACTCGTTTCAAATTCATTATCACCTTCAGACCTGGTTCCAAGAATACCAAGGCAGATGCCCTCTCACGCAGTTTTCTTCCCATTCAAGACAACAGTCCGGTTACTCTCATACTTCCGCCTTCAGTCATTCAGGCAGGTCTCACACAGGATGTTTTTTCTCAATTGAAGCTGCTTCAACATCAAGCTCCGGGAAATACTCCTGCTGGCCGTCTTTTTGTTCCTGAGTTTTTGAGAGCAACTGTTTTGGAGGAATTTCATGATAGCAAAGTTGCAGGGCATCTGGGAGTCGCTAAAACTTTTGAATTGGTATCCCGCTCAGTGTGGTGGCCTGGTCTTTCTAAAGACATTAAAGAGTTTGTTGTTTCGTGTCAGGTCTGTGCACAGCATAAAGTTCCCCGTTCTTTGCCTATTGGTCAACTTATGCCATTGAATGTTCCCCTTAGACCATGGTCGCATATCTCCATGGATTTTGTGGTGGATCTCCCTCTGTCAGCTGGATGCACAGTCATATGGGTGGTAGTGGACCGTTTTAGTAAGATGGCTCATTTTATTGGTCTTCCCCGATTGCCATCTGCCCAGGGATTGGCAGTCTTGTTCCTCCGTCATGTTTTCAGACTCCATGGGTTACCCACTGATATTGTTTCTGACAGGGGTCCACAATTCATTGCACAGTTTTGGAAGTCTTTTTGTGCTTCGTTAAAAGTGAAATTATCATTAACCTCCGGTTATCATCCACAATCAAATGGACAGACTGAGCGAGTGAACCAATCCTTAAAACAATATTTGCGTTTGTACTCGGCCAAACTCCAAAATGACTGGTCTGAGTTTCTTCCATTGGCAGAGTTTGCTTATAATAATGCCTGTCATTCCTCCACCAATGTGTCTCCATTTTTTGCAGTTTTTGGTTTCCACCCCAGAGCTAATTCATTTTTCCAACATTCCTCTGTCTCCTCTCTGGCCCTGACCTCTCATCTTAAACTTATTTGGAAAAAAGTGCACATAGCTCTCAGAAAAGCAGCTTTCAGGGAAAAAGATTTTTCGGACAGGTTCCGGCGGCCGTGCACTTTTAGAGTAGGAGACAGGGTGTGGCTGTCGACTCGCAATATCAAACTTCGACAAACCTCAGCCAGATTGGGTCCTAGATTTATTGGACCATTTCTCATTATCAAAAAAGTCAATCCAGTTGCTTTCCGGTTACAGCTACCAAAAACGTTACGGATCGGAAATACCTTCCATTGCTCTTTGCTCAAACCATATGTTTCATCTAGCAGATTTCCTCGTAAAAAACCTCAGGGGAGATCACCAGTTAATGTACAGGGTCAGCAGGAGTTCGTGGTTGAGAAGGTTCTCGATTCCAAGTTGTCCCGGGGTCGGCTTTATTTTTTGGTGCATTGGAGAGGTTATGGTCCTGAGGAAAGGTCGTGGGTCCTAGATGAGGACCTTCATGCCCCAAGGCTCAAAAGGGCATTTTTTCAAGAATTTCCTCAGAAACCCGGATTTAGGGGTTCCTTGACCCCTCCTCAAGGGGGGGGGTACTGTTAGGCGCCGAGGGTCCGCTCGTCAGTGCGGCCGGCGCCTAGCAACGGGGACGCCACTGTCGGATCGTGTTTCCCGTTGCTGGGTCTAAGTTTATATCATCACTGGTTTCCTGGCTGTGTAGCATGCAGCTGCACGGCATGTTGTAATTATCACTCATCTGTTTCCCTGGCCATGCAGCTTGTCAGCTGCATGGCATTTAATCCAATCAGCCTCCAAACAGCTGATTGGAAGACTCTCTGTTAAAAGCACTCCCAGGACTCCTCACAGACGCCGGTGATAGCTTCCTGTTTGCCTGATTCTGCTGCAGAGAGAGTTCCCAGTCCCGGTCTGTTCGTTTGTTCCTGTTCTCAGTGATCCTGTACTCGGAAGTTACCATCTGTTCCTGGAGTCTGATCGAGCACCTTTAACATCTGGTGGCGTTCGTGAGTCGCGGCGCAGCCGTGTGTTGCGGCTTGTCCGCTACTATTTATTATTGTGTTTATTTTAGTTCTGGAGCTTTGCGGAGGATTCCGCTTCCACAAGATCCACTCTGGTGTCCAGCGGTGCCGGATAGGAGTGTCGGATCCGTGGATCTTTGGTTGTCCTTTTCCCTGGCGGCTAGTCCGCACATACCTTTTGATTTAGTTTAGTTAGCTTGTAACCCCTGGCTTGGTTGCTTAGTCAGAGGGCCCCTTGTTATCACCCTGTCTCGGACTTCCCCTTGTCTCCCATTAAGACCTGCGGGGGCATCGGGGTTGGGCAGACATAATCCGCCCTTCGAACGCGGCTGCCATGGGCTCAAGCAACCATAGTCTCGCAGGGGATTTCTGATAACACGGGCGAGACAACGGAGTTAGGGCGCCAGGGGTTACTAGGCTCTCCAGCTCCCACAACCTGTATTTCATTCCTGTACTCAGATCTCTGCCATAAGATCTTCTCCAGTCTGGAGTACAGGAATCGTAACACTCACCATCAGAATCCTCCTTGTCAATTTCCTCCCCAGCGCCAGCAACACCCATATCCTCCTCATCCTGGTGTACTTCAACACTGACATCTTCAATCTGACTATCAGGAACTGGACTGCGGGTGCTCCTTCCAGCACTTGCAGGGGGCGTGCAAATGGTGGAAGGCGCATGCTCTTCACGTCCAGTGTTGGGAAGGTCAGGCATCGCAACCGACACAATTGGACTCTCCTTGTGGATTTGGGATTTCGAAGAACGCACAGTTCTTTGCGGTGCTTTTGCCAGCTTGAGTCTTTTCATTTTTCTAGCGAGAGGCTGAGTGCTTCCATCCTCATGTGAAGCTGAACCACTAGCCATGAACATAGGCCAGGGCCTCAGCCGTTCCTTGCCACTCCGTGTGGTAAATGGCATATTGGCAAGTTTACGCTTCTCCTCCGACAATTTTATTTTAGATTTTGGAGTCCTTTTTTTACTGATATTTGGTGTTTTGGATTTTACATGCTCTGTACTATGACATTGGGCATCGGCCTTGGCAGACGACGTTGCTGGCATTTCATCGTCTCGGCCATGACTAGTGGCAGCAGCTTCAGCACGAGGTGGAAGTGGATCTTGATCTTTCCCTAATTTTGGAACCTCAACACTTTTGTTCTCCATATTTTAATAGGCACAACTAAAAGGCACCTCAGGTAAACAATGGAGATGGATGGATACTAGTATACTTATGGATGGACGAGCGACTGCCGACACAGAGGTAGCTACAGCCGTGGACTACCGTACTGTGTCTGCTGCTAATATAGACTGGATGATAATGAGATGAAATCAATATATATATATATATATATATATATATAATATCACACTAGTACTGCAGCCGGACAGGTAGATATATTTATTATGTAATGACTGATGACGGTCCTGCTGGACACTGTCAGCTCAGCAGCACCGCAGACTGCTACAGTAAGCTACTATAGTAGTATGTATAAAGAAGAAAGAAAAAAAAAACCACGGGTAGGTGGTATACAATTATGGATGGACGAGCGACTGCCGACACAGAGGTAGCTACAGCCGTGGACTACCGTACTGTGTCTGCTGCTAATATAGACTGGATGATAATGAGATGAAATCAATATATATATATATATAATATCACACTAGTACTGCAGCCGGACAGGTAGATATATTTATTATGTAATGACTGATGACGGACCTGCTGGACACTGTCAGCTCAGCAGCACCGCAGACTGCTACAGTAAGCTACTATAGTAGTATGTATAAAGAAGAAAGAAAAAAAAAAAAACCACGGGTAGGTGGTATACAATTATGGATGGACGAGCGACTGCCGACACAGAGGTAGCTACAGCCGTGGACTACCGTACTGTGTCTGCTGCTAATATAGACTGGATGATAATGAGATGAAATCAATATATATATATAATATCACTAGTACTGCAGCCGGACAGGTATATATATTTATTATGTAATGACTGATGACGGACCTGCTGGACACTGTCAGCTCAGCAGCATCGCAGACTGCTACAGTAAGCTACTATAGTAGTATGTATAAAGAAGAAAGAAAAAAAAAAACCATGGGTAGGTGGTATACAATATTATATATATATTATATACAATTATATATATATATTTATATTAAACTGGTGGTGATTATTAAACTGGTGGTCAGGTCACTGGTCACACTATCAGCAACTTGCAAGTAGTACTCCTAAGCAGACAATCACAATATATATTATACTGGTGGTCAGTGTGGTCACAATGGCAGTGTGGCACTCGGCAGCAAAAGTGTGCACTGTACGTTATATGTACTCCTGAGTCCTGCTCTCAGACTCTAACTGCTCCCCACTGTCAGTGTCTCCCCCACAAGTCAGATATACATTATACAGTCACACTATCTATCTATCTATCACTTCAGCAAGTAGTAGTACTCCTCCTAATGCTCCCCAAAATTACTACTGTGTCTCTCTCTACTCTAATCTCACTCTCTTCTCTATAAACGGAGAGGACGCCAGCCACGTCCTCTCCCTATGAATCTCAATGCACGTGTGAAAATGGCGGCGACGCGCGGCTCCTTATATAGAATCCGAGTCTCGCGATAGAATCCGAGCCTCGCGAGAATCCGACAGCGGGATGATGACGTTCGGGGCGCGCTCGGGTTAACCGAGCAAGGCGGGAAGATCCGAGTCGCTCGGCCCCGTGTAAAAAAAAATGAAGTTCGGGCGGGTTCGGATTCCGAGGAACCGAACCCGCTCATCTCTACTATAAAGTCACCTGAAGGTGGACAACACTGCAAGAGGCCTATAAGGACACAGAGATTGTGGCTGATTCTGAATTAGGAGCAAAGGTAAAGATGCAAGTGACTTTGAGGTAAATTTACTAAGATTATTATTATTATTACATTTTATTTCTAGGGCGCCACAAGTGTTTCGCAGCGCCGTATAAAGGACAGTACAGGGAGACAAAACTTAGCATAACAGTAATTAAATAACAAAAAAGGAGTGCAGGTAACAAAGAGCACCACAATTCTCAAAACATAATACAGCTTAGATGTAAGTAGTGAGGGAGTAATCTTTGTACTACTTGGGGCTGGCGGCCATAGATAGAGATGAGCCTTTACCAGTAGGAGAAAAAGCAGGTAAAGATGGTCGCTGAGTGAAATGTGTCGAGAAGAGGGCTTAGACAACAATAGGAAAGAGGGCCCTGCTCTGAAGAGCTAACAATCTAGTGGGGAGGGGTGACAGATGACATGAGGTGCAAGCAAGCAGGAGGAAGCCTGATGGCAGTATGCAAGCAAAGCAGAGATGTTCAAGGCGTGGGGCAGGGGGATGGAGGAGCAGCCTAAGGACTAGGTTATGCATTGGAGGGGTACGCTTTGATAAATAGGTGGGTTTTCTTTTCAGTGCCCGTTTGAAGCTTTGCAAGGTCGGGGAGAGTCTAATGGAGCGGGGGAGCGCGTTCCACTGAAGGGGTGCAGCACGGGCAAAATCCTGAACTCGTGCATGGGAAGCAGTGACCAAGGCAGAGGAGAGGCGACGGTCATCAGCTGACCGTAGTGGGCGGGAGGGAGTATGAAGGGAGAGGAGGTTGGAGATTTAGGGAGCAGTGGAATTAGAGATGGCCTTGTTTGTGAGGGTGAGGAGTTTGAAGAGGATTCTGTAGGGGAATGGGAGCCAGTGCAGATTTTGTCGAAGGGGAGTGGCAGATGTGGTGCGGCGGGAGAGGAAGATGAGCCTAGCTGCGGAGTTGAGGACAGATTGGAGGGGTGCGATGTGGGAGCAAGTGAGGCCCGTGAAGAGAACATTGCAGTAGTCGAGTCGTGAGATGACCAGTGAGTGGATGATAAGTTTAGTTGCACTCTGGAAGAGAAATGGCCTGATGCGAGCAATGTTGCGTAGCTGGAACTGACAAGATTGCGCCAGAGCTTGGATGTAGGGTGCAAAGGAGAGGGAGGAGTCAAGAGTGACGCTCAGGCAGCGGAGTTGGAGAACGGGGGAGATGATAGTGTTGTCAACAGTGATAGAGATATTTGTAGGGGGTGTTACTCTGTCTGGGGGAAAGATAATGAGTTCAGTTTTGTCCATGTAGAGCTTCAGAGAGCGCTCAGACATCCAGGAGGAAATGGCAGAGAGGCATCTGGAAACCTGAGAGCGGACAGAGGGGGACAGATCAGGAGAGGACAGGTAGAGTTGTGTGTCATCAGCATAGAGGTGGTATTGAAGGCCAAAGGAGTTAATGAGCTCACCCAGGGAAGAACAGGGAACAGGGAGAACAGAAGGGGGCCTAGGACAGAACCCGGAGGGACACCAACAGGAAGGATGGAAGGGTGTGAGGTGGTTCCGGAGGCAGACACAGAGAAGGAGAGGTATGAGATGGCAGTTCTATTTAAGATGGGATGTTGCCCATAGCAACCAATCACACTCTACTTCTTATTTATCTAGCACCTTCTAAAAGATAATATCTGGAATTTGGGGGATCATTCCGAGTTGATCGTAGCTGTGGTAAATTTAGCACAGCTATGATCATTCACACTGACATGCGGGGGGACGCCCAGCACAGGGCTAGTCCTCCTCGCATGTCAGTGCCGGCCCACTCCCCCGCAGAAGTGCAAAGGCATCGCACAGCGGCGATGCCTTTTTACTTCAAGAGTAACTCCCGACCCGCGCAGCTTTGGCGTGCTGGCTGGGAGCTACTCATCGCTCTCCGGCCCGCAGCGGCTGCGTGTGACGTCACGCAGTCACCGCGGGCCGGCCCCCCAATGATCCGGCCACGCCTGCGTTGGCCGGACTGCACCCCCTAAACGGTGGCATAACGCCGCCGTCCTACCCCCTCCCGCCTAGCGACCACCTCTGTCTCAGAGGCGATCGCTAGGCAACGACAGCTGCCATGCGCCGGCGCACTGCCATGCCAGCGCATTCGCAGTTCCGACCCGATCGCTGCGCTGCGAAAAACTGCAGCGAGCGATCAGGTCGGAATGACCCCCATGTTTGGTTGCTATGGACAACATCCCATCTTAGTAAATTTACCCCTTTGTATCTGAAACAACTTGCAATCAAGGGGTGCAAATACGTTCATATTATTTTGCATGCAGGGTATATACTGGTTGCTTTTGCATGTAGCCCACAAATGCTGGGCAGCTTTATTCTTTCATTGCAGTTAAAAAAAAAAAATCATCATCATCATCATCATCATCATCTGCCATGTACGGTATATACCTTTAATTCAGGTGAAATATTCAGTCAGGCTGAGATGTTATAGACTAGGCTGATCATGTGACTGATTACATCATAAGAAACATCTGTGATGTCACTCAGCTTGGACATAATAGAGCAGTCATTTATCAGCTGCCTGTGAGCAAGTGTGTGCTGCATATAGTCCATGCTTATTTCTGTCACCGTCTGCTAGATTTAACTTTGCATTACCTAAGGTAACCTTGTGCTATATTATATTTTAAGAAAGTATTATTAATTTCCAAATTCATCTTTTACAACATAACTGAAACTAATACTGTATAACAGCTCCTCACACATTTTGTCAGCTACAGAAACCCATTTTCCAGAAAGTTCTGAAAACCACAAATGAGAATATATGGTATTTATTGCAGTTTTATGGTAATTATGGGCCTAATTCAGCATGGATCGCATTTGTATAGCTGCTCGCAGGCAAAGTGATACGTACCAAAGAAGATTTGGATCTCCTATCCACTGTGCTCCCCCGATATATAAATATGCAAAGAAAGGGAATGAACCTCTACTTATCTTAGGAGGTCGGTATTTTTTTCTCACACGTCCAACCTTCTTCTCGTTAGATTTTATTACGAGTATTATTTGGATGATATTATTCCAATGGTCCAACAATAACCCATGCAAGAGAAAATAAAACACAATCTAGTGTAATACTGTCATGCAAATCCCTTCACTGGGTATAACATAGATCCATAAATTTGAATCTATAATAAGTGTGATCCACAAATATGTATAAAATACAATTTTTTTAATACTAAAAAGTTCCAATCATAAAATGTGCTTCAGTCACATAAATACATGACACATGTCCGTTTTTACATCCAATAATTTGTGAGGGTGGCTTCCTACCAGATTTGGGAATTTTGAAGCGCTTATAAAAAAAGCTGTGCAGATGTTTCAGCAATCCCAGGGAAAATCAGCTTCAATGGTCAGCACCCCGTCCTCTCCTCATCTGGTATGTCCGTCACAATTCCTCACCGTCAGCCTGATTTGCATGACAGTATTACACTAGATTGTGTTTTATTTTCTCTTGCATGGGTTATTGTTGGACCATTGGAATAATATCATCCAAATAATACTCGTAATAAAATCTAACGAGAAGAAGGTTGGACGTGTGAGAAAAAAATACAGACCTCCTAAGATAAGTAGAGGTTCATTCCCTTTCTTTGCATATTTATATATCGGGGGAGCACAGTGGATAGGAGATCCAAATCTTCTTTGGTACTTAGATAACTTGATTGGGGTGAGGGTAACACCCCCTTTTTTGGATTTCCACTCCCCTGCTGCTTGGGAAGCGCATTTTCATACAGGTGTATTTCTGATTTCTTGTAAAGTGATACGTACTAGTGACGCAAATGCAGTATCAGGTGTTAAACACTTCCCTGCTGCTTTGTGATCCCAGCATCGCAGCCTGGGATCAACATCGCGGCCGTTGCTCGTAGACTGGCAGCTGAGCAAGCCTCAGCTTACTTAGGCTGGTCGTCACAGGGCAGTTTGCAAGGCCAAGTAAACTGCGTCTCATGACGCAGTCCTTGGCCTCATGACTCCCTGAAAATGGGGCCGCTCCCGCCACTCCCTCCATACACAGGAAGAGGCTTTTGCAATGCTGTGAAGCGATTGCAGGACCCGTTCTGCACATTTTATTATTGCCAGTTATTTTTATAGCGCACACATATTCCGTAGCGCTTTACAGAGAATATTTGCCCATTCACATAATTCCCTGCCCCAGTGGAGCTTACAATCTATATTCCCTAGCACATGTCCACACAGACACATTCACCAAGGTTAATTTTGTTGGGAGCCAATAACCCACCTGTATATTTTTGGATTGTGGGAGGAAACCGGAGAACCCAGAGTGGAAACCCACGCAAGTACGTAGAGAATATACAAACTCCACACAGTAAGGGTCATGGTGGGAATCGAACCCATGACCTCAGTGCTGTGAGGCAGTAATGCTAACCATTACACCATCCGTACATGCACATGACGGGTCCTGCACATGTGCAGTTTTCAGATAATCGGGAAACTGCGCAGAGGATCGCAGGAGCGATCCAAGCTGAATGACCCCCTATGTCGTACACTGGGACATGATCACAAAGTGTTTCTCCCCCAGTTACTATGAGGAGCTCTGCTAAACAATTTAATGTGGAGGATAATGCTGGGGTAGTGTGGGGAAAACACGGCTTCTCTTAAAATGTGTTATAGTACAGTTTAGTTCTGATGCTCCAAATCATAGGGGAAAAAATTCTGGATAATCCCGGCAAAGGCTCTAGAATTTTATATAATAGATACCATCGGCAGGATGTAATGGAGTCCGCCGACGTGCGGGATGGCAGCCGAACTCAGGCATTTTTTTTAAAGGGCAATCACTTACAAGGCATAGTTTTGCCTGTGATTGCCCCTTCAAAAAAAAAAAAAACAACAACACTGCCAAACATCAGTGGCTGGAACTCACTGGCAGCTGGTGTGGCTCCCCTATATGAATTTTGGACTGTGCCGCAGCCCCAGCTCTACAGCTGCCACTGGCAAGGAAGTCCAGGAAGTCATTTTGTACCTAATGGAATGGGTCATGTTGGAAGGTACAGTATGTGAGGTATGGGGGCAGGAAGTGTGTGTGCATGTGTGTGTGTGTGGGGGTAATTCTTGACCTGATGTCCACTTGATCTAGAACCGGCCCTGCCTGTAACATGATTAACATACAGTAGGTGCAAAGAGCAGCCCCATAGTGTTCTCTTTATGATCATATTTTTTCAATAGTGTCAAAATAGAATGTTAAAATTAGTGATGTGCACGGAAATTTTTCGGGTTTTGTGTTTTGGTTTTGGATTCGGTTCCGAGGCCGTGTTTTGGATTCGGACGCGTTTTGCCAAAACCTCCCTGAAATTTTTTTGTTGGATTCGGGTGTGTTTTGGATTCGGGTGTTTTTTTTACAAAAAACCCTCAAAAACAGCTTAACTCATACAATTTGGGGGTCATTTTGATCCCATAGTATTATTAACCTCAATAACCATAATTTCCACTCATTTTCAGTCTATTCTGAACACCTCACACCTCACAATATTATTTTTAGTCCTAAATTTTGCACCGAGGTCACTGGATGACTAAGCTAAGCGACACAAGTGGCCGACACAAACAGCTAGCCCATCTAGGAGTGGCACTGCAGTGTCAGACAGGATGGCAGATTTAAAAAATAGTCCCCAAACAGCACATGATGCAAAGAAAAAAAGAGGTGCACCAAGGTCGCTGGATGGCTAAGCTAAGTGACACAAGTGGCCGACACAAACACCTGGCCCATCTAGGAGTGGCACTGCAGTGTCAGGCAGGATGGCACTTCAAAAAAATAGTCCCCAAACAGCACATGATGCAAAGAAAAATGAAAGAAAAAATAGGTGCAAGATGGAATTGTCCTTGGGCCCTCCCACCCACCCTTATGTTGTATAAACAGGACATGCACACTTTAACAAACCCATCATTTCAGCGACAGGGTCTGCCACACAACTGTGACTGAAATGACTGGTTGGTTTGGGCCCCCACCAAAAAAGAAGCAATCAATCTCTCCTTGCACAAACTGGCTCTACAGAGGCAAGATGTCCACCTCCTCCTCATCGTCCGATTCCTCACCCCTTTCACTGTGTACATCCCCCTCCTCACAGATTATTAATTCGTCCCCACTGGAATCCACCATCTCAGGTCCCTGTGTACTTTCTGGAGGCAATTGCTGGTGAATGTCTCCACGGAGGAATTGATTATAATTCATTTTGATGAACATCATCTTCTCCACATTTTCTGAAAGTAACCTCGTACGCCGATTGCTGACAAGGTGAGCGGCTGCACTAAACACGCTTTCAGAGTACACACTGGCGGGGGGGGCAACTTAGGTAAAATAAAGCCAGTTTGTGCAAGGGCCTCCAAATTGCCTCTTTTTCCTGCCAGTATACGTACGGACTGTCTGACGTGCCTACTTGGATGCGGTCACTCATATAATCCTCCACCATTCTTTCAATGGTGACAGAATCATATGCAGTGACAGTAGACGACATGTCAGTAATCGTTGGTAGGTCCTTCAGTCTGTACCAGATGTCAGCACTCGCTCCAGACTGCCCTGCATCACCGCCAGCGGGTGGGCTCGGAATTCTTAGCCTTTTCCTTGCACCCCCAGTTGCTGGAGAATGTGAAGGAGGAGCTGTTGACGGGTCACGTTCCGCTTGACTTGACAATTTTCTCACCAGCAGGTCTTTGAACCTCTGCAGACTTGTGTCTGCTGGAAAGAGAGATACAACGTAGGTTTTAAATCTAGGATCGAGCACGGTGTGCAAAATGTAGTGCTCTGATTTCAACAGATTGACCACCCGTGAATCCTGGTTAAGCGAATTAAGGGCTCCATCCACAAGTCCCACATGCCTAGCGGAATCGCTCTGTTTTAGCTCCTCCTTCAATCTCTCCAGCTGCTTCTGCAAAAGCCTGATGAGGGGAATGACCTGACTCAGGCTGGAAGTGTCTGAACTGACTTCACGTGTGGCAAGTTCAAAGGGTTGCAGAACCTTGCACAACGTTGAAATCATTCTCCACTGCGCTTGAGTCAGGTGTATTCCCCCTCCTTTGCCTATATCGTAGGCAGATGTAAAGGCTTGAATGGCCTTTTGCTGCTCCTCCATCCTCTGAAGCATATAGAGGGTTGAATTCCACCTCGTTACCACCTCTTGCTTCAGATGATGGCGGGGCAGGTTCAGGACTGTTTGCTGGTGCTCCAGTCTTCGGCACGCGGTGGCTGAATGCCGAAAGTGGCCCGCAATTCTTCGGGCCACCGACAGCATCTCTTGCACGCCCCTGACGTTTTTTAAATAATTCTGCACCACCAAATTCAATGTATGTGCAAAACATGGGATGTGCTGGAATTTGCCCAGATGTAATGCACGCACAATATAGGTAGCGTTGTCCGATGTCACAAATCCCCAGGAGAGTCCAATTGGGGTAAGCCATTCTGCGATGATGTTCCTCAGTTTCCGTAAGAGGTTGTTAGCTGTGTGCCTCTTATGGAAAGCGGTGATACAAAGCGTAGCCTGCCTAGGAACGAGTTGGCGTTTGCGAGATGCTGCTACTGGTGCCGGCGTTGCTGTTCTTGATGCGGGAGGCAATACATCTACCCAGTGGGCTGTCACAGTCATATAGTCCTGAGTCTGCCCTGCTCCACTTGTCCACATGTCCGTGGTTAAGTGGACATTGGGTACAACTGCATTTTTTAGGACACTGGTGACTCTTTTTCTGACGTCTGTGTACATTTTCGGTATCGCCTGCCTAGAGAAATGGAACCTAGATGGTATTTGGTACCGGGGACACAGTACCTCAATCAAGTCTCTAGTTCCCTGTGAATTAACGGTGGATACCGGAAACACGTTTCTCACCATCCAGGCTGCCAAGGCCTGAGTTATCCGCTTTGCAGCAGGATGACTGCTGTGATATTTTATCTTCCTCGCAAAGGACTGTTGTACTACTTCCAGTAAGCAATTGACTGTCCAAGTGGTCTTCCGACTTCCCCTCTGGGATGACGATCGACTCCCAGCAGCAACAACAGCAGCAGCGCCAGCAGCAGTAGGCGTTACACTCAAGGATGCATTGGAGGAATCCCAGGCAGGAGAGGACTCGTCAGACTTGCCAGTGACTTGGCCTGCAGGACTATTGGCTTTCCTGTGTAAGGAGGAAATTGACACTGAGGGAGTTGGTGGTGTGGTTTGCAGGAGCTTGGTTACAAGAGGAAGGGATTTAGTGGTCAGTGGACTGCTTCCTCTGTCATCCAAAGTTTTTGAACTTGTCACTGACTTCTGATGAATGCGGTCCAGGTGACGTATAAGGGAGGATGTTCCTAGGTGGTTAACGTCCTTACCCCTATTTATTACAGCTTGACAAAGGCAACACACGGCTTGACATCAGTTGTCCGCATTTCTGTTGAAATACTTCCACACCGAAGAGCTGATTTTTTTGGTATTTTCACCAGGCATGTCAACGGCCATATTCCTCCCACGGACAACAGGTGTCTCCCCGGGTGCCTGACTTAAACAAACCACCTCACGATCAGAATCCTCCTTGTCAATTTCCTCCCCAGCGCCAGCAACACCCATATCCTCCTCATCCTGGTGTACTTCAACACTGACATCTTCAATCTGACTATCAGGAACTGGACTGCGGGTGCTCCTTCCAGCACTTGCAGGGGGCGTGCAAATGGTGGAAGGCGCAACCTCTTCCCGTCCAGTGTTGGGAAGGTCAGGCATCGCAACCGACACAATTGGACTCTCCTTGGGGATTTGTGATTTAGAAGAACGCACAGTTCTTTGCTGTGCTTTTGCCATCTTTTAAGTTTTCTAGCAGGAGGATGAGTGCTTCCATCCTCAGGTGAAGCTGAACCACTAGCCTTGAACATAGGCCAGGGCCTCAGCCGTTCCTTGCCACTCCGTGTCGTAAATGGCACATTGGCAAGTTTACGCTTCTCCTCAGACGATTTTGATTTAGATTTTTGGGTCATTTTACTGAGCTTTATTTTTTGGGATTTTACATGCTCTCTACTATGACATTGGGCATCGGCCTTGGCAGACGACTTTGATGGCATTTCATCGTCTCGGCCATGACTAGTGGCAGCAGCTTCAGCACGAGGTGAAAGTGGATCTTGATCTTTCCCTATTTTACCCTCCACATTTTTGTTCTCCATTTTTTAATGTGTGGAATTTTATGCCAGTAATATATCAATAGCAATGGCCTACTACTATATATACTGCGCACAACTGAAATGCACCACAGGTATGGATGGATAGTATACTTGACGACACAGAGGTAGGTAGAGCAGTGGCCTACTGTACTGTACTGCTATATAGTATATACTGGTGGTCAGCAAACATTGCAAAACTGAAATGCACCACAGGTATGGATGGATAGTATACTTGACGACACAGAGGTAGGTAGAGCAGTGGCCTACTGTACCGTACTGCTATATATTATATACTGGTGGTCAGCAAACTGTGCAAAACTGAAATGCACCACAGGTATGGATGGATAGTATACTTGACGACACAGAGGTAGGTAGAGCAGTGGCCTACTGTACCGTACTGCTATATAGTATATGTCACAACTGAGGGCTGGTGCTGACCAGGGGGAAGCCTCAGTTGTAGGGGCTGAGGTATATGTGTACCTGGGAGGCAGTACAGGGTTCTTAGACATGCAGGGAACCTTTAGAACAAATGCCCGAAGGCGTGACCAAGACAACGAAGGAAAGTTCAAAGGTTTATTAAACACAGTTCAGAGGAATACTGATGACTTGGTACAGGTAATATGAATCACAGTTCAGAGAAATACTTGGGATCGATGACAGAACACCGATGGTGACGGGATCGATGACGGAACACCGATGGAGACTGGAGATCGATGGCGGAACACCGATGGAGACTTGGGATCGATGGCGGAACACCGATGGTTACTGGGGATCGATGGCGGAACACCGATGGTTACTGGGGATCGATGGCGGAACACCGATGGAGACTTTGGATCGATGGTGGAACACCGATGGAGACTTGGGATCGATGGCGGAACACCGATGGAGACTTGGGATCGATGGCGGAACACCGATGGTTACTGGCAGGGCAGAGCACCGCTGGAAGCTAGAAGCTGGAAGCCGGTCTCAGGTAACTGCCAGTCACAGGGAGCAATGTAGACACTGCAGAGTCAGGCTGTACTGCAGAGAAAGTCCATGGAAGAACTGCACACTGGAATCACTGTAGACAATTGAAGCACTGACCTCTTTCCACCCCAAGAACAAGATATTTATACCAGCTGGGAAACAGGGATTGGCTGGCTGATTAACCAGAGACCAGAGTGCAGCTGCTGGGTAATCAGGCTGAGAGCAGAGTGCAGTTGATAGGCTGAAAGGTATCATGTGATTAGGAAAACATGGCTGCGCCCATGTTAGCTTTTGGAGGGAAAGATTGTTTGTAACTTGCATGTGAAACTTAACCCTGATGCTGCCAGAATCACAGTAAAGAGATTAGAGACAAAGAGATGCAGCGTCCTGCACACAGACAGTGCAGATGGAATCCAGGCTTGGAACACTGGGACAGTCTCAGGAGACATTTGGAAGTTAAATAGTGATACGGAATTACCTGGATCGTGACAGCACCCCCTCCTTTAGGAGTGGCCCCAGGACACTTCTTATAAATTCTTTATCTGAACAAACGAAAGGATCTAGATTGAATCCTGATGAACTTGAACTGGCTGGAACCAGAGGAGGCTGTACCGGATTTATGGATGAGACCAGAATGAGTCAAGACAAACTTGAACTGGCTGAGACCGGCGGAGTCTTTAGACCGACGGATAGGACAGGATTAGATCCGAAGGTACTAGAAATCGGCTGGAACCGAAGGAGGCCGATTCGGACAGATGGATGGGACCAGATTTAGTCTAAAGACAGTTGAATCAGTTGGAACTTAAGGAGTCGGAATCCGGTTAGAACCGGAATGAGTGGTATCCGAGTGTTCAGTTAGACCATCCTGGACCTGGTCCATGCTGGATGCCAACAGGGTGGTGCTCTCTGAAGACGGCAAACAGGAGTTCACAACTGCATCTGTAGCACAAAAATTTCCATCTGGGAACTTGGCTCTGGATACTTCCCTTGGGGCTATAACTTTGGTGACCGCTCCTGGGGTTGACGAATCAGACACTTCTCTCAGGGTTGTTTTCTCCAGCACCCCTCCTGGGGCTGACAGATCAGAAACTCCTTTTTGAGAGGACTCATATGCCCCTACTAGAGCTTGAACATTGGATACCCCTCCTGGGGTTGCAGAAACGAACGCCCCTTCTTGGGCTGTAGACACAGACGCCCCTTCTTGGGCTGTAGACACAGACGCCCCTTCTTGGGCTGTAGACACAGACGCCCCTTCTTGGGCTGTAGACACAGACGCCCTTCCTTGGGCTGTAGACACAGACGCCCTTCCTTGGGCTGAGGAAAGTTCGGACACTAGGATCTGGTACTGTACCAGATATTTACCGACTGTTTGTGTCCCCTGACGTAGCCGGAGGATATCAAAGGAGGCTGAGGTCACACGACCTGGTTCATCAAAGATGCACCTGAAGGTTGCCACGAAGTCTGCATATGAAGAGAGCAGGGCATCAGACTTCTCCCATAGAGGTGATGCCCAATCGAGGGCGGAGCCACTGAGGAGGGAGATGATGTAAGCAACCTTGGTGCGGTCAGTTGGGAAACTGCCAGGTTGTAACTCGAAATATATCTCACACTGCTTTAGGAAACCCCGACAGGCTTTTGGGGAACCATCAAACTTGGCAGGTGTCGGTAAATGGAGACAAGGAGCAGAAACAGGAATGGTGGGTGGGGATACCACCAAAGGTACTGCAGTCGGCACACTGGACGCCCCTGAACCACGGAGGGTTACTTGTATTCCATCCAGCCGAGAGGAGAGGTCCTGGAGACAGCGGATCACATGGCCCTGTGCAGTCTCCTGATGTTCAAGGCAGGCTGCAAGTTCTTGCGTCGGCCTGGTCGCTTGGACCTGGTCTCCGGCTAGATCCATGAGGTCAGTGCTTACTGTCACAACTGAGGGCTGGTGCTGACCAGGGGGAAGCCTCAGTTGTAGGGGCTGAGGTATATGTGTACCTGGGAGGCAGTACAGGGTTCTTAGACATGCAGGGAACCTTTAGAACAAATGCCCGAAGGCGTGACCAAGACAACGAAGGAAAGTTCAAAGGTTTATTAAACACAGTTCAGAGGAATACTGATGACTTGGTACAGGTAATAGGAATCACAGTTCAGAGAAATACTTGGGATCGATGACAGAACACCGATGGTGACGGGATCGATGATGGAACACCGATGGAGACTGGAGATCGATGGCGGAACACCGATGGAGACTTGGGATCGATGGCGGAACACCGATGGTTACTGGGGATCGATGGCGGAACACCGATGGTTACTGGGGATCGATGGCGGAACACCGATGGAGACTTGGGATCGATGGTGGAACACCGATGGAGACTTGGGATCGATGGCGGAACACCGATGGAGACTTGGGATCGATGGCGGAACACCGATGGTTACTGGCAGGGCAGAGCACCGCTGGAAGCCGGTCTCAGGTAACTGCCAGTCACAGGGAGCAATGTAGACACTGCAGAGTCAGGCTGCACTGCAGAGAAAGTCCATGGAAGAACTGCACACTGGAATCACTGTAGACAATTGAAGCACTGACCTCTTTCCACCCCAAGAACAAGATATTTATACCAGCTGGGAAACAGGGATTGGCTGGCTGATTAACCAGAGACCAGAGTGCAGCTGCTGGGTAATCAGGCTGAGAGCAGAGTGCAGCTGATAGGCTGAAAGGTATCATGTGATTAGGAAAACATGGCTGCGCCCATGTTAGCTTTTGGAGGGAAAGATTGTTTGTAACTTGCATGTGAAACTTAACCCTGATGCTGCCAGAATCACAGTAAAGAGATTAGAGACAAAGAGATGCAGCGTCCTGCACACAGACAGTGCAGATGGAATCCAGGCTTGGAACACTGGGACAGTCTCAGGAGACATTTGGAAGGTAAATAGTGATAAGGAATTACCTGGATCGTGACAGTATATACTGGTGATCAGCAAACTGTGCAAAACTGAAATGCACCACGGGTATGGATGGATAGTATACTTGACGACACAGAGGTAGGTAGAGCAGTGGCCTACTGTACCGTACTGCTATATAGTATATACTGGTGGTCAGCAAACTGTGCAAAACTGAAATGCACCACATGTATGGATGGATAGTATACTTGACGACACAGAGGTAGGTAGAGCAGTGGCCTACTGTACCGTGCTGCTATATAGTATATACTGGTGGTCAGCAAACTGTGCAAAACTGAAATGCACCACAGGTATGGATGGATAGTATACTTGACGACACAGAGGTAGGTAGAGCAGTGGCCTACTGTACCGTACTGCTATATAGTATATACTGGTGGTCAGCAAACTGTGCAAAACTGAAATGCACCACAGGTATGGATGGATAGTATACTTGACGACACAGAGGTAGGTAGAGCAGTGGCCTACTTTACCGTACTGCTATATATTATATACTGGTGGTCAGCAAATTGTGCAAAACTGAAATGCACCACAGGTATGGATGGATAGTATACTTGACGACACAGAGGTAGGTAGAGCAGTGGCCTTCTGTACCGTACTGCTATATAGTATACACTGGTGGTCAGCTAACTGTGCAAAACTGAAATGCACCACAGGTATGGATGGATAGTATACTTGACGACACAGAGGTAGGTAGAGCAGTGGACTACTGTACCGTACTGCTATATATATAGTTATACTGGTGGTCAGCAAAATTCTGCACTGTCCTCCTACTATATAATACAATGCAGCACAGATATGGAGCGTTTTTCAGGCAGAGAACGTATAATACTGGTGGTCACTGGTCAGCAAAACTCTGCACTGTCCTCCTACTATATAATACTGCTGGTCCCCAGTCCCCACAATAAAGCAATTAGCACACTGAGCACAGATATTTGCAGCACACTGAGCACAGTCAGATATGGAGCGTTTTTCAGGCAGAGAACGTAGATATTTGCACTTGCAGCACACTGAGCACAGATATTTGCAGCACACTGAGCACAGATATTTGCAGCACAATTTGCAGCCCACTGAACATAGAAACTGAGAGGACGCCAGCCACGTCCTCTCACGATCATCTCCAATGCACGAGTGAAAAATGGCTGCGACGCGCGGCTCCTTATATAGAATACGAATCTCGCGAGAATCCAACCGCGGGATGATGACGTTCGGGCGCGCTCGGGTTAACTGAGCAAGGTGGGAGGATCCGAACCCAGGATCCGAACCCAGTCATCACTAGTTAAAATAAAATAATGTTATTGCCTTTGTGTCAAATAATGGGGGATTTCAATAAAAACCACATCACAAAGTCTTAATATAGTCCCTGTGTTATAACTTATAATAGCTTTTTCTATATATATATATATATATATATATATATGTATATATATATATATATATATATATATATATATAAAAGCATAACTGTATTTATATAAGAGACAAGTTCTTTGTAGAAGAAAATATACCCATGTGTCTTACTATCCGTTTTTAAAATCGTTAAAGAAATAGCTTATAAAAAGGATATGTTTTGTATTGCATTGGAGGCACATTGTGCTGGCATTTATTTATTTATAGGAAATTGGCGAGTTTGCCATATTTTATCAGTCTAGGGGACTAGAGCAGCGAGCTACAGTAATATTAAATCACGCTGTTTAGAAGTAGCTTCTTGAAAACCTTGATGCATCTTTAATTATGTGAGCATAAGACGACTGCCACTTCAGAACCGACATCCATATCTTTCAAGGATCTACAGACGTTGGGGAGACACAGGCCCTCCTCACTCTGTATGGTTCTTCAGCCTCGGAATATAGTTTTACAATTATCTATTAATAATCATTTTCATTTATAAACAGATGTAGGCCTTTTGAAGATACTGCACTTTTGAACAATACTCAGCAAATGATTCCTCTCCTCACTATGGGCGGGAGGTACTAAAGGGAAAATGCCCTAAAACCCCCGTTTTATCGCATGTTCGCATGTACTAATCCCCGTCCGCCACGTTTTTGCCGCTGAGGGTATCGCCATCTTTAGATGGCGATACCCTATAGAAGCCTATGGGCTTCTTATCGCCGGCCGCCGCGACCCGCCGCCCCCCGCCGCAGTCGCCTCCCCCCCCAATACCTTCCTCCGGGAAGCCTGGACCCGGAAGGTAAACTCCTCCTCCCCCTAGCAACGCAGCCGGAGGTCCTTCCGGCTGCAGGGGGGAGGAGAAGGCACCCCGGACAGCCAGCTGTCTGCTTCCCGGCAGCTGAGGAGAGGGAGAGCCCCCGCACACCACCTCACAGGTATCGCGGGGGCCTCCGTAACCGCATTGCGATGTTAATCGCATATGTTAGTACATATGCGATCAACATCACTGCGAAGGGCAGCTATGTATGTTAATACATCCCACCCTATGGGCCTAATTCAGAGGCTACAACAAAGATCGCACTCTGAAGCCCTTTATGCAGTGCGCACGCACGGCAGGCGCACTGCGTATGTGCAACCAGTGAGATGCGAAAGCATCTCACCGGTGCGATTGCCTCTGCCTGATTGACAGGCAGAGGTGGTCGCCGGGCGGGAGGAGTCATGCCAACGGCGTTAGAATGACGTTGGAGGGGCGCGGTCCGGACAACGCTGGCGTGTCCGGACCATTGCAGGGGCGGGCCGCGGGGGCTGCTGACGTAACACGCTGCCGCTGCGACCCAGAATGTGCCGGGTAACCACTTGCCAGCGCAACTAGGCTGCGCAGGTAGGGAGCTACTTGGCGGGTGCACCTGTGCAGGGGGGGCAGGGCCTGACATGCGGGGCGGACTAGTCCTCTGCTGGGCGTCCCCGCGCATGTCAGAGAAACTGATCGTAGATGTGCTAATTTTAGCACATCTGCGATCAGGTCTGAATCACCCCCTGTATTGCCAAAGAAGTTAGCATAATACAATTGCTTTGAATTGCCTTCAGCCCAGTGGTCCCCAAACTTTTTTGAATCACGGTGTCTTAGAGCATCAACATTTCTTTCATGGCACCCCTAAGCCAAAAGTTTCTTATTGAGAAATTCAACAAAACTTTTTAATTAAGTAAATTGAACTTATATGTCATCCTTAGGGTCATTCTAACAGGTTGCAATTCTGTTTGTGTTTGTCCACGTATTTTATGACTGGTAGCCTCCAGTTTTTGCCTATCACATTAACCACAAATAATTAGCTATAATCCTGTGCCACCAACCTGTGGCACCCCTGCAAGAGCCCCACGGTACCCCACGGAACCTAGTTTGTGCACCCCTGCTTTAACCATTGACTATTATTCCTGGTCATGGTTTATATTTTCCATGGTCAATAGATAGATACTAAGGGCTATATTCAATAAGAGCCGGGTCCATTCCGACATGCAGTTGTCGGTATAGACCCGACAACCCCTATTCAAAGAGTGGCCAAATCCGACTGTCGGATTTGGCCGTTCCCTGTGTCCTGTCCTGCCGGGTGCGCTAACAGCAGCGGCGGGGGGAGCATTGTGCGGCGGCCGGCGGGGGGGGAGCAGTGTGCGGCGGCCGGCGGGGGAGCTTCCAGCTGCGGCCGGAGCTGGTAGCGGGAGTGATCTGTGCGGCGGAGGAGGCACTACAGGTACTATCATCCCCGTAGCCTACCGCACCACTCCCCGTCTCCTCACCTCAATCCGACTTGTTTTCAAGTCGGATTGAGTTTGTCGGAAAGGGGGCCAAAATCTGTCGGATTTGGTCCCGTTTCCAACAGCAGCAGGTGGATCGGCGGGTTTTCCGCCGATCCACCTGCTTTCCGACAGCATTCCGACAAGTCGGGTTTCCTGACTTGTCGGAAAAAATGTGCCCCTATTGAATAGGTCGGAAGCCCTTCTGACCTATTCCAGTCGGAAACTGCCGTCTCTCCGACAAGACGTCAGTTTCCGACTCTTATTGAATATAGGCCCTCATTCCGAGTTGATCGCTAGCTGCTTTCGTTCGCAGTGCAGCGATTAGTTGCAGTACGCACGCGCAAAGTATTTTCACACAAAACTATGCAGTTTTACACAAGGTCGAGCGACGCTTTTCAGTCGCACTGCTGATCGTTTTGTGATTGACAGGAAGTGGGTGTTTCTGGGCGGAAACTGACCGTTTTCAGGGAGTGTGCTGAAAAACGCAGGCGTGCCAGATAAAAACGCAGGAGTGGCTGCGGAAACGGCGGAGTGTCTGGCTGAACGCAGGGCGTGTTTGTGACGTCAAAACAGGAACTAAACAGTCTGCAGTGATCGCAAGGTAGGAGTAGGTCTCGAGCTGCTCAGATACTGCATGAAAATTTTTACGCACAGTTCTGCTAACCTTTCGGTCGCACTTCTGCTAAGCTAAGATACACTCCCAGAGGACGGCAGCCTAGCGTGTGCACTGCTGCTAAAAGCAGCTAGCGAGCGATCAACTCGGAATGAGGGCCATAACCCTAAATGTATATTTTAAAGTGGTATACTGAATATTCCGGTGCAAAAAAAATGATTTCCATGCACAACATTTATC
The DNA here is from genome assembly GCF_028390025.1 of Pseudophryne corroboree. Taxonomy (NCBI): domain Eukaryota; kingdom Metazoa; phylum Chordata; class Amphibia; order Anura; family Myobatrachidae; genus Pseudophryne; species Pseudophryne corroboree. The sequence continues at coordinate 721,500,582 of NC_086446.1, forward strand.
TGTGCACATACCACTTATCCCAATTTTGGTGTAATAGTCCCGATCGGACTGGAAGTTAGGTATGTTCCATTCACTGTTGAGCTGCGCAGCTGCAAACAGGTGGGTTGAGGGGAGTGGAGAGACATAAGGGGCCTGCTCAGACTAACAATAGGGGAATATTTATCAAAATATATTTGCGTGATATTGACCCAAAACTGAGTATCCTGTAAATGTATGTACAGGGGACTGCAGACTGAAGCTTGTACTGTATGGTTATAGCTCACCACCAGTAACACCATGACAACCAGGCTCCTAGTACAGCATAGCTGCTATTACAGCTTGGATGGGCGTCGCTAAGTACAGCGGGAGCTGCTGGGAGTTGTAGTCTGGCTCTGTGATTTGCACCCTGTAAATAGCTTCAAATGTGTATTCATTTAACTGTGACAGCCTGCAGAAATTCACTTTGTGATAGTCCCAGGAATGGTGGATCCTGAGAGGGCGCGTCCTAGGATTGAGGCTGGGAGTAATGAAAGGTGAGGAGGAGTCCGGGACAAGGAGACAGGCGTCTAATAAGGGGAAGCAGTTACCTTCCCGACAGACGGACTCCTGGGGGTTGGTATACCGACGCCAAGATCCTGAAGTAGGACACAATGCCGGCATCTAGATACCGACGCCACTCGGGATGCCGGCGTCACATTATCAACAGTCAGCATCCCGATCATCCTATCTGAGGGACGTGCTGGCATCCTGCCGTGTGTGTGGGGGTGTTAGATTTAGGCATAAGGAGGAGGGTTAGGATTACAGTGCAGGGCCGGATGGGTTAGGGTTAGGGATCGGGGAGGGAGGATTAGGGTTAGGCACATACAAGCGGAGTTTTGTGTTAGGCATCAAGCGGGGAGGGTTAGGGTTAGACAGCGGGGATGTGAGGGTTAAGGTTTAGGCACAAAGTGGGGAGGGTTAGGGTTAGACAGCGGGGAAGGGAGGGTTAGGGTTAGGCATCAAGCGGGGAGGGTTAGGGTTAGGCAGCGGGGAAGGGAGGGTTAGGCACAAAGCGGGGAGGGTTAGGGTTAGGCAGCGGGGAAGGGAGGGTTAGGGTTAGGCAGCCGGGAACGGAAGGTTAGGCACAAAGCGGGGAGGGTTAGGGTTAGGCAGCGGGGAAATGAAGGTTAGGCACAAAGCGGGAAGGGTTAGGGTTAGGCACCACCGGGGAGGGTTAGGCACCCACAAGGGAGGGTTACGGGCCTTACTGCTGGCCTGTCAGAATTATGATGGCCAGGATACCGCTGTCGGTATACTGACAGCCGGCATTCCATCCATCTGCAAATCATACCTAATAAGGCAAATCATACCTAATCATAAACCCTAATAAGGTGATTTTGCTGGTGGTGAGTGGTGTGTGTTGTCAGGTGTTTATTGAAGGGGTGGGGGGTGGGGGTGGGGGAGGGGGCGAAAAAGAGTGCTTCAAGGTGATTAATAAAGTGTGTGAGGTGATTACTGAAGGGGGGTGCTATTAGGTGATTATTGAGTGGGGAGTGCTGTGAGAGGTTGACATGAAAGAGGCTGGGGTGCGGTAATCAGACCTGCAGCACAGACTCTCGCCCTGCCACCCACCACATCTGCCCCACAGACTTTCGCCCTGCTACCCACCACATTTTCAGACTCTCTCACCCCACCACTAGCCATATCTGCCCCTGCAGACTCTCACCGTGCCAAATACCTGTCCCTGTGGCATCTGAATTTATTATTTTCTTTTCTTTTCTTTTTGTTCACATTGATATTTTTTCTTCATTTTAATAAGTTTTTTAAATACTTTGCATATGTCTTGAAATAAAACACAATATAATTTTATATAAACTAATAAAGGTTATATTTTAACATAACAGTATTGACACTGCCAACGGCTGCTCGTGCCTGAACGGAGCAACAATTGAATTGCTCCATTGGGGTGCCATCTAGTGGCCATCGTGTGTGCAAAACACTGCTAAGGAGCATCGTTAGCCTTTTATTATATAGGATGTATGGTTGATATGCACTATACAGTAATGTTTTTGTATAGACAAGTGTCAGTGCAATTTGACCGCTTTTTGGGGGTCTTTCCGACCGGATCGCTCGCTGCAGTTTCTCGCAGCGCAGCGATCGGTTTGGAACTGAGCATGCGCCGGCGCCGCAGTGCGCCGGCGCATGGCAGCTTTCGTTACCTAGCGATCGCCTCTGAGACAGAGGCGGTCGCTAGGCAGGAGGGGGCTGAACGGCGGCGTTGAGCTTGGCCGGACCGTTGGGGGGGGTGGGCTGCGGGAGTGACGAGCAACTCCCAGCCACTCCTCAAATACAAAGGCATCGCCTCTGTGTGATGCTTTTGTATTTGTGCGGGGGGGCGGCACTGACATGCGGGGCGGACTAACCCTGTGCTGAGCGTCCCCCCGCATGTCTGAGTTAACGATCGTAGCTGTGCTAAATTTAGCACAGCTACGATCAACTTGGAATGACCCCCTTTGTCACCCCAGTTACTTAGTTATGAAGCTGCAATGCTGCCATTCCACTGGCCGGAATCTTGGTTTTCATTCAAATGTAAGTCATTCTATAGCTGTTATTAGTAATAATAGAATAGGAATCTGTGTAGGAATAGTTTTTTCAATACTTGAATACATTATTTTGGTTATACATGTGTTTTTTCACGGTTTTATTTGCTGAAATTCAAAGGGCGATTTAATTAACTTTGCTGTATGAGTTTCCAGCGCTACATTCTTTATCATTAGCATGAATAATAAGTGTTCCAACTCAGGAAATATTGATCTTTTGAAAGGACACTGTCATTAACATTCTGTATATTTGTTTTATGAATGTTTAAAGGTTGTTCCCCCTTTAGTCATTATATTTTTAAAGCAATCCCCTCACCCGTTCGTTACCTAAACTCCAGCAGGACAGTCCTGCAATTCAGACACTGTCCCGCTGTCCTGCCTGTGGGCCACAGTATCCCGCAGGCGGGGGGCAAGTTGGTAGAGCCTGTGATCATTGCTGCTCTGCAAAGCAGCTGGCGATCACTGAATAGATGCTGTATAGGTGATGCCGATCACTGAATAGATTCCACGAAATATGCTGCCGGCAATTAGCAATGTTGTTAAATGGAGCCCTGTGTCATTCATATCAGTCCCTGCCACACTGAATAAGGCAGTACTGTTCCCTGCAGTATAGATGTCGTTTCTCTAACGTCCTAGAGGATGCTGGGGACTCCGTAAGGACCATGGGGATAGAGGGGCTCCGCAGGAGACATGGGCACTTTAAGAAGGACTTTAGTTCTGGGTGTGCACTGGCTCCTCCCTCTATGCCCCTCCTCCAGACCTCAGTTTGACACTGTGCCCAGTGGAGACTGGGTGCTTTTCAGGAGCTCTCCTGAGCTTTCTGACAGAAAGTATTTTGTTAGGTTTTTTATTTTCAGGGAGCACTGCTGGCAACAGACTCCCTGCATCGAGGGACTGAGGGGAGAGAAGCAGCCCTACTCTCTGAGTTGCAAGGTCCTGCTTCTTAGGCTACTGGACACCATTAGCTCCAGAGGCAGAGCCGGCCATAGGCATAGGCAAACTAGGAAATTGCCTAGGGCATTTGATATGCCTAGGGGCATCAGCAGCTTCTGCTGATTAAAATGATATGCAGCATGCCTAGATTCTGTGTGTAGCATTTCATATGCAGATACAGCCAAAGTCTCGCACAGTATATAGGCATGCTGCATATCATTTTAATCAGTAGAAGCTGCTTGTGCATCCCAGCCACATAGTGATGCAAATAAGATGCATTTTCATAAAAAAAAGGTGCCCGACGTTTGCATTGAGGCAAGATTTATGAGGACGCATCTGTATCCAAGCAGAGGCAGAGGTCACAGTGTTAGTGGCAGAGTGAGTGCTGTGTGCATGTGAGTGGGTTGGTTGTGCAGTAGTGTTCGGAATATGTGTAAGGATCATTATGTGTGTTATGTAAAAAATAAAAATGCATTAATAATGTGCAACATATGTGTAAGGGGCACTATGTGTGTCATTATGTGTATAAGGGCATTAATAATGTGCGGCATATGTGTAACAGTACTACTGTATGTGTCGTTATGTGTATAGGAGCACTAATAATGTGCAGCAAATGTGTAGGGGGCACTATGTGTATCATTATGTGTATAAGGGCATTAATAATGTGCGGCATATGTGTAAGGGACATTGGGGGTAATTCCAAGTTGATCGCAGCAGGAAATTTTTTAGCAGTTGGCCAAAACCATGTGCACTGCAGGAGGGACAGATATAACATGTGCAGAGAGAGATAGATTTGGGTGAGGTGTGTTCAAACTGAAATCTAAATTGCAGGGTAAAAATAAAGCAGCCAGTATTTACCCTGCACAGAAACAAAATACCCCACCCAAATCTAACTCTCTCTGCACATGTTATATCTGCCTCCCCTGCAGTGCACATGGTTTTGCCCAACTGCTAAAAAATTTCCTGCTGCGATCAACTTGGAATTACCCCCATTATGTGTAAAAGGGCATTAATAAAGGTTGTCATAATTTGTAAGGCACATTATGTTTATAAGGACATTAATAATGTGTCTCATATGTGTTAGGGGCATTACTGTGTGGCATTATGTGTTTAAGGTGCTCTACTATGTGGCGTTGCGTATAGAAAGGGCACTACTGTGTCGTCTAATGTGAATAAAGAGCAATAGGGTGTGGTGTAATGTGGTGTAATAAAGAGCAATAGGGTGTGGTGAATGTGTAATTCAGTGTGATGTAATGTGAATAGGGGGCTCTACTGTGAGGAGTAACGTTTATAAGGTAAAGTGATAATACTGTGGGATGTAATATGAATTATGGAAACTATCGCATGATCAAATGTGAATAAAGTGCAGTACTGTGTGGTGTAATTGGAATTGGGGTTACTATTGTGTGGCCATGCCCCTTGCCAGCAAAAACACACCCCTTTTTGGGCTGTGCGCCAAATGTGCGAACTGTTCCTATTTAAAATATAGGGGGTACAACTACAAACACCAAAATAAGGACTGCCATGGATGAGGGGTGATGGTGCTGGGAAAGAAGTGCAAGGTCAGAGGCGGAACCAGCGGTGGTGCTAGGGGGCACCAGCCAAAATCTTGCCTAGGGCATCATATTGGTTAGGGCCTGCTCTGTCCAGAGGGATTGGTACGCAGGAACTCACCCTCCCCATCCGTCCCAGAGCCACGCCGCCGTCCCCCTCGCAGAGCCGGAAGATAGAAGCCGGGTGAGTATGAGAAGAAAAGAAGACTTCAGAGGCGGCAGAAGACTTCATGATCTTCACTGAGGTAACGCACAGCACTGCAGCTGTGCGCCATTGCTCCCATACACCTCACATACTCCGGTCACTGTAAGGGCGCAGGGGGGGGCGCCCTGGGCAGCAATATAAACCTCGTTTTGGCAAAAATATAACATATATACAGCTGGGCACTGTATGTATGTATGTATGTATGTATGTATGTATGAGCCCCCGCCAATTTTACAGTTTAAGCGGGACAGAAGCCCGCCGTCGAGGGGGCGGGGCTTCTCCCTCAGCACTCACCACCGCCATTTTTTCTCCACAGCACCGCTGAGAGAAGCTCCCCGGACTCTCCCCTGTTTATACCACGGTAGACAAGAGGGTTGAAAGGAGAGGGGGGGCACATAATTCGGCACAAATTACATACAGCAGCGCTACTGGGTAAACATTAAGTTACTGTGTTATTCCTGGGTTATATAGCGCTGGGGTGTGTGCTGGCATACTCTCTCTCTGTCTCTCCAAAGGGCCTTGTGGGGGAACTGTCTTCAGAAAGGGCATTCCCTGTGTGTGTGGTGTGTCGGTACGCGTGTGTCGACATGTCTGAGGAAGAAGGCTATGTTAGAGAGGAGCGGGAGCAAATAAATGTGGTGTCTCCGCCGACAGCGCCGATACCTAACTGGATGGATATGTGGAATGTTTTAAATGCTAGTGTAAACTCATTGCACAAAAGATTAGACAAGGCTGAAGCCTTGGGACCCTCAGGGTCTCAACCCATGCCTGATCCTATGTCGCAGGGACCGTCAGGGTCTCATAAGTGCCCACTATCCCAGATTCTTGACACAGATACCGACACGGATTCTGACTCCAGTGTCGATTACGATGATGCAAAGTTACAGCCAAAATTGGCAAAATCCATTCGATATATGATTATGGCAATAAAAGATGTTTTGCACATCACAGAGGAACCCCCTGTCCCTGACAAGAGGGTACATATGTACAAGGGAAAGAAGCCTGAGGTAACCTTTCCCCCCTTACACGAGCTTAACGAGTTATGTGAAAAAGCTTGGGAATCTCCAGATAAAAGACTGCAGATTTCCAAAAGGATTCTTATGGCGTATCCTTTCCCGTCAACGGTTAGGTTACGATGGGAATCCTCCCCTAGGGTGGACAAAGCATTAACACGCTTATCCAAGATGGTAGCCCTCCTGTCCCAGGATACGGCTACCCTCAAAGATTCTGCTGACCGCAAACAGGAGATTACCCTGAAGTCCATTTATACACATTCAGGTACCTTACTCAGACCGGCAATTGCGTCGGCCTGGGTGTGTAGTGCTGTAGCGGCATGGACGGATACCTTATCTGAGGGGATGGATACCCTAGATAAGGATACTATTTTATTGACCCTGGGGCATATAAGAGATGCTGTCCTATATATGAGAGATGCTCAAAGAGACATTAGTCTACTGGGTTCTAGAATAAACGCTATGTCGATTTCTGCCAGAAGAGTCCTATGGACACGGCAATGGACAGGTGATGCCGACTCAAAAAGGCATATTGAGGTTTTACCTTACAGGGGTGAGGAATTGTTTGGGGAAGGTCTTTCGGACCTAGTCTCCACAGCTACAGCTGGAAAATAAATTTTTTTACCTTGTGTTCCCACACAGCATAAGAAAGCTCCGCATTATCAAATGCAGTCCTTTCGGTCACAAAGAAAAAAAAGAAAGTGCGAGGTGCGTCCTTTCTTGCCAGAGGTAGGGGCAGAGAGGAAAAAAGCTGCACAACACAGCTAGTTCCCAGGAACAGAAGTCTTCCCCGGCCTCTACAAAATCTATGGCATGACGCTGGGGCTCCACTGGCGGAGTCCGGCCCAGTGGGGGCACGTCTTCGGAGTTTCAGCCACATCTGGGTTCACTCCCAGGTGGATCCCTGGGCAATAGAAATTGTTTCTCAGGGTTACAAGCTGGAATTCGAAGAAGTGCCTCCTCGCCGATTTTTCAAATCGGCCCTACCAACTTCTCCCCAGGAAAGGGAGATAGTGTTATATGCAATACAAAAATTGTATCTTCAACAGGTGGTGGTCAAGGTTTCCCTCCTCCAACAAGGAAAGGGATATTACTCGACCATGTTTGTAGTCCCGAAACCGGACGGTTGGGTCAGACCCATATTAAATTTGAAATCCCTGAACCTATACTTGAAAAGGTTCAAGTTCAAGATGGAATCGCTAAGAGCGGTCATCGCAAGCCTGGAAGGGGGGGGATTTTATGGTGTCCCTGGACATAAAGGATGCATACCTTCATGTCCCTATTTATCCACCTCATCAGGCGTACCTCAGATTTGCGGTACAGGACTGTCATTACCAATTTCAGACGTTGCCAGTTGGTCTCTCCACGGCCCCGAGAATTTTCACCAAGGTAATGGCGGAAATGATGGTGCTCCTGCGCAAGCAGGGTGTCACAATTATCCCGTACTTGGACGATCTCCTCATAAAAGCGAGATCAAGAGAGCAGTTGCTGAACAGCGTATCACTTTCACTGAAAGTCTTACAGCAACACGGCTGGATTCTCAATATCCCGAAGTCGCAGTTGGTTCCTACGACTCGTCTGTCTTTCTTGGGCATGATTCTGGACACGGACCAGAAGAGGGTTTATCTCCCGATAGAAAAGGCCCAGGAACTCATGACTCTTGTCAGGAACCTATTGAAACCAAAACAGGTGTCAGTGCATCACTGCACTCGAGTCCTGCGAAAGATGGTGGCATCATACGAGGCCATTCCCTTCGGCAGGTTCCATGTGAGGACTTTCCAATGGGACCTACTGGACAAGTGGTCCGGGTCACATTTACAGATGCATCGTTTGATCACCCTGTCCCCCCGGGCCAGGGTATCACTCCTGTGGTGGCTGCAGGGTGCTCACCTTCTAGAGGGCCGCAGATTCGGCATTCAGGGCTGGATCCTGGTGACCACAGACGTAAGCCTCCGAGGTTGGGGAGCAGTCACACAGGGAAGAAATTTCCAAGGTCTTTGGTCAAGTCAAGAGACTTGTCTTCACATCAACATCCTGGAACTAAGGGCCATATACAACGCCCTACGTCAAGCGGAGACCTTACTTCGCGACCAACCGGTTCTGATCCAGTCAGACAATGTGGCTCATGTAAACCGCCAAGGCGGCACAAGGAGCAGAGTGGCGATGGCAGAAGCCACCAGAATTCTTCACTGGGCGGAGAATCACGTAAGCGCACTGTCAGCAGTGTTCATTCCGGGAGTGAACAACTGGGAAGCAGACTTCCTCAGCAGACACGACCTACATCCGGGAGAGTGGGGACTTCATCAGGAAGTCTTAGCACAGATTACGATTAAGTCGGTGGGAACTGCCACAGATAGACATGATGGCGTCCCGCCTCAACAAAAAGCTACAGAGGTATTGCGCAAGGTCAAGAAACCCTCAGGCAGCAGTTGTAGACGCCCTAGTGACACCGTGGGTGTTCCGGTCGGTCTATGTATTTCCTCCTCTTCCTCTCATACCCAAGGTGTTGAGGATAATAAGACAAAGAGGAGTGAGAACAATCCTCATTGTTCCAGATTGGCCACGGAGGACCTGGTATCCGGATCTGCAGGAAATGCTCACAGAAGATCCGTGGCCTCTTCCTCTAAGACAGGACCTGTTGCAGCAGGGGCCCTGTCTGTTCCAAGACTTACCGCGGCTGCGTTTGACCGCATGGCGGTTGAACGCCGGATCCTAGCAGAGAAAGGCATTCCGGTTGAGGTCATCCCTACGCTGATAAAGGCTAGGAAGGATGTAACGTCAAAACATTATCACCGTATATGGCAAAAATATGTTTCTTGGTGTGAGGCCAGGAATGCTCCTACGGAAGAATTCCATCAGGGCCGTTTCCTCCACTTCCTACAAACTGGAGTGAATTTGGGCCTAAAATTAGGCTCTATTAAGGTCCAGATTTCGGCCTTATCCATTTTCTTTCAAAAGGAATTGTCCTCTCTTCCAGAAGTTCAGACTTTTGTAAAAGGAGTGCTGCATATTCAGCCTCCTTTTGTGCCTCCGGTGGCACTTTGGGACCTTAACGTGGTGTTAAGTTTTCTAAAATCACACTGGTTTGAACCACTTAAAATGGTGGAAGGTGGTCATGTTGTTAGCCTTGGCTTCGGCTAGGCGAGTTTCGGAATTGGCGGCTTTATCACATAAAAGCCAATATCTGGTTTTCCATATGGATAGAGCGGAGTTGCGGACCCGTCCTCAATTCCTACCTAAGGTGGTCTCATCCTTTCATATGAACCAACCTATTGTGGTGCCTGTGGCTACGCGTGACTTGGAGGATTCCGAGTTACTTGATGTGGTCAAGGCTTTGAAAATTTACGTGGCCAGGACGGCTAGAGTCAGGAAAACTGAAGCGCTGTTTGTCCTGTATGCAACCAACAAGATTGGTGCCCCTGCTTCAAAGCAGACTATTGCTCGCTGGATTTGTAACACGATTCAGCAAGCGCATTCTACGGCTGGATTGCCGTTACCGAAATCGGTCAAGGCCCATTCCACCAGGAAAGTGGGCTCTTCTTTGGGCGGCTGCCCGAGGGGTCTCGGCACTACAGCTGTGTCGAGCTGCTACTTGGTCGGGTTCAAACACCTTTGCAAAATACTATAAGTTTGATACCCTGGCTGAGGAGGACCTCATGTTTGCTCAATCGGTGCTGCAGAGTCATTCGCACTCTCCCGCCCGTTTGGGAGCTTTGGTATAATCCCCATGGTACTTACGGAGTCCCCAGCATCCTCTAGGACGTTAGAGAAAATAAGATTTTAAACCTACCGGTAAATCTTTTTCTCGTAGTCCGTAGAGGATACTGGGCGCCCGTCCCAAGTGTGGACTACTTCTGCAATACTTATATATAGTTATTGCTTCAATAAGGGTTATGTTATAGTTGCATCGGTCCTGCACTGATGCTATGTTGTTTTTTCATACTGTTAACTGGGTAGTATATCACAAGTTATACGGTGTGATTGGTGTGGCTTGTATGAATCTTGCCCTGGATTAACAAAATTCTTTCCTCGTACTGTCCGTCTCCTCTGGGCACAGTTTCTCTAACTGAGGTCTGGAGGAGGGGCATAGAGGGAGGAGCCAGTGCACACCCAGAATTAAAGTCTTTCTTAAAGTGCCCATGTCTCCTGCGGAGCCCGTCTATCCCCATGGTCCTTACGGAGTCCCCAGCATCTACGGACTACGAGAAAAAGATTTACCGGTAGGTTTAAAATCTTATTTTTATACTGACCCCTTTTTTTTTTTTTTTATAATTTATAAAATATTACCTATTTTTGCACAATAATAGAGGATGATAGGCCTAATTCAATGTTGATTCCAAAAGCAAAATCTTCCTCTAATGGGCAAAACCATGTGCACTGCAGGTGGGGCAGATGTAACATGTGCAGAGAGAGTTAGATTTGGGTGGGTTATTCTGTTTCTGTGCAGGGTAAATACTGACTGCTTTATTGTTACACTGCAATTTAGATTTCAGTTTGAACACACCCCACCCAAATCTAAATCTCTTTGCACATGTTATATCTGCCTCCCCTGCAGTGCACATGGTTTTGCTCATTAGAGGAAGATTTTGCTTTTGCAATCAACCATAAATTGGACCCAATGGGGGTCATTCCGAGTTGTTCGCTCGCTAGCAGTTTTTAGCAGCCGTGCAAATGCTATGCCGCCTCCCACTGGGAGTGTGTTTTAGCTTAGCAGAAGTGCGAACGAAAGGATCGCACAGCGGCGGCAAAGTTTTTTTTGTGCAGTTTTAGAGTAGCTCAATACCTACTCGGTGCTTGCGATGACTGCAGACTGTTCAGTTCCTGTTTTGACATCACAAAGACGCCCTGCGTTCGCCCAGCCACGCCTGCGTTTTTCCTGGCACGCCTGCATTTTTTTGAACACTCCCTGAAAACGGTCAGTTGACACCCAGAAATGCCCTCTTTCTGTCAATCACTCTGCAGCCAGCAGTGCGACTGAAAAGCTTCGCTAGACCCTGTGTGAAACTACATCGTCCGTTGTAATAGTACCTCGCGCGTGCGCATTGCGCCGCATATGCATGCGCAGCAGTGCCATTTTTTTGCTTCATCGCTGCACAGCGAAGAATGCAGCTAGCGATCAACTCGCAATGACCCCCAAGATGCGGAATAGAGAGGTACAAGAGTGAATAATTTATTGTGTATACTTATTGTAGTAATACGGTCTAAATGTGGCTCAGTCCCGTGCCTGTACCTAGCTCATACAGTATATTAAATATAATAGTCATCGCCTTAGATATTTTTGTCAATGCCAAATTTATTTGATTTTGTATGAGCCTTGTGTTAATTTACAGCTTATCAAGCACTTATGTATTTGCTTATATCTAGTACATAAGCAAACATACTACTACTACTAATACTACTACTACTACTACTACTACTACTACTACTACTACTAATGATAATAATAATAATAATAATAATAATAATAATAATAATTTATTTATTTTTTTAACCCATCAGAAAGTGTAATTCTACATACATAATGGCTGGTCCTTCACAAAGAAGTGACCGATGCTTAGAGTGCACCTCAGAGGAACTCTGTGTTGGATCTCTCTATGTTTTATAGCCATGTGGTATGTTATGTTAACATTCAGAATGTCGGCACCAGAATGCTGACATAGTCTTAATGTTGGCATTTAGAATATCGACATGAACATTATTTTGACTTGTTACAATATATATAATGGTAACCCTAACCACAGCCTAACAGTAACCTAAAACCTAACATGTACCGTCAACATTGTGACATTGACATTATGCCCGAGGGGATATTGTGCATGTCGACATAAAGACTACATACCGTTTTAAAGTCCTTACAAGTATCTGCCTATGGAACTCTACACAGCCATTGTGCATACCTCCCAACTATCCCGATTTTCGCAGGACAGTCCCGTTTATTTGGGACTGTACCACCCGTGGGCCGCAGTGTGGCGCAGTGGTGGGGGCAGTTAGGAGGCCACCTGTCACTCACCACTCTGATGTAGAGCAGCGGTGAATATACGATATGTGCATGCACACAGCGTCTGTTCACGGGAGACAGAGGGACTGGCGGAGTGGCCAGCAGCTCAAAGAGCGCTGTCCGTGCCCCTACGTTGACGGAAAATGGAGGCGTAACTTGCAGTCACGGCACTCCTGTGAAGCTACGCCCCTTTATAGGTCACACCCCTTTTTCGGTCACGTGCGAGTCCCTCTTTTTTCATCTCCTGATGTTGGGAGGTATGCATTGTGGCGGCCCCACCGTTTCCACTGCACTTCGACACGGGTTATTCCCAGGTCGAATCTGTTTTCACTTAATCCGGGTAATCTCTGTTAAAGCTATTGATGTCACTCGTTACTCGGTTCTGAAACATGACCGTTTCCACTGCACAGTTACCCGGGTCATTATCGTGTTCAACCCAGTTAGCTACCCGGGTAGGATTCCAGGGTCATTCAACCCGTGTTGAGCTGTTTCCACTTACTAGAACCCGTGTTGATGCGTGCCCCCGTGCAAAAACACGGGTAAATTCAGCTCGTGGAAAAGGGGTATTAGTCAGAGATCCCAACATTTCAAAGAAGGGGTCAGCTTATCTATCATTTTAGGGGAAATGGGGATCCATAGTTGCTAGTACTAGTAAAAAAGTACAATAAGCCTTTAAGGATCATTTCTAGTCTTTGAAAATAGCAGGATAACATAATGAACCAAATCTATCAAAGGTGCAATCAGAGTAACCTTTCTAATCAGGACAGGGTAGGATGATCAGCACTTTACCAAGCTCTCATCCTGGCAAACAGCCAATAGACAATACCTACAGCAGTTGTTTTTCAGGGAGCTCTAGCACAATATTTTGTGTTCTCCATTATGTCTCTAATGGAAATATTAAGTGATGAATGTAGAATGTGTTTTGTTATACTGCAGGATGTAACCTGGTCTCTGACTGTGCTAGTAACTCTGAATTGTTCAGTGGCCATTTTTCTGAATAATGAGATGCCCACTTGCAGCGGTGCAAATCCGTCTCGGTGCGTGTTTAGATGCACCCTCATACCCACCATCAGTGCATCATCAGAGCACCATCATACACTCCATCAGTGCACCATCATACGCACCATCAGTGCACCATCATACGCACCATCAGTGCACCATCATACGCATCATCAGAGCACCATCAGCACATCATCAGAGCACCATCAGTGCACCATCATACACACCATCAGTGCACCATCATACGCACCATCAGAGCACCATCAGCACATCATCAGAGCACCATCAGTGCACCATCATACGCACCATCATAAATACCATCATACGCTCCATCAGTGCACCATCATACGCACCATCAGTGCACCATCATACGCACCATCAGAGCACCATCAGCACATCATCAGAGCACCATCAGTGCACCATCATACACACCATCAGTGCACCATCAGTGCACCATCATACACACCATCAGTGCACCATCAGTGCACCATCATACACACCATCAGTGCACCATCATACACACCATCAGTGCACCATCATACACACCATCAGTGCACCATCAGTGCACCATCATACACACCATCAGAGCACCATCAGTGCACCATCATACACACCATCAGTGCACCATCAGTGCACCATCATACACACCATCAGAGCACCATCAGTGCACCATCATACACACCATCAGTGCACCATCAGTGCACCATCATACACACCATCAGTGCACCATCAGTGCACCATCATACACACCATCAGTGCACCATCATACACACCATCAGTGCACCATCATACACACCATCAGTGCACCATCATACACACCATCAGTGCACCATCAGTGCACCATCATACACACCATCAGAGCACCATCAGTGCACCATCATACACACCATCAGTGCACCATCAGTGCACCATCATACACACCATCAGAGCACCATCAGTGCACCATCATACACACCATCAGTGCACCATCAGTGCACCATCATACACACCATCAGTGCACCATCAGTGCACCATCATACACACCATCAGTGCACCATCAGTGCACCATCATACACACCATCAGAGCACCATCAGCACATCATCAGAGCACCATCAGTGCACCATCATACACACCATCAGTGCACCATCAGTGCACCATCATACACACCATCAGTGCACCATCAGTGCACCATCATACACACCATCAGTGCACCATCATACACACCATCAGTGCACCATCATACACACCATCAGTGCACCATCAGTGCACCATCATACACACCATCAGAGCACCATCAGTGCACCATCATACACACCATCAGTGCACCATCAGTGCACCATCATACACACCATCAGAGCACCATCAGTGCACCATCATACACACCATCAGTGCACCATCAGTGCACCATCATACACACCATCAGTGCACCATCAGTGCACCATCATACACACCATCAGTGCACCATCATACACACCATCAGTGCACCATCATACGCACCATTAAAACTTGCAGCAGCCCTATGGCAGTTGCAGTTCCTCTACTGGCACATAACTTCTTGTATGAGCGGCTGTGTGTTTTTGGATGCAGCGCTCACAGTGACACACCTGCATCTGCTTAACCACCCCGCTGGTACCTCCCAGGAATACCCACTGAATTCCACAGACGTCCAATTCTGTATTATGTCTCTGTGCTTTTACAATCGGGATGCATGCTCAGTTTGACTGGGACACATGCACAGGCTTAAAACTTTGGCCAGATGTGTGCGGCATTGACAATGCATCAGTCATATTGTGGTCTGAAATTCCACAGACAGCACAAAAATAGGAGGGGTTGGGGTGGGGCAGGGGCTTAATGCAAAGATGTATGACACACTTAGGGGCTATGTTTAAAATATACGTCAATTAATGAACAGAAATGATTATCGAACAATCCTATTAAATCCAGAAGGACGGTTGTCTGTGCTGCTGTTTCTGGTCACCATTGGTGCAGTGCATGCTGCAATAGTCTATTCCTGTCCTTTTTCAAATCAGTGTATTGTATATAACTTACTATATGTGTACTCATGAGAATATATGGACCAAGGACCTTATTCAGTGAGGATTGCAGTTTCTGCTAAAAAGCAGTTGCTGCAATTAATTAGTTGTTGCCATAAGCAGAGAAAAAACGGCCATTGCAGAAATTGCGAATGCATCGCAATATGCGAACTGATCGCAAAGCCATACGCAATTACCGGAACATCGGAGATTTTTCCTATCTGCACCAGGCAGGGTCATCCACGATTCTTGCGACACAAGAGGCTGGAAGTGGTCATAGCTGATGTCAGAGGCCCTCCTTAAAAACGCCTGGGCACGCCTTCGTTTTTTTCAGACACACCCAGAAACGCCGGCTTCCTGTCAGTCCAACAGCGGCTGCATTGCAATCATGATGTGTATGCACTTTCTGTCACTATTTTTACTCGCGGGTGCGCATTGCGAATGCTGCGCAGACATTCGATAATTGGCCGGATTGCGAATTGCAAATTTTGCAGTCCTTACTGAATGAGGTCCACAGTGCTGCTTCATCAAGGAGCCAGGTGCAATGAACAAGCATTAAAAATCCTTTAATCATTCTAGATCAGATTGAAAATAAGATTCCACTAATTAAAAAGCAATTTCCTCTTATTTCTGAAGTAATCCAATAGATATAAATTAACCCCAAGATAATTTCCATCCTCCACATCGCTTCTCACCATATGGAGAGTCCAAAGAGTGTCAAGTTGCCAAACTTCTATGGAGGAGCTTTGAGCCATCATTATACTCTTCACTGAATTTACATCGGAACAGAAGACAAGTGCTAAATCTTCATTCTAAGCCCCCTCCAATTACTACAGATAATACACAGCTATAATTCAAAGGGATTAGAAACATGATGATACAAACTGATATTCAGTACATTTTTTTCAAACATGAATCTCTTAAACTCTCCCTCTCCTCCTCTCTCTCCATATTAAAAATAAGAATTTACTTACCGATAATTCTATTTCTCGTAGTCCGTAGTGGATGCTGGGGACTCCGTAAGGACCATGGGGGGAATAGCGGCTCCGCAGGAGACTGGGCACATCTAAAGAAAGCTTTAGGACTATCTGGTGTGCACTGGCTCCTCCCCCATGACCCTCCTCCAAGCCTCAGTTAGGATACTGTGCCCGGACGAGCGTACACAATAAGGAAGGATCTTGAATCCCGGGTAAGACTCATACCAGCCACACCAATCACACCGTACAACTTGTGATCTGAACCCAGTTAACAGCATGATAACAGAGGAGCCTCTAGAAAAGATGTCTCACTACAGCAATAACCAGATTTTTTGGTAACAATAACTATGTACCAGTATTGCAGACAATCCGCACTTGGGATGGGCGCCCAGCATCCACTACGGACTACGAGAAATAGAATTATCGGTAAGTAAATTCTTATTTTCTCTAACGTCCTAAGTGGATGCTGGGGACTCCGTAAGGACCATGGGGATTATACCAAAGCTCCCAAACGGGCGGGAGAGTGCGGATGACTCTGCAGCACCAAATGAGAGAACTCCAGGTCCTCCTCAGCCAGGGTATCAATTTTGTAGAATTTTACAAACGTATTTGCTCCTGACCAAGTAGCTGCTCGGCAAAGTTGTAAAGCCGAGACCCCTCGGGCAGCCGCCCAAGATGAGCCCACCTTCCTTGTGGAGTGGGCATTTACAGATTTTTGGCTGTGGCAGGCCTGCCACCGAATGTGCAAGCTGAATTGTACTACAAATCCAACGAGCAATAGTCTGCTTAGAAGCAGGAGCACCCAGCTTGTTGGGTGCATACAGGATAAACAGCGAGTCAGTTTTCCTGACTCCAGCCGTCCTGGAAACATATATTTTCAGGGCCCTGACAACGTCTAGCAACTTGGAGTCCTCCAAGTCCCTAGTAGCCGCAGGCACCACAATAGGTTGGTTCAGGTGAAACGCTGAAACCACCTTAGGGAGAAACTGAGGACGAGTCCTCAATTCCGCCCTGTCCGAATGGAAAATCAGATAAGGGCCTTTACAGGATAAAGCCGCCAATTCTGACACGCGCCTGGCCCAGGCCAGGGCCAACAGCATGACCACTTTCCATGTGAGATATTTTAACTCCACAGATTTAAGTGGTTCAAACCAATGTGACTTTTGGAACCCAAAAACTACATTGAGATCCCAAAGTGCCACTGAAGGCACAAAAGGAGGCTGTATATGCAGTACCCCTTTTACAAACGTCTGAACATCAGGGACTGAAGCTAGTTCTTTTTGGAAGAAAATTGACAGGGCCGAAATTTGAACCTTAATGGACCCCAATTTCAGGCCCATAGACACTCCTGTTTGCAGGAAATGTAGGAAACGACCCAGTTGAATTTCCTCCGTCGGGCCTTACTGGCCTCGCACCACGCAACATATTTTCGCCAAATGCGGTGATAATGTTTTGCGGTTACATCCTTCCTGGCTTTGATCAGGATAGGGATGACTTCATCCGGAATGCCTTTTCAGGATCCGGCGTTCAACCGCCATGCCGTCAAACGCAGCCGCGGTAAGTCTTGGAACAGACAGGGTCCTTGCTGGAGCAGGTCCCTTCTTAGAGGTAGAGGCCACGGATTCTCCGTGAGCATCTCTTGAAGTTCCGGTTACCAAGTCCTTCTTGGCCAATCCGGAGCCACGAATATAGTGCTTACTCCTCTCCATCTTATCAATCTCAGTACCTTGGGTATGAGAGGCAGAGGAGGGAACACATACACTGACTGGTACACCCACGGTGTTACCAGAACGTCTACAGCTATTGCCTGAGGGTCCCTTGACCTGGCGCAATACCTGTCGAGTTTTTCCCAACGGTTTATAATCATGTGGAAGACTTCTGGGTGAAGTCCCCACTCTTCCGGGTGGAGGTCGTGCTGAGGAAGTCTGCTTCCCAGTTGTCCACTCCCGGAATGAATACTGCTGACATGATTTTCCGCCCAGCGAAGAATCCTTGCAGCTTCTGCCATTGCCCTCCTGCTTCTTGTGCCACCCTGTCTGTTTACGTGGGTGACTGCCGTGATGTTGTCCGACTGGATCAACACCGGCTGACCTTGAAGCAGAGGTCTTGCTAAGCTTAGAGCATTGTAAATGGCCCTTAGCTTCAGGATATTTATGTGAAGTGATGTCTCCAGACTTGACCATAAGCCCTGGATATTCCTTCCCTGTGTGACTGCTCCCCAGCCTCGCAGGCTGGCATCCGTGGTCACCAGGACCCAGTCCTGAATGCCGAATCTGCGGCCCTCTAGAAGATGAGCACTCTAAACTAAAACTTTCACTAAGAAGCTCAGGAGAGCCCCTAGTGTGCACCCTTCTCGTTCGGGCACATCTAACTGAGGCTTGGAGGAGGGTCATGGGGGGAGGAGCCAGTGCACACCAGATAGTCCTAAAGCTTTCTTTAGATGTGCCCAATCTCCTGCGGAGCCGCTATTCCCCCCATGGTCCTTACGGAGTCCCCAGCATCCACTTAGGACGTTAGAGAAAGTATAGGTACTGAATACATAGTGACAAGGATCACATACAGTGGTGGTTTTAGGTGCAGGCTAGCAGGGCAGGCGCCTGGGGTGCTACAGCCTGAGGGCGTGTTGAAATTAACCCGCTAGTGCCATCTGAATTGCATGCGCCCACTGCCCGCACCGTGCTGGCCGTTTCCCACTGGCCGCTGCCCGCATCCCTTTCCCCGCTACCAGCTTTCCGCTACTCACTTACGCGGAAGTGAAGTAAGAGATGGTCAGAAGCCAGGGGACCTACTAACATGGCCAGATGGTGAGTGACGAGAAACACAGGCTCTGGGGCGGATGGCACACACATACACACACACACACACACACACACACACACACACACACACACACACACACACACACACTTTCTCTCTATAGAGGGGCTTTACCTAGCACAATGTGTATAAGAGGCTCTAACTGGTGCAATGTGTATAAAAGGCTCTACCTGGTGTAACGTGTATAAGGGGCTCTACCTGGCGCAATGTGTGTAAGGGGCTCTACCTGGCCTAACGTGTACCAATGGGGCTCTACCTGGCATTACGTGCATAAAAGGGGCTCTACCTGTCGCAATGTGTATAAGGGACTCTACCTGGCATAACCTGTTAAAAGAGGCTCTTCCTTGCGCAATGTATATAAGAGGCTCTACCTGGCGTAATGTGTGGTGGTAAGAGAAATACTGTCCTGCTGGACATATATGTACACATTGGTCTTTTTATACACTGGATAGTATATGGAATACATTATTAATAATTAACTCTATAAATGGTGTAGACGGTACAGGCCAGTATTTCCCAACCTCAGTACTCAAGGCGCACTAATTTTCTAGGTTTTAGTGATTTGCATGATTGAGCAGATGCATTGGCGTTTCTATCATGGGGGTGCCTAAACCGCACACATTGCACCTATATTTTAATATTCACCTTTCTGGAGTCCAGCGTCGGACACTGCAGCCGTAACGGCAAAAAAAATCACTTCAAAAATGGCCACAGCGCATGCGCAGTATGAATTTTGTCTCCAGGACATGGCGAGTGCCATGTTTCTGGAGAGCTGCGCATGCACAGCAGACTCCAACACAATTCTGGAGCCTACAGTGCCGTGGAGAGGAGGGACCCACCCTGAGCCTGCACACGCGCCCCCTCCTCTCTTAAGACGCCCCTGCACAGATGGTTATCATAGCGGCACTAATTAAGTCACCTGTGCTCAAGTATGGCTATGCTTAAAACCTGGACTGTTAGTGTACCTTGAGAACAATGGTTGGGAACCCCTGGTTTAGATTGCATCAAACATATTAAACCAATATAAACAGTAGCAGTCCTGAAAAGGTTAAACTTTACATAATAAATAAACATACATACATACAAACAAACAAACAAACAAACAAACAAACATAATAGACCCAGTAGAAGACAGAACTGCACTTTCTTAGCACACATTCTCCCACCTCATGGTAAGGGGCCTGTCTCTTATTCTGGGCAGCTACTCTCTGGTTCATTGCACTGATTGAGCACTCAGATCTCCGCACACCTCAAAGTTAGTAGAAGCAGTGGGTGGTCTTCAGTATGCCGGCGGTCGGGCTCCCGGCGACCAGCATACCGGCGCCGGGAGCCCGACAGCCGGCATACCGACACTTATTCTCCCTCGTGGGGGTCCACGACCCCCCTGGAGGGAGAATAAAAGAGTGTGGCGCGTGTAGCGCGCCACCGTGCCTGTAGCGTGGCGAGCGCAGTGAGCCTGCAAGGGGCTCATTTGCGCTCGCCACACAGTCGGTAAGCCGGCGGTCGGGCTCCCGGCGCCGGGATGCTGGTCGCCGGGAGCCTGACCGCCGGCATATCGTAGTGAACCCGAAGCAGTTGCTACACTGGGCATGTGCAGCAGCTCTGATCTGTCCCATAAACTGTATGATGTGGTGGCAGCTCTAGTAATTGTGCAATATACTATTGCTATTGTTGTCATAATTTGAGCCATTGGCTAAAAAGGAGGGGGCAACCGGACCCCCCCCCCCCTCCCCCTACACTTGCCTCTGATATATACTGTACACACAATATTACATTCTTATTGTCATGAAAACGTGCAAACGGCAGCTTGTGCAGAGATTCGGAAACTGTTCGCCTTCCCAGGATAACGAACAGTTTCATGATCAAACTCTGAAAAAAAAATGCTTTTTCGGAGTTTGATTAATGTCACAATTTCGTCATCTCCTGGGGAGTGTAGAAATTGTGCCATTTAAGTTATGATGAATAGACCACTTAGTTTCTATAAATAGAGATGAGATGACAATGGTGTCAATTTGTTCGTCTCTGTGGTTGGGGTATAATAAGACAGAGATCTAGGCGGAACAGGATATGGTCATTAGGTCGACAACACTTAGGTCGACAAACATAAGTCCAAATGCCAACACAGAAACATGTTACATTCTGACACCAAATGCAGAATGAGAGAAATATTCCACGGAGCATATGTCACACTATCTCACCTCTAGTGTTTATGAGATACATTAGTGCATTGTGTAGGTCTATGTGTGGATTAATGAATATTGTCTATGGGGCAGGGTACTACAAACAGGGGGTCATTCCGAGTTGATCGTATCTGTGCTAAATTTAGCACAGCTACGATCATTTCCCCAGACATGCGGGGGGACGCCCAGCACAGGGCTAGTCCGTCCCGCATATCAGTCCGGCCCCCCCGCACAAGTACAAAAGCATCGCACAGCGGCGATGCTTTTGTACTTGAAGAGTAACTCCCGGCTAGCCGCAGCGAGTTACTTGTCGCTGTACCGGGTCGCAGTCACAAGCAGCCGCTGTGGCCCGTCCCCCGCACAGTCCGGCCACTGCTGCGTTGGCCGGACAGCACCCCGAAAACGGCGGCCAAACGCCACCATGCCACCCCCTCCCACCCAGGGACAGCCTCTGCCTTTCAATCAGGCAGAGGCGATTGATAGGTAACGACGTCCTTTGGCCATCTGGCATGCGCCGTTCCGACCCGAACGTTGCACTGCGAACAAATGCAGCGTGCAGTCGGCTCGGCATGACCCCCAAAGTGCAGAAAATAATTTGTAGTCTTCATACTACACTAGGAACAGGGGAACGTTAAGAGTAAATGGTTGCAAAAATCCAGTGGATTATCCATAATGGTGCATACTGTAGTTAGGATTAGGTTTAGGACCCCTGAGTCACACCCATCACTTACCCAGATGGCCAATCCCATCATTATCGTCGGTAATTACTGTAGAAATAGGGAGCCAGGGCCATCTTTCTGAAGAAATCTCTAGAAATACAGCATCCATGCCATATTTCCAAAGTTATTTCAGAAAGTATGATGCATATATCTTGTTTTCTTCTGCATTTGCACCATTTTTGGGGGGTTCAATGGAAATGTGCACACAGGCCACCCCCCTTACCTTAACCCTTCCCTGTGGACAAGTAGTGGGACTTGTCATTCACATATATACTAAAAACTGGTGTCTACAGTATATACAGTATTTACTAAAGTGCTGGTTTTTAGTGGAGATGTTGCCCATAGCAACCAATCAGATTCTACTTATCATTTATCTAGCTCCTTCTAAAAGACAATAGCTAGATTCTGGTTGGTTGCTATGAACAACATCTCCTCTTCTAAATCTTGCACCTTTGTAAATACAGTATACCCCTATGAGTCTCACTTGTTGTTGGCTTCAAGGAGTGCCCTGAATAAAGAAAAAATATATATACTTTCTCTGCTGGTAGAGACTTTTAGCCCTTCAATTTCCCTAACCCTGGCACTTTGAAAGATGGAGGCATACATTTTCAAGTGCAGTTTGAAAACCTCTATGTACAGTGCATCCAGAAAGTATTCACAGCGCTTAACTTTTTCCACATTTTGTTATGTTACAGCCTTATTCCAAACTAGAATAAATTCATTTTTCCCCTCCAAATTCTACACACAATACCCCATAATGACAACATGAATTTTTTTTTTTGCATATTTGTTAAAAATAAAAAAACCAAGAAAACACATATACATAAGTATTCACAACATTTGCCATGAAGCTCAAAATTGAGTTCAGGTGCATCCTGTTTCCACTGATCATCCTTGAGATGTTCCTACTGCTTAATTGGAGTCCACCTGTGGTAAATTCAGTTGATTGGACATGATTTGGAAAGGCGCACACCTGTCAATATAAGGTCCCACACTTGACAGTGCATGTCTGAGCACAAATCAAGCATGAAGTCAAAGGAATTGTCTGCAGACCTCCGAGACAGGATTGTTTTGAGGCACACATCTGGGGAAGGGTACAGAAAAATATATGCTGCTTTGAAGGTCCCAATGAGCACATTGGCCTCCATCATCCGTAATTGGAATAAGTTCAGAACCATCAGGACTCTTCCTAGAGCTGGCTAAACTGAGCGATCAGGGGAGAAGCGCCCTAGTCAGGGAGGCGACCAAGAACCCGATGGTCACTCTGTCAGAGCTACAGCATTCCTCTGTGGAGAGAGGAGAACCTTCCAGAAGGACAACAACCATCTCTGCAGCAATCCACCAATCAGGCCTGTATGGTAGAGTTGACAGACGGAAGCCACTCCTTAGTAAAAAGCACATGGCAGCCCACCTGGAGTTTGCCAAAATGCATCTGATGGACTCTCAGACCATGAGAAACAAAATTCTCTGGTCTGATGAGACAAAGATTGAACTCTTTGGCGTGAATGCCAGGCGTCAGTGTTTGGAGGAAACCAGACACTGCTCATCACCAGGCCAATACCATCCCTACAGTGAAGCATGGTGGTGGCAGCACCATGCTGTGGGAATGTTTTTCAGCGGCAGGAACTGGGAGACTAGTCAGGATAGAAGGAAATATGAATGCAGCAATGTACAGAGACATCCTGGATGAAAACCTGCTCCAGAGCGCTCTTGACCTCAGACTTGGTCGACGGTTCATCTTTCAGCAGAACAACGACCCTAAGCACACAGCCAAGATATCAAAGGAGTGGCTTCAGGACAACTCTGTGAATGTCCTTGAGTGGCCCAGCCAGAGCCCAGACTTGAATCCGATTTCAGATCTCTCCAGAGTTGTTCAAATGACTGTGCACCGACTCTTCCCATCCAATCTGATGGAGCTTGAGAGGTGCTACAAAGAGGAATGGGTGAAACTGCCCAAAGATACTGTCGGTGTGTCAAGCTTGTGGCATCATATTCAAAAAGACTTGAGGCTGTAATTGCTGCCAAAGGTGCATCAACAAAGTATTGCGCAAAGGCTGTGAATACTTATGTACATGTGATTTCTTAGTTTTTTATTTTTAATAAATTAGCAAAAATCTCAAAAACACTCTTTTCACGTTGTCATTATGTGTTTTTTTGTGTAGAATTTTGAGGGGGAAAATATTTTTTTTTCCAGTTTGGAATAAGCCTGTAACAACAAAATGTGGAAAAAGTGAAGCGCTGTGAATACTTTCCCAACATGCAGGTAGTATCCTGGTGCAAATAGAGCCTGTGGCCCTAGTACTGTGAGGTAACAATTCTATTCACTGTGCCACCACACTGCCTAATAGTACTCCAGTAAAGAAGAACACACTTCCAATGTTATTTATAAGGAACATGCACCCTACAGTATACAAATATCACTGAATGTATCATTAAACGGATACGTTTGTAAAAGTGTACATTTTCCGGGATTTTGTTTTTTTTTAAAGTCTAAAACAACCTAATTGTACCTTAAAAAATATTGCTTCTTTACATGTGGTTAGCGGACATAGAGGCGATTCACAGATGGACGGAGCTGCGCGTCTGTATGCATCAGCTGCGTCCATCTGGCCTGCACATGCGCATTGGCAATAGGGGTGTAGTACTGCTGACCGGCGGTCAGGAGACCGGCGGTCAGCTTACCGACGCCGGGATCCCGGCAGCATACCGACACCGGGATCCCGGCTGGGAGGGGCGAGTGCGCTCGCCACGCTGCGGGTTCGGTGGCGACCTGCGCTCGCCACGGGTTCTATTCCCACTCTATGGGTGTCGTGGACACCCACGAGTGGAAATAGTCCCTGTTGGTCGGCATGCCGACCATCGGGATACTGACCCGTCGGGCTGGTGGAAGAGGTCATGTGACTGTCGGTCAGCTGACCGGCGGTCACATGAATACCACCCGGCAATAGAGCGCGTGCCAGGCTGCGCAGACAGGTGTCAACCTTAAATCCATGAATCCACAATTAAATTGCGGGCGCATCGCGGTGTGGCAGCATACACATGCTGGACGGCCTTGCCCTGTGCTGGGCGAGCCCCCAGCATGTGAGCTAGGGTTGCCACCTCATCCCTTTAATTCTGGACACATATTAATTACACAGGTTCTGTGGTTGGCTGACTTCACTTGGTTTTAATCAGCCACAGAACCTGTGTAACTAATATGTGTCCAGAATTAAAGGGATGAGGTGGCAAACCTAATGTGAGTAGATGGACGCAGATCTTGCTGAATAACCCCCAAAGTGTGTCCATCTCTGAATAACCCCCAAAGTGGTACTTTACCGCTGCTATAAGTGTGCCAGTGGCTACCCTATTAGCCCAGATGACATCATCCTTTTCCCCCGATGCTGGCACTTATCCCCGATCCCATGTGTTTTGTACAATCACAAGTCTAATTTCAGCCACTCAAAATGGCCTCTAATTGAATACAGTGATGACCATCGGTCATTAATCATGAAATCACACCAGGACTAATAGGATACCGCCCATAGACTTTCATAATTATGTTAGTCAGCACTCTCTCTGGAAATTATTATAAAATCTTGGAAATTACAGTACACTATAATAACAATGTAAATGCAGTCCTGCAAATGGTTGCGCAAAATGTTTACTTCCCAGTAAGTGGATAGTAAGTGTACACATTATTTAGGGCTGCTTACGCAGTCAGATCAGTGTCCATCTCCTCATATACTGGGGGCCGCCCAGTATAGGGCTAGGCCGTCCATCATGTGTGAGGCCGCTTCCAGAGGCATCCGCAATTAGATTGCGGACGCATTGGAACTACGGTTGACCCCCAGCCTGTGCTGTCAGGCAGTTGTCCGCCGTTTTTTTTCATCGGAGTGGCTGCGTGTACCACCACCAAGCCGCCCCCAAAATGGTCACAGCCCGCTCCGTTCGGCCCGCCCCTCCCAATGCCGCATCGGCGCCTCGTTTATGCCCACCGCTATCAATCACATTGCAATCATATCCATCGGCAGCTGCAATGCAAACTGCATCAGCAAACGCTGCTGCGGGCCACATTAGCGGCTGGGTCTGAATGGCCTCCTTAGTGCAAGGCATGTGAGTATACAGAACGCTTCAGAAATCACTGAGAAAAAGGATTGGCAGCCATTTTCCCGGTGTTTTGCGCATGTGCAGTAGGGAAATCACTGGGTAAATGTCCACCACGCCATTCTCCCGGAGATCTGTGCATGAACTCTAGTCTCTGGGACAACGCTAGGATCCCCTAGTGACCAGAGCTACAGAGCTGCCGACTACAGAGGAGGAGGCCCAGACGGAGCCTGCACATGGGTCTCCTCCTCTCTAGATGCACCCCTGCTCAAATTACCGTTATTATTGTGTACTTGCACCTGGTCTGTAGCAAAACTTACACCTACTAACAGGTGTATATACACTTCTCTGTTGGTCTGCATTGGCCGCATATACGTGGCCACAATAAGGTGGGAGTGGGCACTGATTACCTGAGCCAAAGTTGGTCTGAGGGGTTCAGGCCAGCTGTGGAGGAAGAGAAATACCCGTCTCCACGGCATACCCCACGGCTTCGCGGGTGTGGCCACGCCTCCACAATTTGGCCACGCCCCCTATACCATCTGTATGTCTCGGAATCCCTAAGCAGCCTATACTAAACTCTGCCTAAGTCGAAATGCCCGTTATGCTCTCCGGTTGTAACATTCGATTTGTACAAATGACGTATTTAGGTGCTCTCGGTGGGGGAGATGATGTATCCCAGCCACATGATTCTCTTACCAGCATAAACCTGAGGGTGCATTTTAATTAACTGACCCTGAAAACTCCATGAAGTTCTTCTCTAATTATGTTTACATTTTCACTACCTCAATGTGGCTATTTCCCAATGGAATTAATATTGCCAACAACATGGCATAGCTTTAGAATATCAGTATATATGATCAGAAGCTTCAAAAGCACACAGAAAAGCTGAAGCTGAAATGAACCTTGTACTTTAACAGCTAAAGTATAAATTTCCACATAATTAGGCAGTAAATGTAAGAACAATATCGATTAGTCCGATGCAGCTGCCAGTTCTAATGTTTAGACAAAAAATATGACCTGCTGGTGGAATAGTTCCATAGCCAGGCGAGGCCGGGAGTAAGCGTTTAGTTACACATTTGAAAGTAGCAACAGCCCAATGTTAGGATGAGATTAAGGGGAGTCTGTAGACAAACGCTGCGGTGTTATCCCATCAGAGCTCGTCGGTAGGCCCCCAGAGCCTGCTCTCAGCCACCTGGAAATCGCATGCTCTGCGCCAGGAATCTATGCTGATTGCTTTCAGCATGTAAAAATGTGCGCACAAAGTCATTACTTTCATCTTCCCTTAGGGTACCCAGAGGCAGGAGATGGCATTATGGCACAGCTTGTAGACATTAACCAATGAGTGGCTGGGAAAGCCTGATGAAGGTATTAACAGGATTTTATTTACCACACTTACTTTTTTTATGGGAAGATTCAATTGTGGAAACACTGATCAGAGTGATCAATCAGCCGGTAACTGGTTATTGAGGTGATTGATTAGCTCTCAGTGAATATTATTGTGAACGTTAGTTATTTGGTTTCCTGGTTCACTTATTCTACTTGCCCAATGAAGATCTCTATGTCAGAGGGTGCAAATATTTGGCCCTAACCCTAACTTGAACCCCGATACTTACCTTTCGGGTGTCGGCTGTCAGTGTTCCAGCGCCAGTCTACTGAGTGGTGTCAGGATTCCAGCGTCGGTCACATGACTGCCAGCATCTCGACCGATGGGATGCTCCCTTAACAGCACAAGTTGTGATATGAAGCCTCCATCAAACAAAATAACTTCTATTTGACATGACAGTCAAACATTAAAATTGTTGCCACTTTTTAACCTACAAAAAGTTTAATGTTATTAAAATTGGGGCATTTGTGTGGCATTTTTATCTTGGCAACAGTTGGTAACACCTTACTAAGCCATCCTAAACAAATATGTTTAATGGATTGTGACTAGCCTCTTTTTTGTGGCCATACTGGCTCTGCTGAATCTACTTCATGGGGGTAATTCCAAGTTGATCACAGCAGCAAATTTGTTAGCAGTTGGGCAAAACCATGGTGGTCATACAGAGTTGTTCGCTCGTTAGCTGCTTTCAGCAGCATTGCAAACGCTGGGCCGCCGCCCTCTGGGAGTGTATCTTAGCTTAGCAGAATAGCGAACAAAAGATTAGCAGAACTGCTATTAAATAATTCCCTGCAGTTTCTGAGTAGCTCCAGACCTACTCCAAGACTGCGATTACCTCAGTCCGTTTAGTTCCTGGTTTGACGTCACAAACACGCCCTGCGTTCGGCCAGCCACTCCCCCGTTTCTCCAGCCACTCCTTCGTTTTTACCTGGCACGCCTGCGTTTTTTTAGCACACTCCCTGAAAACAGGCAGTTTCTGCCCAGAAACACCCACTTCCTGTCAATCACACTATGATCATACGAGCGATGAAAAAACGTCGCTCGAGCTTGTGTAATTATACAAAGTTTTGTGTGAAAGTACTTAGCGCATACGCATTTTTGCAGTTTTTTCACTTGATCGCTGCACTGCGAAAATCGGCAGCGAGCGAACAACTCGGAATGACCACCCATGTGCACTGCAGGTGTGGCAGATATAACATTTGCAGAGAGAGTTAGATTTGGGTGGGGTGTGTTCAAACTGAAATCTAAATTGCAGTGTAAAAATAAAGCAGCCAGTATTTACCCTGCACAGAAATAAAATAACCCACCCAAATCTAACTCTCTCTGCAAATGTTATATCTGCCCCCCCCTGCAGTGCACATGGTTTTGCCCAACTGCTTACAACTCTGAATTACCCCCATACCAATTTCACCATACACAAAAATGTGGATTATAAAACTAGAACACGCAGTTCGCACAGCACACTATTAGAGTTCAGAAGAATGATTTTTGTAATAAGTGATAATTCATTTATTCTGATGATATTACACCATGCCTCATTTGCATGCTACTAAATTATCTATTTGCCACCTTGCTGCTTCAATAACTCAGCATCATGTATCACTGTGTCTGTGTTTCATCCCACACATTCTAAGTAGGAACATTTTCATTTTCCAGTCCTCTTTTCTGTATGCATGAAAACCTTTGTTTGGTAATCAGTACAAATCTCAATGAGCTGTACAAAGTAATATCTGAGTGAGACTTCTTCATCTAGCCTTTCCTGTGCTGCAAGAGCCGGCAGCTTGCTGTGCAATACTGTATTGGTAAGCAAGAACTAGCAGCTGAATGTGGAAATCCAGTGAACCAGGGGAGTGTAAAGTAGAGAGCTGCCAAGTATTTGGATACACAGCTGATTTGGAAGGCAGAAATGCTGCAATTTTGTTTTTTAAGCAAATAGGGGAAAAATTGCTAAATAACAAATGAAACATAAATACGGGTTACTATAAATGCTGAATACAAAGACGGAATATTGTGTTTTCCTGCTAATAGAATTTCTGTGATTCTGTTTTTTTTTTAAACGTTTTTATTTTAGCAACAATTCATGTGTAATACAAAGTATACTTCACAATAAGTGCAATAACAATGGACAATGGGCCCGATTCAGGTTGGATCGCAATACATGGTCCAACCACAAAAAATGCTAAAAGGATGCAAGCGGGCCCTGCGCATGCGCCCGCATTTTCTGTGGGCGCCGGCAGAAAATTCGAACACATCTGCCTGTCAATCAGACAGAGGCGCTCGCGAGGGTGGGATGGGGGAGCGGCAATGATCCACTTTCAAGGCAGAGACGGAGCGTTGCAGGGGCGTGGCTTAGACATGGGGGTGTGCTGGCGTGAACAGGGGGCATGATGGGGGCGTGATCGGGATGGCTGCATGACGTCACATGCAGCTGCCACGGTCAAAAAGATGGCGGCGGGCCTCCTGCGGACACAGCCAGGCTGTACCAGCAGGAGGCTTCCTTAATTTTAACAATCACGCTGAAATAGCGGTGCAACCGCAATTTCAGCCTGGTCGGGGGGGGGGGGGGGGTGCCGCTGTTAGATTGATAGACAGAGGCAGTCGCGGGGCGGAAGGGGGCGTGCCAACGACGTTAGAACACTGTTGGTGGGGCACGGCTCGGACAACGCAGGCATGTCCGGACTGTTGCGGGGCAACCCAGAACGCAGCGTGTAGCAGGCAGGGAGCTACTTGACCGGTGCGAAAGCATCGCCGCCGTGCGATACTTTCGCATCCGTGCAGGGGGCAGGGCCTGACACGCGGGGTGGACTAGCCCTGTGCAGGGTGTCCCCCCCGCATGTCACAGAATCGTAAATTGAGCACATCTACGATCAGCTCTGATTCACCCCCTTAGACATACGAGTGTGTTAGTACTTAGTACTCTAGGAAGAAGCGACATTGGGGGTAATTCCAAGTTGATCGCAGCAGGATTTTTGATAGCAATTGGGCAAAACCATGTGCACTGCATGGGGGGCAGATATAACATGTGTAGAGAGAGTAAGATTTGGGTGGGTTATTTTGTTTCTGTGCAGGGTAAATACTGGCTGCTTTATTTTTACACTGCAAATTAGATTTCAGATTGAACTCACCACACCCAAATCTAACTCTCTCTGCACATTTTATATTTGCCTCCGCTGCAGTGCACATGGTTTTGCCCAATTGCTAACAAAAATCCTGCTGCGATCAACTTGGAATTACCCCCATTATCTTATTCATACACAATATAATAATATCATTAAAATACATTTTGATACATTATTATATTTTATAGAAATAGGGTTTATTTGATGCAACAACATCGTGATGATGAATGCAGGGCTGCCACCAGAAATTGTGGGGCCTGGGACTGGCAATATAGGAAGCCCCCCCCCTTTCCCGAAAATCAAGAAAAAATAAATAAATATATATTCCAAAAAATAATATTTCTATTTTCTATTCCAGTGCCAGATATGCCCCCAGTACCAGATACAGAAATGCCCCCACTGTGCCTGCCAGATATGCCCCCAGTACCAGATACAGAAATGCCCCCACTGTGCCTGCCAGATATGCACCCAGTGCCAGATACAGAAATGCCCCCAGTGCCAGATACATATATGC
Organism: Pseudophryne corroboree; assembly: GCF_028390025.1. Classification (NCBI taxonomy): domain Eukaryota; kingdom Metazoa; phylum Chordata; class Amphibia; order Anura; family Myobatrachidae; genus Pseudophryne; species Pseudophryne corroboree. Next base: position 721,531,644 of record NC_086446.1, read on the forward strand.
CCCCAGTGCCAGATATGCCCCCAGTGCCAGATACATATATGCCCCCAGTGCCAGATATGTCTACAGTGCCAGATACAGAAATACCCCACAGTACCAAATACAGAAATGCCCCCCGTGCCAGATATGCCCCCAGTGCCAGATACAGAAATGCCCCCACTGTGACCTACCAGATATGCCCTCAGTGCCAGATATGCCCCTAGTGCCAGATACATATATGCCCCCAGTGCCAGATATGCCCCCAGTGCCAGATACATATATGCCCCCAGTGCCAGATATGCCCTCAGTGCCAGATATGCCCCTAATGCCAGATATGCCCCCAGTGCCAGATATGTCCCACTCCCCAGTGCCAGATATGCCCCCATACCCCAGTACCAGGTACATATGTCCTCAAAGCTCCGGGACCCCTTTTCATAAAACACACAGACACACAAAGAAATACTTACCTACAAATCCATCCTCTCTGCTCTCTCTGTCTCTCCCACGCTATCTGCTGCTGCCGGCCGCCTCCTGTCCCTAGCTCCGCGGCTCCTCTTCACCCGACGCGGCGTAACGTCATGATGTCACACTGCGTCACATTTGAATAAAATAAACGTTATTTAGCCGAACAGCAAGCTGCAGCTTGCTGTGATCGGCGGCGGGACATGAAGGGGCAAAAGCCGCACCGCGGTCAGTGTCACCGGCGGCGGTCGCCACCGGGAATAGCCGCTGTGTGTGCAGCCCGGGCCCTCCACTCTGTCAGAGTGGCTGGGCCCGGGACAACTGTACACAGGGCACCCCCCTGATGGCGGCCCTGGATGAATGACACGGCTGCATAAGTTGTGACCATTACAACTTGAGAGAAGAAAGAAGACTCTCGTGTAGTTTGTTATGACTTAAAATACAACTTCTAGTGGTATCTTCGGAAAAATAACATTGCACACAACATGATGGAATGCCTTTGTACAGTCACAGTGTTGTAACCATGCTGGCTTATTCAATTGTAACATCGAACACACTTCCCTACACAGTGCACCAATATATTCTTACCATACCTGATAAATGGCAATTAGATCCACAAACAAAAGGTTCTCCTTTCTCTTACCATGAGAAACACTGACCTATATTATTCATAGGATTACACTCAGTGCATACCTAAGACCACTTGTCTATGTCACTGCTCCCTAGATACCTTATTTATAAGGTTAATAAGCTCAACCTGACAATTTACTGACATATACCAGGCATAATAAACTTTCATTATATGTTAATATTCGCTTTTAAAATTCTCAAAGTTCTTGTGTACTTATGTTATGATAGGTCAAATATCTAACCACAACTTTTGATCACAGTAGCATATACAGTATGTGAGAACAAGACACTGCATGAACTACCCGTATTTTGGGGGTCATTACGACCCTTTCGCATGCTGCTGGTTGTCGCAGCGGTGTGAACGGGTCGGGACTGCACCTGCGCGGCGCCCGCAATGCTCCCGCGCGTCGTTGCCCAGCGACACCCATCGCCGGGAATGACCAGAAGAAAGAAGAAAGTGATTTCTAGCACGATTGCAAGGAATCTTTCCATAGGCGTGCGCACGGGGGGTGCCTGGTGCGCACAGGCACCCCCTAATGTCCGGCTCCCCCCACACGTTATGCTAGCAGCACAGTGACCACCGAGCGCTCCAGCTCATTCCTTTGACCCCCAGCTGCGCCCGCCGCCCGGTCAGGATGGACTGATATGACATATGTGTGGGTGTATTATTTACTTACTGGCCGGCGTCCGCACTGGTTGCACTTATGTTAATACATGTTCCCGGCTCCGCCTCACGATGTGACATGATGTCACGCCGTGTGTCCTCCCTCCTGGCCCGCCTGTGCTCTCTCTCCCGGCCCGCCTGTGCTCTGTCTCTCCTGACCGCTCTTTGTCTCTCCTTGTGTGCCACCACAGAGTTCCTCTCAGATGGACTCAGAGGACTAATTCAGCAGACTGAGACAATACAGCAGAGACAGAGGGGGAGATGTACTAAGCCTGAAAAGTGATAAATATCACTGTGATAAAGCACCAGCCAATCGACTCCTAACTGCCATGTTACAGGCTGTGTTTGAAAAATGACAGTTAGGAGCCGATTGGCTGGTACTTTATCACTGTGATATTTATCACTTTTCAAGCTTAGTACATCTGGCCCTGAGTCAGTAAGTCACCCACCGCTCAGTCAGCTCCGCCCACACCTACTGCCTAATACTTGATTGGTTAGGAAGGTGGATGTGGGGGGAGACGAATCAGGAAATGCTGCTAGCTAGTACATGGACGCTGCTTGTCACAGTCCTGGAACTAGAGTACACCAGCAGCAGCAGGCAGGTAACCGTGTATGGCGCTCTGTGTACGGTCAACACCGTGTCAGCGGTTCCGCTCCTGTAACGCTGGCAGAGCGAGCTCTGTACTGTATGTAGTGCATACACTGCCGCTGCGAGTGTGTCCGGCAGGGCTGATCTCCATAGGGAGCAGCTACTCGTAGCCTCGTTCTGTTCACTTCATATGTAGCTTCATATTCTCCTGTAGCTGCTGCTACTGTGACACTGAGGGCTGGGGTCACAGCATCCTGTGGAGCTGGTGCTGACGTGCAATAGCAGCACTCCATATTTCAGCAAAATCAGTAATGGCAACCAAACAATACAGAGTCATTTTTAGCTCTGGTACAGTAGTCATCAGTAGCGGATCTTGCCACGGGCAAGCAGGACTTTTGCCCGGGGCGCCGCCTTCCGGAGGGCGCCGCACCATGGCAAGATCCGCTGCTGATGTGACGTGCGCCCCCCGCTGCCTGCTGCCGCTGTCCCCCGCCGTGAAGGGAACTAGACGCGTAGCGTCTAGTTTCCCTTCGTGGAGAGGACGTTTACTGTGCGGTGCGCAATGACGTAATCGCGCACCGCACATCATTTCATCGGCGCTACTACTTTACAGGGGGCGTAAGTGACAACGCCCCCTGTATGAAGCCACACCCCTATCGCCTGCCCGGGGCGCTCAAAACCCTCGAGCCGGGCCTGGTAGTCATACAGAGATTACTGCCCCACATTGTGCATCACTAGTACTATGCACATCACCCGCTGCATTATACTGCATATGTGTCTAGTACAGCGGGCAGTGATTGTACCTTCTGCTATAAAACATGGTATGCGTTTAACATACCGACCGTCTGGATCCAGGCGGTCTCAATACCGACGCTGGAATCCCGATGTAGGTACAATGCCGCTGCCAGAAAACTGGCGATGTAGGTAATTCTCCCTATGTGGGTGTCCGCGACAGCCATAGAGGGAGAATAGAACCTGTGGCGAGCCACTGTGCCCGCATTGCGGTGATTGCAGCGAGCCTGCAAGGGACTACGTAGACTGCAGTGCTGCAGCTGAGGAGTCTGCCCTGCTCCTGCAGGGGAAAGAAAGGGGGTCAGCCATGGGGAATATACTGTACTGTATATATACAGTATATACATGAAGTCAACCCCCCCCCCAAAAAAAAAAAAAAAAAAAAAAAGATCTGTAGGTGCACTCAGAAAATTTATTTAAAAAGAATAGAGAAGAATGGTTACATAAATATATTAGCTGAGCCAAGCATTCAGTAGTTTCCTGAGTGCACCTACAGACCTCATTCTTTTCTTATTTGTAAGTTACTGTATTTATATATAATGAGATTGGTAGCGCCACCTCTCTTTCAGTATTAGCATATAGAAATATAGCTGGGTTAGGGTGTGGCGTAACGTGAATTTCGGCTCATACTGTGTGGGGTAATGTGAATTTGACTCATACTGTGACTGGTCATTTGAAGTTTGGCTCATACTGTGTGGAGTAATTTTCATTTCAGCTCATATAGTGTGGGGTCACTTGAATTTCGTGTCATACTGTGTGCCGTAATGTGAATTTTGGCTCATACTGTGTGGCGTAATGTGAATTTCGGATCACACTGTGTGGGGTAATGTGCATTTCGGCTCATACTGTGTGGGGTAACTGAAGTTTGGGTCATATTGTGTCGCGTAATGTGAATTTGGCTCATACTGTGTGGGGTCATTTGAATTTTGGCTAATACTCAGTACCGGCCGGTGATCTCACCATTATGTTTCATTTTATTTCTCTGGAGTGTATGATATATACTTTATTATTAGGAACTAGGGAGAAATTAGATTAAGCCATGTGATTTTATTGAGAGAATGTAAACTAGTGGTAGACATGTCCTTGGGCGGTGCTAAACACACCCAAAAGGCGGTGCTAGAAATGCCCCTCCAGCAGTGCACCCCCTAATAAAATTAGCTGCGCACGCCTATGAATCTTTCTGCTGCGGGGTACACTGGGCTCCACAAGGATTGGACAATGGGGTGTAGAGTAGGATCTTGAGGCGAGGCACCAACAGGCTCAAAGCTTTGACTGTTCCCAGAATGCACAGCGCCGCCTCCTCTATAACCCCGCCTCCCTGCACAGGAGCTCAGTTTTGTAAGTTGGTGCTGCAGTAAGCAGGCACTGAACAGAGGGGCTGCTCCAGGCAGCCCTACGAAAAGCTTTTTATGAGGTAAAAAGTGAAGACTTCAAGGGCAGCAGCGGTGGTAAATGTCTTGTGACATTCACTGCTGCAGCTCCAGCTCCAGCTCTCCCCAGCGGCGCTGTACACTCCCGAGCCCTGGTTACCGGGTACCTACAGCGGAGGCTCTGGTTTTCTTCACGATAGACACACGCGGCTGGGGCTCTCCAGGATCGCGTGGCCGCGCTTCGGGAGGTGGTAAGTGGGTCCCGCTTGCGGGACTCGGTCTTTATCGCGATCCGGTGCAGTCAGTGGGAGGCGGGCCGCGCGCGCTGGCGGTGGACACTGTGGATACAGGCGATCCCACTAGATCATCAGGGCATGGGCGCAGGTCAGGTTTTCTCTCTAAACCAATTCTTATATCGCCCACAGTACCCGGTGGTTTTGCCAGCAGAGGGGATAAGGCTTAGACCTGAAGCCCCTCCCCCAGGCCCTGGGCGCCATTTCTAGCAAGTGTTCCTGCCCTGGAGCTGCATATCTGTCTCTCCCTCACTCCCTGGCAGTGTCTGCGGCACCATTATCCCTCAGCTCACTGTTCCTGGGACTGCTTTGGGCAAATCCTCCTATGTAAAGCCGCCTGGTTGTCAGCGCTGTGCCTTTACAGGACACTTAAGTATTCTACCTGCCTTTTTTAGTCAGTGTTAGTAAGAAAGAGTGCATTTAGTCAGGGTTTTTAGTACAATTACCCTGTGATACATCCAGTTCTTACTGTGTACTGTTATATCTATTGTTATATAGCTGTGTAAGCTAGTCCAGTGCAGTATTATTGTCAGTAATAACCTCTGCATTGTACAGACTGTGACTATTTGTGTGTGCATTTGATAGCTGAGTGGTGTCCATTTCGTGTCTTTCACTCAACCTGCTCTCCCTATATTCTATAACCTGAGGGGGCTTGGTGCGTCAGGTTTTATCTAATATAGGATTTTCACAAAGATATACTGTATTACGTATTTTTCTCTGTGATTTAGTCACCATATCTCTCCTTTATCTCTGCTAGTGCTGACTACACTGCGCAGGGGTTTGGGTTTAGAGATATTGGTCCTCATTCCGAGTTGTTCGCTCGCAAGCTGCTTTTAGCAGCTTTGCACACGCTAAGCCGCTGCCTACTGGGAGTGAATCTTAGCTTAGCAAAATTGCGAACGAAAGATTCTCAAAATTGCGAATACAAATTTCTTTGCAGTTTCTGAGTAGCTCGGGACTTTCTCTGCCACTGCGATCAGTTCAGTCAGTTTCGTTCCTGGTTTGACGTCACAAACACACCCAGTGTTCGCCCAGACACTCCCCCGTTTCTCCAGCCACTCCCGCGTTTTTCCCAGAAACGGCAGCGTTTTTTCACACACACCCATAAAACGGCCAGTTTCCGCCCAGAAACACCCACTTCCTGTCAATCACATTACGATCACCAGAGCGAAGAAAAATCCTCGTAATGCCGTGAGTAAAATACCAAACTTCTTAGCAAATTTACTTGGCGCAGTCGCAGTGCGAACATTGCGCATGCGCAATTAGCGGAAATTCGCTGCGATGCGAAGAAAATTACCGAGCGAACAACTCGGAGTGACCACCATAGTGCTGCTGATAATTGTACAGTGTTACCTCATACTGCAAGTTATATCATGTCTGCTTCTGAGGGTAACGGCTCTGGGGCTGAACACACTGCCGGTGTTGCTGAAGCCACAGACCCATATGAGGAGAATATAGCAGCTGTGGGCTCTGGTTCTGGGGGCTCCTTGCCCCCCAGTGGGACTGTGGCAACGGAGGCACATACTGACCCACCGTGGGATGCTTTTTCCACGCTTCTGCATACTCTAGTTCATAAACTAACACCCCCTATGGGACCCCCAATGCCGGTACAACTGTATGTGGTCCCTGCAGCTAACCCGCCGTGGGCGGACGATTTATCTGCTCAGTTAAAGAAGTTGAACCAGTCCCTGACTACTAAAAGTCTGACCATCGCTCGCCTAAGTCCAAGGGGTCCTCTAAGCGAGCGCTTGTCTCCTCGCAATCCACTGCTGTCACTGACACCTCGTCTGATGAAGACGGCACGTATACTGACCCCACAGGTTCTGACTCAGATACGGCTGATGGGGAGGGTAGTTCACATGTGGATGTTCCTGATCTTGTGGAGGCTATTAAGTTAATTCTACAGATTACGGATGATCCCGAGCCATCCGTCCCTCCTAAGAAACCAGATAGGTTCAAGCGTCAGAAGGTGGATAAACAAGTTTTACCTCACTCTGACCACCTAGTGGATATACGTCAGGAACCCTGGGAAAACCCGGGTACGAAGTTTGTGCCTCACAAGAAGATGCTGGCTCGCTATCCCCTCGCGCCAGAGCTGTCTAAGAATTGGGAAACGCCTCCTCCAGTGGACTCACATGTTGCCAGGATGGTGGTTTCCTCAGCTCTGCCTGTCACTACCGTCACGTCTGTAAAAGAGCCTATGGATAAGCGTGTGGAGGGTTGTCTGAAAGTGATTTACACCCTCACGGGTGCTGCGCAAAGGCACACTATTGCAGCTACATGGGCTGCTGAGGCAATTGAAGCGTGGGCCTTGGAGTTAGAAGCTGAAATCTCTTCTGACCATGCTAGACAGTGCTTGTCATATATTGTCACAGCTTCTCGCTATATTAAAGAGGTGGCTTCGGATGCCGGTATCCTAGCAGCCAAGGCCTCTACTACGTCAGTCCTGGCTCGCCGGATATTGTGCCTGAGATCCTGGTCTGTGGATCTGGACTCTAGCAAAACCCTGGAGGTACTCCCTTTCAAGGGAGATATTCTGTTTGGGGAGGACTTAAAATAAGATAGTGGCTGACTTGGCTACTGCCAAAACTGCTTGTCTACCACATACCGCTCCTTCTGTGTTGAAGGCTAAAGGTACGTCCTTTCGCCCTTTTTGCCCTTCAGGTAAAGCAAAAGGTCAGGCGTACCACAAGCAGGCCCGCACTTCCAAACCTGGTAAGCCGAAGCCCAAAAGAGCCTGGGCTGCCCGTCAGCCAGCTTCCAAGACCGATAAGCCTACCACATGACGGGGCGGGCCTTCCCCTGGGGGATCCCAGGCTGGGGGGCCGGCTTCTAGGGCATACCCAGGAATGGTTGAAGACCACTTCAGAGGCCTGGGTACGGGAAGTCGTCACTCGAGGTTACGCCATAGCCTTCAAAAACCGACCCCCTCATCGATTTTGCCAGACAAACGTCCCGTCGGACCAGACAAAGGCAAACACTCTGCATTCGGTGGTACAGACCCTCCTGGATACAGGAGTTGTAGTACAAGTGCCTCTTGCTCAGAGGGGCCGGGGATACTATTCTCCGCTGTTTCTAGTAGAGATGAGCGGGTTCGGTTTCTCTGAATCCGAACCCGCCAGAACTTCATGTTTTTTTTCACGGGTCCGAGCGACTCGGATCTTCCCGCCTTGCTCGGTTAACCCGAGCGCGCCCGAACGTCATCATGACGCTGTCGGATTCTCGCGAGGCTCGGATTCTATCGCGAGACTCGGATTCTATATAAGGAGCCGCGCGTCGCCGCCATTTTCACACGTGCATTGAGATTGATAGGGAGAGGACGTGGCTGGCGTCCTCTCCGTTTAGAATTAGAATAGATTAGAGAGACACTTGATTTACTAATTTTGGGGAGCATTAGGAGTACTCAGTAGTGTACAGTGCAGAGTTTTGCTGATAGTGACCAGTGACCACCACTTTTATTTATAATCCGTTCTCTGCCTGAAAAAAGCGATACACAGCACACAGTGACTCAGTCACATACCATATCTGTGTGCACTGCTCAGGCTCAGGCCAGTGTGCTGCATCATCTATTATCTATATATAATATTATATATATCTGTCTGACTGCTCAGCTCACACAGCTTATAATTGTGGGGGAGACTGGGGAGCACTACTGCAGTGCCAGTTATAGGTTATAGCAGGAGCCAGGAGTACATAATATTATATTAAAATTAAACAGTGCACACTTTTGCTGCAGGAGTGCCACTGCCAGTGTGACTAGTGACCAGTGACCTGACCACCAGTATATAATATTAGTAGTATACTATCTCTTTATCAACCAGTCTATATTAGCAGCAGACACAGTACAGTGCGGTAGTTCACGGCTGTGGCTACCTCTGTGTCGGCACTCGGCAGCCCGTCCATAATTGTATATACCAGTGACCTAACCGTGGTTTTTTTTTCTTTCTTTATACATACATACTAGTTACGAGTATACTATCTCTTTATCAACCAGTCTATATATTAGCAGCAGACACAGTACAGTGCGGTAGTTCACGGCTGTGGCTACCTCTGTGTCGGCACTCGGCAGCCCGTCCATAATTGTATATACCACCTAACCGTGGTTTTTTTTTCTTTCTTTATACATACATACTAGTTACGAGTATACTATCTCTTTATCAACCGGTCTATATATTAGCAGCAGACACAGTACAGTGCGGTAGTTCACGGCTGTGGCTACCTCTGTGTCGGCACTCGGCAGCCCGTCCATAATTGTATATACCACCTAACCGTGGTTTTTTTTTCTTTCTTTATACATACATACTAGTTACGAGTATACTATCTCTTTATCAACCAGTCTATATATTAGCAGCAGACACAGTACAGTGCGGTAGTTCACGGCTGTGGCTACCTCTGTGTCGGCACTCGGCAGCCCGTCCATAATTGTATATACCACCTAACCGTGGTTTTTTTTTCTTTCTTTATACATACATACTAGTTACGAGTATACTATCTCTTTATCAACCAGTCTATATATTAGCAGCAGACACAGTACAGTGCGGTAGTTCACGGCTGTGGCTACCTCTGTGTCGGCACTCGGCAGCCCGTCCATAATTGTATATACCACCTAACCGTGGTTTTTTTTTCTTTCTTTATACATACATACTAGTTACGAGTATACTATCTCTTTATCAACCAGTCTATATATTAGCAGCAGACACAGTACAGTGCGGTAGTTCACGGCTGTGGCTACCTCTGTGTCGGCACTCGGCAGCCCGTCCATAATTGTATACTAGTATCCAATCCATCCATCTCCATTGTTTACCTGAGGTGCCTTTTAGTTGTGCCTATTAAAATATGGAGAACAAAAATGTTGAGGTTCCAAAATTAGGGAAAGATCAAGATCCACTTCCACCTCGTGCTGAAGCTGCTGCCACTAGTCATGGCCGAGACGATGAAATGCCAGCAACGTCGTCTGCCAAGGCCGATGCCCAATGGCATAGTACAGAGCATGTCAAAACCAAAACACCAAATATCAGTAAAAAAAGGACTCCAAAACCTAAAATAAAATTGTCGGAGGAGAAGCGTAAACTTTTTTGGTTTTTTGGAAGGGACATCCTGCGTGACACTGCAGTGCCACTCCTAGATGGGCCCGGTGTTTGTGTCGGCCACTAGGGTCGCTAATCTTACTCACACAGTCAGCTACCTCATTGCGCCTCTTTTTTTCTTTGCGTCATGTGCTGTTTGGGGAGGGTTTTTTGGAAGGGCCATCCTGCGTGACACTGCAGTGCCACTCCTAGATGGGCCCGGTGTTTGTGTCGGCCACTAGGGTCGCTAATCTTACTCACACAGCTACCTCATTGCGCCTCTTTTTTTCTTTGCGTCATGTGCTGTTTGGGGAGGGTTTTTTGGAAGGGCCATCCTGCGTGACACTGCAGTGCCACTCCTAGATGGGCCCGGTGTTTGTGTCGGCCACTAGGGTCGCTAATCTTACTCACACAGCTACCTCATTGCGCCTCTTTTTTTCTTTGCGTCATGTGCTGTTTGGGGAGGGTTTTTTGGAAGGGACATCCTGCGTGACACTGCAGTGCCACTCCTAGATGGGCCCGGTGTTTGTGTCGGCCACTAGGGTCGCTTATCTTACTCACACAGCGACCTCGGTGCAAATTTTAGGACTAAAAATAATATTGTGAGGTGTGAGGTATTCAGAATAGACTGAAAATGAGTGTAAATTATGGTTTTTGAGGTTAATAATACTTTGGGATCAAAATGACCCCCAAATTCTATGATTTAAGCTGTTTTTTAGTGTTTTTGGAAAAAAACACCCGAATCCAAAACACACCCGAATCCGACAAAAAAAATTCGGTGAGGTTTTGCCAAAACGCGTTCGAACCCAAAACACGGCCGCGGAACCGAACCCAAAACCAAAACACAAAACCCGAAAAATTTCAGGCGCTCATCTCTAGTTTCTAGTCCCGAAACCGAATGGGTCCTCCCAGCCCATTCTCAACCTGAAGGCATTGAACAAGTTTGTGAAGGTTTCCAAGTTCCGTATGGAAACCCTTCGCTCTATAGTTCTGGCCTTGGAACCTGGGGACTACATGGTCTCCCTGGATATACAGGATGCTTACCTGCATATTCCTATAGCAGCGTCTCATCAGCAATTCCTGAGGTTCGCTATTGGCAACCTTCATTAGCAGTTTTGGGCGTTACCTTTTGGTTTAACAACGGCTCCGCGAGTTTTCTCCAAAGTAATGACGGTGATGACGATGGTACTCCACCGTCAAGGGGTCAGGATACTGCCGTACCTGGACGACTTGTTAATCCTGGCAAATTCCCCAGAACTTCTCCTGTGTCATCTGGATATGACGGTCCGGTTTCTACAAGCCCACGGGTGGCTCATCACCTGGAAGAAATCCTCCCTGGTCCCTGCTCAGAGCATGGTGCACCTGGGAGCGCTATTGGACACTCACAACCAGCGGTTGTTCTTGTCTCAGGAGAAAGTCCTGAAGCTTCAGGACAGAATTCGTTGTTTCCTTTCTCGTCCGCAAGTGTCGATACATTTGGCGATGCAGGTGCTGGGCCTCATGGTCTCAGCATTCGACATGGTGGAGTATGCTCAATTCCATTCTCGCCCCCTCCAGAGGCTGATTCTAGCCAAGTGGGACGGCCTGCCTCGCCGGATCAGGTCCGTCTGTCACTACTTTGGTGGCTCCGGGACCAACAGTTGTGCAGGGGCCGTCCCTTCTGGATATCCAACTGGGTCCTGTTGACAACAGATGCCAGTCTAAGAGGTTGGGGCGCGGTGCTGGAGCAACACTCCCTTCAGGGTCGGTGGACCAAGGAGGAATCTCTCCTCTCGATCAACATTCTGGAACTGCGGGCGGTCTTCAATGCGTTGAACCTGGCCCAGCATTTAATTCAGAACCGTCCTTTTCAAATACAGTCGGACAACGCCACCACAGTGGCTTACATAAATCATCAAGGCAGCACTCGAAGCCGTTTGGCAATGAAGGAAGTCTCATGGATTCTACGTTGGGTGGAACGCCATCTACCGGCCATATCGGCAATATTCATTCCGGCAGTCCTGAATTGGGAAGCTGACTTTTTCAGTCGTCAGGACGTGCATGCCGGCGAGTGGAGCCTCCATCCAAAAGTGTTTCAACTCCTAGTGGAGAAGTGGGGTCTTCCAGATGTAGATCTGATGGCGTCTCGACACAATCACAAGGTTCCGGTCTTCGGAGCAAGGACAAGGGATCCTCAAGCAGCATTCGTGGATGCGCTGGCAGTGCCGTGGAGGTTTCGGCTGCCGTACGTGTTCCCTCCAGTGTCACTCCTGCCCAGGGTAATTCGGAATTTCAAACAAGAAAAAGGAAATCTGCTTCTCATAGCTCCGGCGTGGCCCAGACGGCCCTGGTTCTCAGATCTGCAAGGCATATCGTCAGAGCGTCCACAATGCCCAGACCTCCTCGTTCAGGGCCCCTGTGTCTACCAGGACCTAGCCCGGCTGTCTTTGACGGCATGGCTCTTGAAGCTTCCGTCTTAAGGGCTAAGGGTTTTTCTGAAGAGGTCATTAAAACTATGTTGCGGGCCCGGAAACCGGCTTCTGCTCGGATTTACTATAGGGTCTGGCATTCCTACTTTGTTTGGTGCGCATCTAATAATTATGACGCTTCCAAGTTTAGTACAGCCAAACTTTTGGCTTTTCTGCAGCAGGGCCTAGATTTAGGCCTGCGTCTGGCTTCCCTTAAGGTTCATATTTCGGCCTTGTCGGTGTGGTTTCAGAGAAAAATTGTGGACTTTACCTGATGTTCATACTTTCACTCAGGGTGTGTTGCGTATCCAACCTCCCTATGTCCCGCCTGTGGCTCCTTGGGACTTGTCGGTGGTTTTGGAGGCGTTGCAGGAGCCTCCGTTTGAACCCCTGGGTTCAGCTGACCTTTAAGTGGCTTTCCCTTAAGGGGGTGTTCTTGCTGGCTATTGCATCTGCTAGAAGAGTGTTGGATCTGGGTGCCTTGTCTTGTAGTTCCCCATATCTGATTTTTCACCGTGAGCGGGCGGTTCTTAGGACTCGTCCCGGATATTTACCTAAGGTGGTTTCTTCGTTCCACCTTAGTCAGGAGATTGTGGTTCCGGCCTTTGTCTCTCGTGATTTGTCTCCCAAAGAGCGGTCTTTGGATGTGGTACGGGCTCTCCGTATCTACGTGAAGAGAACTGCTTCTATTCGAAAATCTGATTCTCTCTTTGTTTTGTTTTGATTTCACAAACGTGGCTGGCCTGCTCACAAGCAGACCCTGGCCAGATGGATTAGAATGGTGATTGCACATTCTTATGTGAAGGCTGGTCTGTCAGCTCCTGCTCACATTATGGCCCATTCTACTCGGTCTGTTGGACCTTCTTGGGTGGCCCAACATGGTGCGACCCTTGAACAATTGTGCAGGGCGGCTACGTGGCCCTCCGGGAACACGTTCATAAGGTTCTATGCCTTCGATACTGCCGCTTCCCAGGATGCTTCCTTTGGACGCCGGGTTCTTGTGCCCGCTACAGTGCGTCCCCTCCCATAAGGAACTGCTTTAGGACATCCCCATTGTCCAATCCTTGTGGAGCCCAGTGTACCCCGCAGCAGAAAACGAGATTTATGGTAAGAACTTACCTTTGTTAAATCTCTTACTGCAAGGTACACTGGGCTCCACAAGGCGCCCACCCTGACGCACTTAGCTTCTTTGGGTTGGTATGGCATTAGCCGCTGACACTTCTCCTGTCATGAGAGTGTGGTGTATGTGGCTACGAACCGTTGTCATCTCTCTTCCTGCTACTGCATTGGGCTGGTTAACTAAAAACTGAGCTCTTGTGCAGGGAGGCGGGGTGATATAAGAGGCGGCGCTGTGCATTCTGGGAACAGTCAAAGCTTTGAGCCTGTTGGTGCTTCGGATCAAGATCCTACTCTACACCCCATTGTCCAATCCTTGTGGAGCCCAGTGTACCTCGCAGAAAGAGATTTAACAAAGGTAAATTCTTACCATAAATCTCGTTTTTTTTGCATAGCAGGCCTGCACAAGCGTTCGCAGCCCTGCTGTGCAAAATACACTCCCCCATAGTCAGTGTCTACTTGATCGCACAGGCAGCAAAAAGTTGCTACGTGCCATCAACTCGGAATGGCCCCCATTATTCTGGAATTTAGGAGACTTATTGTACAGTATACTTTGAAATTTGGCTTCTAGTTTGCATTAAGCTCGCATTCACGCTTAGGATGATGATTTCCTGTTTATGAACTACTTTTAACATTTTTCAATTAGATGTGATGTGATATATGTTGTGTGTTGTTGCAAATTTTTTTTTTTTCGAAGATACCATAAAAAGGGGATGAGTATGAAATGCCGGCGGACAGGATCTGGCTGTCATGCTCCCGACAGCGGGATCCCATCCGCCGTAATGCTGGCAGCGAAGCGAGCACTATAAAACCCCTTGCAGGCTCACTGTGTTGGCCGCGCTGCGCTCGCCACAGGTTCTATTCTTCCTCTATGGGTGTCATGGACACCAACAGAGGGAGAATAGACTGTGGCGCCGATATTCCGGTGCCGTTATTTCACCACTAGTCGGGATTCCGGCGGCGGCCTTGTGACTGCTGGGATCCCGTCTAGCGGTATTTTAACCGCTTCCCGTATATATGATCCCTACTGACTCTGGGAAGCACCACCAGCCCAATGATCATTCCTGTGGTGCGTTCTGTGGCTCCAGCACTCTCTCCTTGTAGATACAGAGCTCCTTTGCTGTGGCTGCATTGTCTGTCCCTTCCCAGTGGTTATTTTTTGAGAGGTGGCTTTTTAGCCCTATCTGGTCCCACATTTCGCTCTTGAGGGATTTAATGTCCCTTCCCACCTTTTTACATCTTGTGCATATTGGAGGATGTAGTTTCAGCACTGATGATTCCTTGTACTACCCCTAGCCAGTAACCTCTGCTATCTTGTTACTCCCGGGGCCCATTCTCCCTGAACAGGTGAGCTTTGGGTCTGGGCATTACCATGGCCGAATCATCCATTAGGCCAGTGTTTTTCCCAAACTTGGAGGTCTATTTACTAAGAAAAAAAGCAGATGGAAATTAAGTGCCAATCAATCAGCTCCTGTCATTTTTCAAGCACTGTCTGTGACATGGCAATCAGGAGCTAATTAGCTGGTACTTTATCTTGATCCACTTTATCTCTCTCCAAGGTTCAGCAAATAGAAACCTTGGTCCTCAAAGCACCATAAAAGTCCAGATTTTAAGGATGTCTAAGCATAAGCACAGGTGACTTAATTAGTGTGTCAGTCATGTTGCTATAACCATCTATTTTCAAACATGGATATCCTGAAATCTGGACTGTTAGGGAGCCTTTTGACCATGTCAACCTTTCCCACTGTCTACCTATTCTACGTCGACCTTTTGACCCTGTTGACCTAATGCATGTCTACCATTAGTGGTAGACCTATTGACTGTAGACCTTTTTAGCGTAGATCTAATAATCCACACCCTGGAATCTTAGGCTTCTATGTACTAAGCCTTGTAGAGAGAAAAAGTACCCAGTAATTTTTCAAACACAGTCTGTAACATGGCAGTTAGGAGCTGATTGGTTGGTACTTACTGTATCTCTTTCCAAGGCTAGTACAAACATAGACCCCATAGGGGTACATTTACTAAGCAGTGATAAGAGCGGAGAAGTGAGCCAGTGGAGAAATTTTCCCATCAACCAATCAGCAGCTCTGTATAATTTTATAGTATGCAAATTATAGATGTTACTTCAGTGCTGATTGGTTGCCATGGGAAACTTCTCCACTAGCTCACTTCTCCGCTCTTATCCCTGCTTAGTAAATCTCCCCCTTAATCTTAAAAACTGTTGTCACAGCTAATCAGATAGAAAATGGGTTTGGCATGTTTAGACATGAGCATGTCCTGTGTGGATCATTGTATGCAGGGCCGGTTCAATGGCGCTCTGCGCCCCGGGCAGGAAAAGGGTCGTGGCCTAATACAGGGGGCGTGGTCAATTACGCCCCCTGTACATTGCTAGCTCCGCTTGAATGCTGAGCGGTGCGCGATGACGTCATTGCGCACCGCACAGCAAAAGGTCCTTTCCACGAAGGGAAACTAGACGCTAAGCGTCTAGTTCCCTTCGTGGAGAGGACCTTTGCTGTGCGGTGCGTGATGACATCATCGCGCACCGCTCAGCAAAGTTACTCTCCACGAAGGGAAACTAGACGCATAGCGTCTAGTTCCCTTCACAGGAGGCGGACGGGGATGGCAGCGGGCAGCGGAGGCGGACGGGGGACACAGCGGGCAGCAGTGGCGGATCTTGCCACGGTGCGGCGCCCTCCGGATGGCGCCAGCGCCCTCCGGAAGGCGGCGCCCCGGGCAAAAGTCCTGCTTGCACGTGGCAAGATCCGCTACTGATTGTATGGTCAGTCTAGGCCCACTCTAGGTTAATCTGTAACACTCTTGTGTAGGAGATTCTCTATGGCAACTGGAAACACTTTTTAGCTGAAGGCGCTGATGCTACAGTGCTATAAGCTTATACTAATCATGGGCATGGGTCATTAGGTCGACCATACTTAGGTCGACAGTCATTAGGTCGATCACTATTGGTCGACATGCATTAGGTTGACATGGTCACTGGGTCAACATGGTCATTAGGTCGACACGAACAAGGTCGACATGGGAAAAAGACGACATTAGTTTTTTTTAAACTCTTTTTGGGTGTCGTTTTCTTCATAAAGTGACGGGGAACCCCAATTAGTGCACCATGTCCCCTCGCATGGCTCGCGTTACTCGCCATGCTGCGGGCAAGATGCCTCGCTCCGCTACCGCTGCGCTTGGCACAGGTTACTATTCCCAATAGTAGTCCACATGGATCGTAAAGTATGAAAAAGTTTATAAAATTTGAAAAATGCTTGTTGACCTTTTTCCATGTCGACCTAGTACATGTCGACCTAGTGACCATGTCGACCTAAAGCGTGTTGACAAATAGTGGTCGACCTAATGGCTGTCAACCTAAGTGTGGTAGACCTAATGACCGTGTCCGCCCATCATGACCGTATCTCACTTAGAGATGAGCGCCGGAAATTTTTCGGGTTTTGTGTTTTGGTTTTGGGTTCGGTTCCGCGGCCGTGTTTTGGGTTCGACCGCGTTTTGGCAAAACCTCACCGAATTTTTTTTGTCGGATTCGGGTGTTTTTTTTTAAAAACACTAAAAAACAGCTTAAATCATAGAATTTGGGGGTCATTTTGATCCCAAAGTATTATTAACCTCAAAAACCATAATTTACACTCATTTTCAGTCTATTCTGAATACCTCACACCTCACAATATTATTTTTAGTCCTAAAATTTGCACCTAGGTCGCTGGATGACTAAGCTAAGCGACCCTAGTGGCCGACACAAACACCGGGCCCATCTAGGAGTGTCACTGCAGTGTCACGCAGGATGTCCCTTCCAAAAAACCCTCCCCAAACAGCACATGACGCAAAGAAAAAGAGAGGCGCAATGAGGTAGCTGTGTGAGTAAGATAAGCGACCCTAGTGGCCGACACAAACACCGGGCCCATCTAGGAGTGTCACTGCAGTGTCACGCAGGATGTCCCTTCCAAAAAACCCTCCCTAAACAGCACATGACGCAAAGAAAAAAATAGGCGCAATGAGGTAGCTGTGTGAGTAAGATAAGCGACCCTAGTGGCCGACACAAACACCGGGCCCATCTAGGAGTGTCACTGCAGTGTCACGCAGGATGTCCCTTCCAAAAAACCCTCCCCAAACAGCACATGACGCAAAGAAAAAAAGAGGCGCAATGAGGTAGCTGTGTGAGTAAGATAAGCGACCCTAGTGGCCGACACAAACACCGGGCCCATCTAGGAGTGTCACTGCAGTGTCACGCAGGATGTCCCTTCCAAAAAACCCTCCCCAAACAGCACATGACGCAAAGAAAAAAAGAGGCGCAATGAGGTAGCTGTGTGAGTAAGATAAGCGACCCTAGTGGCCGACACAAACACCGGGCCCATCTAGGAGTGTCACTGCAGTGTCACGCAGGATGTCCCTTCCAAAAAACCCTCCCCAAACAGCACATGACGCAAAGAAAAAAAGAGGCGCAATGAGGTAGCTGTGTGAGTAAGATAAACGACCCTAGTGGCCGACACAAACACCGGGCCCATCTAGGAGTGGCACTGCAGTGTCACGCAGGATGTCCCTTCCAAAAAACCCTCCCCAAACAGCACATGACGCAAAGAAAAAAAGAGGCGCAATGAGGTAGCTGTGTGAGTAAGATAAGCGACCCTAGTGGCCGACACAAACACCGGGCCCATCTAGGAGTGGCACTGCAGTGTCACGCAGGATGTCCCTTCCAAAAAACCCTCCCCAAACAGCACATGACGCTAAGAAAAAAAGAGGCGCAATGAGGTAGCTGTGTGAGTAAGATAAGCGACCCTAGTGGCCGACACAAACACCGGGCCCATCTAGGAGTGGCACTGCAGTGTCACGCAGGATGTCCCTTCCAAAAAACCCTCCCCAAACAGCACATGACGCAAAGAAAAAAAGAGGCGCAATGAGGTAGCTGTGTGAGTAAGATAAGCGACCCTAGTGGCCGACACAAACACCGGGCCCATCTAGGAGTGGCACTGCAGTGTCACGCAGGATGTCCCTTCCAAAAAACCCTCCCCAAACAGCACATGACGCAAAGAAAAAAAGAGGCGCAATGAGGTAGCTGTGTGAGTAAGATAAGCGACCCTAGTGGCCGACACAAACACCGGGCCCATCTAGGAGTGGCACTGCAGTGTCACGCAGGATGTCCCTTCCAAAAAACCCTCCCCAAACAGCACATGACGCAAAGAAAAATTAAAGAAAAAAGAGGTGCAAGATGGAATTGTCCTTGGGCCCTCCCACCCACCCTTATGTTGTATAAACAGGACATGCACACTTTAACCAACCCATCATTTCAGTGACAGGGTCTGCCACACGACTGTGACTGAAATGACGGGTTGGTTTGGACCCCCACCAAAAAAGAAGCAATTAATCTCTCCTTGCACAAACTGGCTCTACAGAGGCAAGATGTCCACCTCATCATCATCCTCCGATATATCACCGTGTACATCCCCCTCCTCACAGATTATCAATTCGTCCCCACTGGAATCCACCATCTCAGCTCCCTGTGTACTTTGTGGAGGCAATTGCTGCTGGTCAATGTCTCCACGGAGGAATTGATTATAATTCATTTTAATGAACATCATCTTCTCCACATTTTCTGGATGTAACCTCGTACGCCGATTGCTGACAAGGTGAGCGGCGGCACTAAACACTCTTTCGGAGTACACACTTGTGGGAGGGCAACTTAGGTAGAATAAAGCCAGTTTGTGCAAGGGCCTCCAAATTGCCTCTTTTTCCTGCCAGTATAAGTACGGACTGTGTGACGTGCCTACTTGGATGCGGTCACTCATATAATCCTCCACCATTCTTTCAATGGTGAGAGAATCATATGCAGTGACAGTAGACGACATGTCCGTAATCGTTGTCAGGTCCTTCAGTCCGGACCAGATGTCAGCATCAGCAGTCGCTCCAGACTGCCCTGCATCACCGCCAGCGGGTGGGCTCGGAATTCTGAGCCTTTTCCTCGCACCCCCAGTTGCGGGAGAATGTGAAGGAGGAGATGTTGACAGGTCGCGTTCCGCTTGACTTGACAATTTTCTCACCAGCAGGTCTTTCAACCCCAGCAGACTTGTGTCTGCCGGAAAGAGAGATCCAAGGTAGGCTTTAAATCTAGGATCGAGCACGGTGGCCAAAATGTAGTGCTCTGATTTCAACAGATTGACCACCCGTGAATCCTTGTTAAGCGAATTAAGGGCTCCATCCACAAGTCCCACATGCCTAGCGGAATCGCTCCGTGTTAGCTCCTCCTTCAATGTCTCCAGCTTCTTCTGCAAAAGCCTGATGAGGGGAATGACCTGACTCAGGCTGGCAGTGTCTGAACTGACTTCACGTGTGGCAAGTTCAAAGGGCATCAGAACCTTGCACAACGTTGAAATCATTCTCCACTGCACTTGAGACAGGTGCATTCCACCTCCTATATCGTGCTGAATTGTATAGGCTTGAATGGCCTTTTGCTGCTCCTCCAACCTCTGAAGCATATAGAGGGTTGAATTCCACCTCGTTACCACTTCTTGCTTCAGATGATGGCAGGGCAGGTTCAGTAGTTTTTGGTGGTGCTCCAGTCTTCTGTACGTGGTGCCTGTACGCCGAAAGTGTCCCGCAATTCTTCTGGCCACCGACAGCATCTCTTGCACGCCCCTGTCGTTTTTTAAAAAATTCTGCACCACCAAATTCAAGGTATGTGCAAAACATGGGACGTGCTGGAATTTGCCCATATTTAATGCACACACAATATTGCTGGCGTTGTCCGATGCCACAAATCCACAGGAGAGTCCAATTGGGGTAAGCCATTCCGCGATGATCTTCCTCAGTTGCCGTAAGAGGTTTTCAGCTGTGTGCGTATTCTGGAAAGCGGTGATACAAAGCGTAGCCTGCCTAGGAAAGAGTTGGCGTTTGCGAGATGCTGCTACTGGTGCCGCCGCTGCTGTTCTTGCGGCGGGAGTCCATACATCTACCCAGTGGGCTGTCACAGTCATATAGTCCTGACCCTGCCCTGCTCCACTTGTCCACATGTCCGTGGTTAAGTGGACATTGGGTACAACTGCATTTTTTAGGACACTGGTGAGTCTTTTTCTGACGTCCGTGTACATTCTCGGTATCGCCTGCCTAGAGAAGTGGAACCTAGATGGTATTTGGTAACGGGGGCACACTGCCTCAATAAATTGTCTAGTACCCTGTGAACTAACGGCGGATACCGGACGCACGTCTAACACCAACATAGTTGTCAAGGCCTCAGTTATCCGCTTTGCAGCAGGATGACTGCTGTGATATTTCATCTTCCTCGCAAAGGACTGTTGGACAGTCAATTGCTTACTGGAAGTAGTACAAGTGGGCTTACGACTTCCCCTCTGGGATGACCATCGACTCCCAGCAGCAACAACAGCAGCGCCAGCAGCAGTAGGCGTTACACGCAAGGATGCATCGGAGGAATCCCAGGCAGGAGAGGACTCGTCAGAATTGCCAGTGACATGGCCTGCAGGACTATTGGCATTCCTGGGGAAGGAGGAAATTGACACTGAGGGAGTTGGTGGGGTGGTTTGCGTGAGCTTGGTTACAAGAGGAAGGGATTTACTGGTCAGTGGACTGCTTCCGCTGTCGCCCAAAGTTTTTGAACTTGTCACTGACTTATTATGAATGCGCTGCAGGTGACGTATAAGGGAGGATGTTCCGAGGTGGTTAACGTCCTTACCCCTACTTATTACAGCTTGACAAAGGCAACACACGGCTTGACACCTGTTGTCCGCTTTTCTGTTGAAATACCTCCACACTGAAGAGCTGATTTTTTTGGTATTTTCACCAGGCATGTCAACGGCCATATTCCTCCCACGGACAACAGGTGTCTCCCCGGGTGCCTGACTTAAACAAACCACCTCACCATCAGAATCCTCCTGGTCAATTTCCTCCCCAGCGCCAGCAACACCCATATCCTCCTCATCCTGGTGTACTTCAACACTGACATCTTCAATCTGACTATCAGGAACTGGACTGCGGGTGCTCCTTCCAGCACTTGCAGGGGGCGTGCAAATGGTGGAAGGCGCATGCTCTTCACGTCCAGTGTTGGGAAGGTCAGGCATCGCAACCGACACAATTGGACTCTCCTTGTGGATTTGGGATTTCGAAGAACGCACAGTTCTTTGCGGTGCTTTTGCCAGCTTGAGTCTTTTCAGTTTTCTAGCGAGAGGCTGAGTGCTTCCATCCTCATGTAAAGCTGAACCACTAGCCATGAACATAGGCCAGGGCCTCAGCCGTTCCTTGCCACTCCGTGTGGTAAATGGCATATTGGCAAGTTTACGCTTCTCCTCCGACAATTTTATTTTAGGTTTTGGAGTCCTTTTTTTACTGATATTTGGTGTTTTGGATTTGACATGCTCTGTACGATGACATTGGGCATCGGCCTTGGCAGACGACGTTGCTGGCATTTCATCGTCTCGGCCATGACTAGTGGCAGCAGCTTCAGCACGAGGTGGAAGTGGATCTTGATCTTTCCCTAATTTTGGAACCTCAACATTTTTGTTCTCCATATTTTAATAGGCACAACTAAAAGGCACCTCAGGTAAACAATGGAGATGGATGGATACTAGTATACTTATGGATGGACTGCCGAGTGCCGACACAGAGGTAGCTACAGCCGTGGACTACCGTACTGTACTGTGTCTGCTGCTAATATAGACTGGATGATAATGAGATGTAGTATGTATAAAGAAGAAAGAAAAAAAAAACCACGGGTAGGTGGTATACAATTATGGATGGACTGCCGAGTGCCGACACAGAGGTAGCTACAGCCGTGGACTACCGTACTGTACTGTGTCTGCTGCTAATATAGACTGGATGATAATGAGATGTAGTATGTATGTATAAAGAAGAAAGAAAAAAAAAACCACGGGTAGGTGGTATACAATTATGGATGGACTGCCGAGTGCCGACACAGAGGTAGCTACAGCCGTGAACTACCGTACTGTGTCTGCTGCTAATATAGACTGGTTGATAATGAGATGTAGTATGTATAAAGAAGAAAGAAAAAAAAAACCACGGGTAGGTGGTATACAATTATGGATTGACTGCCGAGTGCCGACACAGAGGTAGCTACAGCCGTGGACTACCGTACTGTACTGTGTCTGCTGCTAATAAAGACTGGATGATAATGAGATGTAGTATGTATAAAGAAGAAAGAAAAAAAAAACCACGGGTAGGTGGTATACAATTATGGATGGACTGCCGAGTGCCGACACAGAGGTAGCTACAGCCGTGAACTACCGTACTGTGTCTGCTGCTAGTAGACTGGATGATAAATAATGATATAAAAAATATATATATATCACTACTGCAGCCGGACAGGTATATATTATATAATGACGGACCTGCTGGAGTGGACACTGTCTGTCAGCAGAATGAGTTTTTTTAATTTTTATAGAATAAAAAAACACCACACAAGTCACACGACGAGTGTACTTTTTCAGGCAGACATTCAATCACAATATACTATACTGGTGGTCAGTGTGGTCAGGTCACTGGTCACAGTGGTCAGTGGTCAGTCACACTGGCAGTGGCACTCTGGCAGCAAAAGTGTGCACTGTTTAATATGTACTCCTGGCTCCTGCTATAACCTATAACTGCTCCCCAGTCTCCCCCACAATTAAGCTGTGTGAGCACAGTCAGATATTATACATAGATGATGCAGCACACTGGGCTGAGCACAGATATGGTATGTGAGTGTGACTGAGTCACTGTGTATCGTTTTTTTCAGGCAGAGAACAAGAACAGAACGGATTATTAAATAATAATAAATTATAAAACTGCACTGGTGGTCAGGTCACTGGTCATCAGTCACTAGTATAACTCCTCCTAAGCTCCAGTAAGTAAATAAAGTGTCTCACTCTCACTCTCCTATCTATTTTAATTTCTAAACGGAGAGGACGCCAGCCACGTCCTCTCCCTATCAATCTCAATGCACGTGTGAAAATGGCCGCGACGCGCGGCTCCTTATATAGAATCCGAGTCTCGCGATAGAATCCGAGCCTCGCGAGAATCCGACAGCGTGATGATGACGTTCGGGCGCGCTCGGGTTAACCGAGCAAGGCGGGAAGATCCGAGTCGCTCGGACCCGTGTAAAAAAACATGAAGTTCGGGCGGGTTCGGATTCAGAGAAACCGAACCCGCTCATCTCTAATCTCACTACCCAGTACTCTCAAACTCCTTTCATAATACATGATTAAATATGCAGATAATTCTATGGAACAAAATGAACCTACAGTATATGGTGATGATATAAAATGTCTATAAATGTCTATAAATATATATATATATTATATTATATATAGTATATAAATGATGGGCCAGTGGTTCTCAAACTCGGTCCTCAGGACCCCACACGGTTCACGTTTTCCATGTCACCCAGCAGCTGCACTGTGTATCACCAACTGTCACATTTCAAAAATCTACAGGTGACCTGCAAAACATGAACCGTGTGGGGTCCTGAGGACCGAGTTTGAGAACCTGTGAATGTAACCAATGCCTTCACGTGTATTTTTATCCATATCAGTTATGATGCATATTTAAGCTTTAGAAAATTAAATGTACTTGCCCAGCGTACATTGGTATTTGTATAACATAATTTATGCATGAGAATGCTAAGCAATGAGCATGTGATAAATTATAACAATAAAAATCCAAGCCAGGAGAAAACCGTCCTTTGTCTAAATGAGTTTCCAATAACATTGATCAAGTGTTATATGTTTGTATAATCAGGATTTATCTAGCTAAGTCATGCAAGGCAGAGAGATAATTCAGCTTGCCTGTTTGTTTTTTAAGCATATCTACAGTTGTATATACAAAACTGCGTCACCTTTGTCAAAGTCGAAAAATATTGCAGTACACACATCACGTACAAACTACACATAGATGGCCTCCGCGCGTGTACTTGTTCTGCCGTGCGTGCGCATATCCGCAATTTGCGTATGTTCGCTCCCGCGGTCCTGCACATTAGCGTGTGGTATGAGTATTTACGGTAGAGTTTGTGAACGCATGGAAGGCTATCAAAACACATTACATGTTTAATCCAAATAGCGCACAATGGGGGTCATTCCGAGTTGTTCGATCATTGCCGATTTTCGCTATATTGCGATTAGTCGCTTACTGCACATACGCAAGGTTCGCAGAGCGCATGCGCTTAGTTATTTAACACAAAAGTTAGGTATTTTACTCACGGCATAACGAGTATTTTTCATCGTTCTGGTGATCGTACTGTGATTGACAGGAAGTGGGTGTTTCTGGGCGGAAACTGGCCGTTTTCTGGGCGTGTGTGAAAAAACGCTGACGTTTCTGGGAAAAACGCGGGAGTGTCTGAAGAAACGGGGGAGTGTCTGGGCGAACGCTGGGTGTGTTTGTGACGTCAAACCAGGAACGAAACTGACTGAACTGATTGCAATGGCTGAGTAAGTCTGGAGCTGCTCAGAAACTGCTAAGAAATGTCTATTCGCAATTCTGCTAATCTTTCGTTCGCAATTCTGCTATGCTAAGATACACTCCCAGTAGGCGGCAGCTTAGCGTGTGCAATGCTGCTAAAAGCAGCTTGCGAGCGAACAACTCGGAATGAGGGCCAATGTACATATAGTCTCCCAGCACCACATCAGAAAGTAACAGCAGTTTAAATGGTAACAAAACAAAGGGATTCACCTTTACAGGATAGGAGGGGACAGAACAAGGTTATAAGGTGGTGTTTGGTATCCAGCTGAAGGGTATTTTAAGGGTAACATTCCGGTGTTGGTTTGAGAAAGATCGCATGTTCCTGCGGATAGTTATGTGCAGGAGCAGAATATAGGTATAAACTGTATTTACTGTACATTATGTATGCGGCGGGAATCCAGAGGAGACCACCCACAAGAGCAGTTGGAACAGACATCGCCTACCTATTCAAACCGACCTATGACCTCTCCTGTACTGTAAATGACCATCCCTGTGTCCAATGGACAAAGAGATTACAGTATCCATTGTGTTATGTTTTGGATGAATTGTATAAAGAGAGCCTGCAGCAGGCCTGCTCAGACACAAGACTCACAAAGTTATCTATTAGATGACCGAGGATGGACCGGGTAGCGCGGCAAATCCAATCACGTATATACCATTGAATGTAGCCATTATTCTGTTGTATTGTATTGTTTATATTGTAACCCCCTTTCAGCAATAATACACTGTGGTGTCGGAACCCAGTGGTTTAACTACAGACTGGTGTCGTGTCTTTCTTTCCCTGCTAAGGTTTAAAGTGTAATAGCATCGCACTGCATTGCTGCATAAGGTTTAAAGTGTATTCATTGGGTGTGTTCGTGCTGTGTGTACTTTGTACCATCAGCGCGGCGTTTGTACGCAAAGTCCGTACACGGTATGGGACTCTGTACGCTAACAGCGTAAAAGGTGCATAGAGTGTGTATTAAGTTTAGCGGCCGCAGCGGATCCATGGTAAAGTGTATTTAAAGTGTGTATAAGGTATAGCTTTTCATTCCTGTATATAAATCAGCATTATCAATTGGGGGCTCCGTCCGGTTTTCCACATACTCACAGCCTAACAGGTCACAGCAGACTTAATCTATCAGCAAAAGGGTGGACAGAAAGTATCCTATGTATCCTTTTCCTGGTCGATGGATACACTGAAAACCCTACTTATTTGCTGATTAGATGGCGTCTGCTCTGTATGGTTTGTAGAGATGCTGGTAGAACCCGTAAGGTAAACAGGAAAAAAGCTATTTAAAAAGTCTGTGAATTTTTTTTGGCGCCAAAAGCGTACACAGCACCCATACTCTTTGTATACCCTCACATTGTTGCCATAACACTCAGATTGCTAGATTCATTTAGACCTGTGTGAAACCGGAGATATTTGTTGCTATATAGTTAAAACTAAAATAAATATTTAAGGAAGTAAGCATAAAGCACAAACGCAGTCTGGCCTAGTTGTAAAGGTTTATACAGAAAGAAACTGTGTTGTGTTTAGTGGGCAATAGTAGTTTTATTGCTCACATTTATAGAGTTGTATGATTTGTGCTATTGCGGACATACGGTTTTGTACACGTGTCTCGGACAAAGTACGGAACTGCACACGCGGCGTAAGAGACACGCACGGTCGTGTGTTTACGCAAATTGCGTAAGAGTACAGGCGCTAAGTACAAATTACACAATAGTTCGTTTAGTTTAAAGGTGGGACAGTAGCCACGCTACAATAGCACAAAACTACCCGGTTTCTAAAAAAAAAAAAATTTAGTATAAAAACAAAATTTAGTATAAATAATTTTTATTTAAATTGCCTCTGGGGGTAAAGCTGCAAACCTGAATGTACAGAAAAGCAAAGTATACTTGAGTGTGCGAACGAAAGAGTGAACGTATTGAACTCCGGAAGTCGGGTCCCGTGGTACATCAAGTAAGAGGAGGCTTGGTGGCGTGAAGTGGCTGACTCACGTTAATATAGGTTGAAATACGCAAATCGTGAGGTGATTTGTAGAGCAGCGTGATAGTGCATTGTATTGCGAAGTATTGAAGTAAAAAAGTTTTTGTATTACGCTCCGGGCTGAGGGTCCCAGTTTGTACAACGACCCATGGTTGTACGGCAGATAGGTAACAAGTACCTATATGCTGTGCGATTGGACCGCGCATTTGTGGGTGTGACATATATAGCGCAACTGGATACCCCTTTAAGAACTTTTGCGTAAAATCGCGGTATCATTAGCGCTGTATAGAGCATATGCAAGTGTGATTTGTGTATAAGGTTATAGGGAGTTTTCGCTGGTCTCTCTCAGGAAAATCTCCAGCGGTGTATATTTACTGGAATAGGTGAGTAACGCCTAAACACTTCCAGTAAATAGAAACCGAAAGGGTCTCGCTGGGTACGCGGTGTTCACTATTGGAGTGAGTCGTGGTACTCAGTGGAGAAGGAGCGAGTGAAAGCGCTAGGTGTTTTTCACTGTTTATCTGCGGCGTGCATTGGGGATTGCGTTTATTGGCAAAAAATCCGTGATGGGATCCAATTGCACAAGCAGTGGGCGTTCAGTAGCCAGGGTTCAGGCTGAAGAAGTGGGACCGAAAAGGTCAGATTTGCGACCGAGAGGGTCAGCAAGGTTTATTATGTGTGAAAAGTATGGTTCAACTTCACACACGGAGGCTTTTTGCAATGAATGGGTATGTATGACTAACAAAGATAGGAAACCATTCCCTAGGGTGGGCAGCTTTGAACCAGAGGTATTACAGAACTTAAGGATAAGGATATGTCTGATAAAATCCAAGAAACAAAGGATTAGACATACAGATTGTTTAAATTTATGGCAACAGGAGGGGGATATGCAAAGGGAATTAGCTCGCGCAGCAGGTTCCAAACCTAGCGGGAAAACAATGGCGACCGCACCACCACCACCATATATTGTGGGGGAGAAAGTGGCTACAGACAATGATACATTGGTACAGGATAGGAGAGTAATTGATAAATGTACTAACGCTAACCCTTGCCAGTTGTATCCCATTTTAAGTTTTCCCCAGGACTGCGAGCAGGAAGATGAGCCCAGCACGATATCGGCACTCTCTCTAGCAGCCACCATACAAGACACTCAGGTGGGCACGGCCCAACCAACAAGAGCAGTAGTCAGGCCCCCTGGTGGAGGGATAAGTGAGGTCGTGTCCACAGGTAAGTACGGTACCGTACATTATGCAGAAACAATAGCACCTCACATTGTAGAATCAAACCAGAATGATGTAATTGAATTAAATCCTGTCAGGGTGATTGCAGTCCCCAATGGGAAGACTGACGCTCAGGGAGTCACTCCCATCATGAACATTGCCATGCATTGTCCTTGGTCCCGGGCAGAGTTAAGGTAAATTATGTCAGAATTTCCCGATCCCAGAAAAGATCTAGTCGCCTGCCAGAGGTTCATTAAAGAGTTAGGTAATGCCAACGAACCCACAAACAAAGGTTGGCGAATAGTGCTACGGGTAGGTTTACCCTCAAATATTGACCCCGCAAAATTCATAACCGATTGTAAGTTAGACGCAGAAGTACCTCTCACTGATGAATACAATCAGGAGAATGTACGGCAAATCAATCTGCAATTAGGAGTATATTTCCCTACTGTTGTCAAATGGAATAAATTTTTTTCCATAAGACAAAAGGAAGGTGAAACGGCATCCAAATATTTCCATCGAGCACTGCAGGAAATGTCTAGATACACTGGGATCGAGGACATAAAAGATAATGTGCATCACTGGGAGGTAGCTGCTACTGTATTAATGGACGGGTTAAAGGAAGTATTAAGAACAAGGGTACAGACCTCTCTACCAAACTGGAGAGGTATCTCGGTGGCTGCATTGAGAGAGTCCGCTGTCGAGCATGATAGGAACATCATTAAGCACAGGGAGTTACAGGGGGGAAAGGCTGATGACAGTAAGTATAGACGCACTTACAAAAAATCCATATCAGCCGAAACCCCAGACCCCTGATGGTAAGTCACATGTAGTAACATGCTATACTTGTCACAAGGTAGGACATTTTGCAAGGGACTGTAGGAATAAAAGTACACATAATGTATACCGACCCCCTAGACCAGGATAGGAACCACACTACAATGCACATAATTGGGATCTGGGACCACCTAGGAGAAATTATGAGCCACATACAGGGGAAACAAGGAGGTACCCACCAAGGAGAGACTGGCAGGCCTCCGAAAATTCTCAGCTACCCCCCTCACATATTGTAGCTGCCAATGCGCTGCGGGAGGGTCTCACCACACAATAGGGGTTGGGCCACACCTGTAGTCTGCAGCCAGTGAAGTTGATTGCTAGCCTTGGTAGTGAACCTGAGGTCACGGTTGATGTAGCTGGTGTACCATTACCTTTTCTTGTAGATACAGGGACGGCCAGGTCAGTGTTAAATTCGACAGTAGGCATAAAAACCACGGGTAAAACAATTTCGGCAATGGGAGTAACAGGAACTGTGCAACAATACCCTTTGAGTAGACCTCCAGAGATTACGATAGGGCCCTTGCAAACCAAACATTCTTTCCTGTTGGCTGCATCGGCTCCGACTAATCTACTCGGGAGAGATTTATTGTGTAAAATGCGGTGTGTCATATACTGTACTCCTGAGGGCGTCTTCTTGGATATACCTGGGAACCACGCTCAAGAAGTACAAGATATATTAGACACCCCTCAAAGGCAAATGTCGCATTCTACTGTTATAGACAAGTGTCCATCAAAGGTAGAGAAAATGATCTCACAAATACCGGGTTCCCTTTGGACCAAAGATGGACAAGACACTGGATTGATGGCGAATGTAGCTCCAGTAGTAGTGCAATAAAAGATGGGAGGATAGCTCCAAAAATTCCTCAGTATCCTCTGAAGCCAGAGGTAGAATTAGGAGTGTACCCCGTCATAGAGCGGTTGCTACAACAGGGCATCCTAGTCAGGACGTCCAGCACTGCCAATAGTCCCATCTTCCGTGTGAAAAAGAGTGGGGGGAGGGGGTTACAGGCTAGTGCAGGATCTAAGGGGGATAAACAAGATAGTTGAGAGCCAATTCCCCGTAGTGCCGAATCCAGCTGTCATCCTCATGCAAATTCCCCCTACTGCAAAATTCTTCACTGTCATCGACCTCTGTTCTGCCTTCTTTTCTGTCCCTCTGCACCCTGACAGCCAATATCTTTTTGCTTTTACATACAGGGGAGTACAGTACTCCTGGACTCGTCTTTCCCAAGGTTTCATTGACAGCCCGAGTATTTTCTCCCAGGCCTTGCATGACTGTTTACAAACCTTTCAAACTGAGAGTGGATCAGTGCTAATACAGTATGTCGATGACTTATTGTTGTGTTCTGACTCACTCGAATCGTCCTTGAAAGACACGAAACAGCTTCTGTTTCATCTTTCCCAAATGGGACACAAGGTTTCAAAGGATAAGTTGCAGTTGTGCCAGACCAGGGTAAAATATTTGGGACATTGCTTGACTCAAGGACTTGGACACCTCACCGCTGATAGAATACAGGCGATTCTCGACATGACTCTGCCACAAACGCAGCAACAGATCCGCACTTTCCTTGGAATGTGTGGGTACTGTCGAAACTGGATTCCAGGATTCTCTATACTGGCTTTACCTTTGCAAGAAATTGTCTCTTCGAACAAATCAGAACGGGTCTCACACACAGATGAGTCCGAACTGGCATTTGAGAGACTCAAACAGTGCCTATCACAGGCACCTGCATTTGGTATGCCAGATTATGAGAAGCCCTTTGAATTATACGGTACAGAAAGTGCAGGGTGCGCGGCAGGAGTTTTAACCCAAGGACATGGTGATGCCAGCAGGCCGGTAGCTTACTACAGTGCACAGTTGGACACCGTAGCGCGGTCTCTCCCTACATGCTTGCGAAGTGTTGCAGTGATAGCTTTGCTAGTAAGTAAAAGCGAGGACGTAGTGTTAGGACACAACCTGACCATCCATACACCTCATGCAGTATCAGCCTTACTGAACTCCGCCCAAACCAGACATGTCTCATCTGCTCAGTTTACAAAGTGGGAATTATCACTGATGGCCCCTGTAAACATCACCATTAAGAGATGCAGCTCACTAAATCCTGCAACTTACTTGCCAAGTGTGCCTGGACAGGCACAAAGGGTGGAGGATGAGAATGATGGTGAAGGAGGATTTAGTGCAGACACTGAGAAGCATGATTGTATGGAATACCTGAATCAGACTTTCACTGCAAGGCCTGACATCAGTGACAACCCACTGGAAAGAGTAGACTTTACCTTCTACACTGACGGTAGTTGCCACAGACAGAAGGACTCAGGAGACCTGTGTACTGGATATGCAGTTGTAGACGACTGAGGTATCATAGAAGCTGAACCCCTGGGCCCACCGCACTCAGCACAAGTTGCTGAGTTGGTCGCCCTAACCAGAGCGTGTGAATTGGCCAAAGGTAAGTCAGCTAATATATACACAGATTCTAGGTATGCCTTTGGAGTGGTGCATGATTTCGGGGCCCTATGGCGCCTCAGAAATTTAATGACGGCAGCTGGCACACCTGTAGCGCATGCGTCCCACATAAAAAGGCTTCTAACAGCGATACAGGAACCAGACAGAGTGGCTGTTATCAAGTGCAAAGCACATACTTACAACCAAGACCCAATTTCACTTGGTAACAGCCGGGCAGACGAAGCTGCTAAATCAGCAGCCAGCACCCCCATACAAACGAACATCATATCACTGATGACATTTAACACGATCAACACACAACAATTAATTGAAATGCAAGATTTGTGTTCTTTACAGGAAAAGGCAGTCTGGAGGTCAAAGGGATATGGCCAGGAATCCTCAGGACTGTGGACAGGTGGACAAGGTAAGCCAGTGGCCCCCAGAGCATATCTTCCAAGCCTAGCTGAGGCGGCACACGGTCTGACTCATCTGGGTAAAGAGGGTATGTGTAAGCTGGTGAGAGCCTACTGGTGTGCGCCAGGATTCTCTTCTCATGCAGGAAAGAGAGCAATGACATATTTTACTTGCTTGAGGAAGAATATTGGAAAGTCAATACCAACAGAGCCATCCCATATCCCTCCAACAGACGGACCTTTTCAGGTAATACAAATCGATTTCATATAGTTACCACACTGTAGGAATTTAAAATATGTGTTAGTTTGTATCAATGTATTTTCCAACTGGGTAGAAGCGTTCCCTGCTGCCACAAATACTGCTACGTTCACTGCAAAGAAAATTGTGCAGGAATTTGTGTGTAGATATGGTATCCCTAGAATAATTGAAAGTGATAGGGGTACCCATTTTACAGGTGAAGTCTTTCAGGTCATGTGCAAGCTGATGGGAATTAATAGCAAGCTACATACTCCGTACCGTCCACAGGCGAGTGCAAAGGTGGAGAGAGTGAACAGCACTATTAAGAACAAGCTGAGCAAATTAATGGCTGAAACTGGATTGTCGTGCCCAGAAGCTTTGCCACTAGTATTGTACAGCATCAGAACCACTCCCAGGTCTCCCCTTAACCGATCACCCTTTGAAATCCTTTTTGGTCGACAACCTCATGTATTGATAGACCCCCAGGATGATTTGAAATGTAATAATGAAGTGACTGTGAAATATTTGGTTGGGATGAGCCAGCAGCTGAGAAATCAACAAAGAAATTTAAAGCTGGTGATTCCTGACCTACTGAACAGTAATTGTCATGACATTGAACCTGGGGATTATGTGATGATTCAAAATTTCTTACGCTCAGGTTGCCTCGTAAACAGGTGGGAAGGACCATATAAAGTCTTGCTAACCAGCACAACAGCATTGAAGGTCGCCGAACGAGAGACTTGGATCCACTCGTCCCACTGCAAGAAGGTCGCTGACCCGGAGAGAACTCGTGACAAAGAGCAGAGTGTAGAGAATCTCGTATCACTGGAGTGTCTATTCCGGTAAAGTTGAGAGGCAGGACTGTTGAAGGGCATCTGAGCACAGAGAGTAACAAGATATAGAACGGTTGTCGTACCACTTTCTTTTTTCACCTCCACCTGCATTTTTCCTTTCTTTTCTCCTTCTTATTTTCCTCCTTTCCCCTAACGAAATGGATCGATCACAAGAGACTGCGTTTCGGGTTCTGTTAGTAATTCTGGTTTTGATAAGGACAGTGTATTTTGGTGAGGGTCCCAGAGAGGTCGAGCAGGGATCTGGAATGGGTTCTGATGGCAAGTATGGATTTGTAGGATCTCAGGATCAGCGCATCACTTTAGTAAAAGCTGGCATCAGTAAGCACTCTGGTAGTCAGGGAGCTCGGAGGCACTGTGAGGGGTTATTGTCTGATGAATATTGTATTTGTAAGAATTGTGAGAATATAGTTGAGGATGGGTGCATCCATAGATGTCAGTCCAACCTTAATATCAACATGGACCGTCATCAGTTGAGTGATTACCACTCATTAGTGGGCAAGGTCTTAAACCAGACCGAATGCTGGGTGTGCTCACAGGTACCTCAAGGTCAGAGCAAGTCAGGATTAGTACCGTACCCTTTAGCAATAGATGAGGTACTCGAATTACGGGGTGGGAGACCGGTGGACAAGAAATTCAATATCTCTAGGCCCCCTAGTTTGAAGCTCCACCAGTATCATGTAGACAGGTCCTTATTGTGTTTTAATATTTCCAATTACAAAAAAACGGGAAATTGGGAAGTGACGTGGAATAACCAGACAATTACCTTTTCACACAGAGCTTATAGGATACCACTTGTACGCCAAATAGCCAACAGTGGGAGGCATTTTCGGTATAGGTATACTCGTGGAAGCAAGACCATGTGGGTTGGAAAAGTATCGCCAGGGTATTGTGCTCATATCATCCAGCCCGATACTTGTACTGAGCAGATGGGAGAACTAGGGATTGGTTTCTTTACTTGGAAAATTTGTAATATGGTGATGTTATATTTTGTCCCCTATGTTCTCCCAGATGATGCCTATTTCATATGTGGGAGGAAGGCGTACAAGTGGCTTGCCCCGAGCTCAGAGGGATTGTGTTATATTGGGAGAGTACTGCCAGAGGTCATGACCATAACCCATGATAAGATGAAAGACGTTCACCGCAGTGCTCAGGCTCCTTATACTCATACTCACTATGAACACATCATCAAGAGACACCTCATAGATAGGACAGAGCACGCAGCCTCTGATTTGATCCACGAATCCACCGGGATTCAATTCTTTCTCGCATTAGACATCACCCGTACTGCCAGAGGAATTATAAATTATAGGTATATCCATGCGCTAGCAAACTTGATAGATAATATCACTGAGATGTATGCTGACACCTTCAGGTATACGGGAAGGGAGTTACAAGCTTACAAGAAGGAACTGATTCAGCACAGGATGGTCCTTAATTATATAACAGCCGTGACAGGTGGGTACTGTGTTACTCTGGCAACTCAATATGGTGTGAAGTGCTGTACGTATATTACGAACAGCACTGACGACCCCACGGAGATCATCGATCAAAAGATGGACGATATCTTGCAGTTGAAGTGGGAGTTCAGGAGGAAGCACAACCTTACCTTTGCGACTGTGAGTAATGAACTGACCGGCTGGGTCTCATGGTTGAACCCACGAAATTGGTTCTCAGGTTTAGGAGAATGGGCTCAAAATTTTATTATGAGTGTAGGGAAGCTTCTCCTTTGTATCCTGGGAGTCGTCGTAATTATTGGTTCAATATTTAGGTGTGTTCGAATTCTGACGCGGCGCAAGCACGGCACAAAGTTGATGAGTCTAAGGAGCGAGGGCGTTGTTACAGCAGCAGATTTAATTTATGACCCATCCATAGAGACAGTGTTATGATAAGGATTGCAAATGAATTTCATGGCCTTTTTCTTTCACCCATTTTTCTTTTGTTTCCCCCTCTGCCCAGATACATCCATCCGGAAAAGACATCAGCCCTACCCAAAATGTTTATGTGAATGTATTTTAGATATGTGTCTTATCTTCATCTCTGCAACCTCCAGTTAACAGCACACATAGTCGACAGGTGATATCCACATATACTAGCACTCACATATGTTCCCCCTCCATGTATCATCAACTAAATGTGCACCCCATTTGTTGGAACAAGAAGCCGAAAAGAGCTCGGTAGTGTTTGTTGGCCCATTTACAGACCCTTAGTACGGGATGAGAAGGATTTAATGTATACTTCGCAGTACCTCGAAGCTTATTTAGAACATATACGGCACGATGATACATGCCCCTCAGACATGGATTCATACATACATGCTTTTTACTATCCCACTAGGTTATACATTTCCCACCTACAACCCTCCTCGATCATCAAAGCTTCTGTAGATATTGTATAGATATTTTTCTGTTTAGTGATTAGATAGTGGCATTTATTGGTGACTGCCAAAGGGTGGACTGTCAAAGTTGAAAAATATTGCAGTACACACATCACGTACAAACTACACACAGATGGCTTCCCCGCATGTACTTGTTCTGCCTTGCGTGCGCATGTCCGCAATTTGCATATGGTCGCTCCCGCGGTCCTGCGCATTAGCGCGTGGTATGAGTATTTACGGTAGAGTTTATGAACGCATGGAAGGCTATCAAAACACATTACATATTTAATCCAAATAGCGCACAATGTACACATAGTCTCCCAGCACCACATCAGAAAGTAACAGCAGTTTAAATGGTAGTCAAAACAAAGGGATACACCTTTACAGGATAGGAGGGGACAGAACAAGGTTATAAGGTGGTGTTTGGTATCCAGCTGAAGGGTATTTTAAGGGTAACATTCCGGTGTTGGTTTGAGAAAGATTGCATGTTCCTGCGGATAGTAATGTGCAGGAGCAGAATATAGGTATAAACTGTATTTACTGTACATTATGTATGCGGCGGGAATCCAGAGGAGACCACCCACAAGAGCAGTTGGAACAGACATCGCCTACCTATTCAAACCGACCTATGACCTCTCCTGTACTGTAAATGACCATCCCTGTGTCCAATGGACAAAGAGATTACAGTATCCATTGTGTTATGTTTTGGATGAATTGTATAAAGAGAGCCTGCAGCAGGCCTGGTCAGACACAAGACTCACAAAGTTATCTATTAGATGACCGAGGACCGGACCGGGTAGCGCGGCGAATCCAATCACGTATGTACCATTGCATGTAGCCATTATTCTGTTGTATTGTATTGTTTATATTGTAACCCCCTTTCAGCAATAATACGCTGTGGTGTCGGAACCCAGTGGTTTAACTACAGACTAGTGTTGTGTCTTTCTTTCCCTGCTAAGGTTTAAAGTGTAATAGCATCGCACTGCATTGCTGCATAAGGTTTAAAGTGTATTCATTGGGTGTGTTCGCGCTGTGTGTACTTTGTACCGTCAGCGCAGCGTTTGTACGCAAAGTCCGTACACGATACGGGACTCTGTACGCTAACAGCGTAAAAGGTGCATAGAGTGTGTATTAAGTTTAGCGGCCGCAGCAGCTCCATGGTAAAGTGTATTTAAAGTGTGTATAAGGTATAGCTTTTCATTCCTGTATATAAATCAGCATTATCACCTTTATGTTATGGTGAATGTCACACAAGTTAAAAAACATACGGTACCAACCTAAAATAACATAATTCTGCATGTATTAATATGTATTAATACATCATTCCTATTTATTTGCTAAACTGAACAGACTCGTAATACAAACAAAATACAAAAAACAAACAAACAAGGACTTCCAGTTTGGTGCTGAATGGAGTAGCAGCTCCCTGAGCCAGCTCCGGTGCCAGCCGCCTATCTACCCTGCTACACGCTGTTTCCAGGCGTCTAAACACCCCCTTACAGCACTCCATACCTCCCTCAGGTTGCCCCCACTGTGTATGGATCGCTTCCTGGCCAGAATGCAGAGGAAATCAGCCCATTCGCGGCCCAATCCTGATTGCGGGTCCGCATCCAAAATGGCGGCCGCCACTCAGCCTGATGCGGGGACCCTGCCTCTGGACCACAGGCTGACAGACCTGCTTCAAAAATGTCAGGTAAACAGCCTCCCAACGCTGAGCAGCCCCCTGACCTCCCTCTGTCCTACCAAGATATAGTTAAAGCAGTGAGAGAGACAGTGCAGCCCATGCTCCAGGAACAAGCACAAACACATGCTGCAGCTTTGCAACAAGCAGTTACTGATATAAAGAGTCAGTGTAAACAACTTGCTAAACGTATCTCTCATGTTGAACACACTGCTGGGGAAAATTTCCAAGCTATAGCTGCAGAGCCGGCCCTAACCAATATGATGCCCTAGGCAAAATTTTGGCTGGTGCTCCTTTGCACCACCACTAGTTTCTCCTCTGACCCTGCACTCCTTTCCCAGCACCCTCAGCCCTCATCCATGGTAGTCCTCATTTTGGTGTTCCTACCCCCTATATTTTAAATAGGAACATTGCGCATTTGGCGCACAATCCAAAAAGGGGTGTGTTCTTGCTGGGAAGGGGCATGGCCACACAATAGTACCCCCAATTCAAATTATGCCACACAGTAGTGCAACTATATTTATACACATAATGCCCCTTACACATATGCAGAACACTACTGCACAACCTACCCACTTGCACACATCACTCACATGGCCACTAAAACTGTGACCTCTGCCTCTGCTTGGATACAGATGTGTCCTCATACATCTTGCCTCAATATGCCATGCAGCAGGAGATGCCTGGCGTGAGTCAGCTGGCAGCTTTGCTAACATTGGGCACCTTTGTTTATGAAAATGTGTCTTATTTACATTACAATGTGGCTAGAATGCACAAGCAGCTTCTGCTGATTAAAAATATATGCGGCATGCCTATATTCTGTGTGCGACTGTGGCTGTATCTGCATTTCCTCTGATTTCCAGGAATACACTATAACGTAGTATTTCGTATGCAGATACAGCCGCAGTCACACCCAGAATATAGGCATACCACATATCATTTGAATCAGCAGAAGCTGCTTGTGCCCCTAGGCATACCAAATGCCCTAGGCATTTGCCTAGTTTTCCTATACCTAGGGCCGTGCTGTATAGCTGACATGAGGGAGGGAATGATCAATTTCAAGATTCAGATGCAATGGTGAGGGCGAAGTTGGACGATCTCGAGAACAGATCGAGGCAAAACAACCTCTGTCTGATTGGCCTTCCGGAAGCCATCAAAGGCCCCACGTTGTATGACTTTCTGCGTAACACCCTGCCTGATTTATTGGGGATACCTGACATTTGTTCCGATTTAGTTGTGGAAAGGGCCCACAGGACGGGTCCTGCGCGTATGTCTTCCTCTGCCTCTGCTAGACCCAGACCGGTGCTGTTTCGATGCCTCAATTTCTTACACAAAGAAGCCCTGTGGTCTGCATCACGCAAGAAGGATCTCATTTGGGAAGAATCTCGGCTCTTAGTGTTCCAAGACTATTCCCCTGAGCTTACCAGGCTGTGTAAAGCTTTTTCCCCTACCTTTTCTAAATTGGCCCAAGCGGGGCGTAAGTCCGCCTTGCTATACCTGGCGAGATTGCGGGTATTTGAAGGTGCCTCAATTAAGGATTTCACAGTTCTTGAGGATGCAGAGTCATATATCTCCGAAGCAAATAGTTCAGAGAATGAGGCTCATTGACTATGTTGACCCAGGAATTTCATGGATAAGGTGTAATTTTCCAATTTACACGTGATAGCTGATCGTTTCTGCAGTGTCCTTGTCATTTTATTTTTCCCTAATGTTTTGGATGTGGTCTTGCAGTCATGTACACCTTGTCTAACTCTGGACATGTCTTCGGACAGGGGCAGTCTCCGTACTGTTCTCTCCTTTCCTGTGGTCATATATTTATGTTTGGGTAACCAGTACTCCCTTTTTTGATTATGATAGCTGGTGGTGGCTAGGAGTGAGTAGCTCCATGCTGCATAGTGCAAGGCCTTCCTTGCCTGCCGGGAAGTCTCTTGAAGAGAGAATTCAGAGTTTTCCAAGCAAGGAATCCTCTGAAACTGTGTTCTTTGTTTTACTGTTAATATGTTTATGTG
Source organism: Pseudophryne corroboree (assembly GCF_028390025.1). NCBI lineage: Eukaryota > Metazoa > Chordata > Amphibia > Anura > Myobatrachidae > Pseudophryne > Pseudophryne corroboree. The sequence continues at coordinate 721,570,556 of NC_086446.1, forward strand.
TTGTTTGGTGTGGCTGGGTATGTCTGGTTCTCTTGTCCCCCCCCCCCCCCCCCCCCCCTCAGGTTCCCCCCAGTATTCCCTTACTTTTCTGTTCACAAATTGATATTATTATCACATTGTTTTCTATATTGTCTGTCTGTCTTTCTCAATATGAGATGGGTTTATGGCTACTCTTAAAGCAGCGACGTAGAACGTCGGTGGTATACACTCACCGATCAAAAGAAAAAAATGTCTTATGCACCTGAATAAATTAAAGCTAGATTTTGTACTCTTGCAAGAAACACATCTCCTCTCCCCCGAAGCCCAAAAACTGGGTACTTTAGGCTGGCGTGTTCTTGCTGATGCCCCCTATTCCACAAAAGCTAGAGGAGTTATGATTCTAGCCAGATCCCGACTCCCGATCCAGATAATAACATCTGTCCCAGACCCAGAAAGCCGGTTTATAGTAATGGAAATTGATGTTTATAATATGAGATGTGTTTTCTGTGCCGTTTATGCCCCCAATAAGTACTCTAAACAATTTATCCGCCTACTCATTTCAAAACTTCTCCCGTATTCATCTATGCCGTTAATTATAGGCGGGGATTTCAATATGATATCCTCAAAAATACTGGACACTAATTCTTCCACACACTCGAGATATTCCATATATAATGCAACAATTGAAGACTACTGATGTGTGGAGATTCTTTCACCCTACGGAGAAGGAATTTACATGCCTCTCTGCCGCTCATCATACATTGTCATGTATAGACTTCCTCCTATTGTCTGAATCTTTAATCCCCAGTTCGGTGCAGACTAGTATAGAACCTATGGCCATCTCTGATCATTCTTTGGTGTGGGTGGAATTTTCTACTTCTCTGGATGTGGGTGCTTTTAGGAGGTGGCGATTTCCTACTGATTATGCCTCCTCTGTTTCCTTTAGGGAACAATTGATAGTGTTTTGGGAGGACTTTCAAAATGAAAATGCTGACATGGCTCAAACAGACCCTCAACTTTTTTGGCAGGCCGCAAATTTGAATTACATCAGTTTGTAAGTGCATTGATTTATTAAAAAGCGTCCTTTAAAAGGGTTTTATTGCTTTTCTGTATGTGTCCATCCTAAAACACATATTGTGTGGAGGGGGTCAGGTTATATATTTTAGATTTCAATCAAGGACGGTTAAATAAAGAAAAAATAAGTGTACATTTCAAAGTCTTCCTCTTCTGGAAACATTAGGGGTGATTATTATTATTATTTTTTGAAGTGTACATATGTGGTATTCTTATGGTGTACTATTTTTTCCTCTGAGCGCCATATATATGCGTAAATCGATATCTGCTGGGTGTCAGGCTGTCAGATATAAGGCCGGATATAATGACGCCTGAGTTCGGTGGCCGTGCGGGATGCCGGGCCGAGCTCAGGCGTATTTTTAAAGGGGCAATCACTTACAAGGCAAAACCATGCCTTGTAAGTGATTGCCCATATAAAAAAAAGTCTGAATTCGGCCAACATCTTGCATGGCCGCCGAACCCGGGGCGTCATTACATCCTACCCTTAATGTCTGTCAGTCTGGAAGTAATTTTGTTTGACCGTGTATGTCCAGCATGAGAGATTCTATGGAACGTGCAACTTTATCAGGGGTGCCCAAACTTTTGCACAAGACTGTATTTATATCTTGCAATTTACTGTGCATAGCTGGAGACAAAAAAATCACCTGGCGGTATATTAACTAAAGGTTGATTTTGTTTGGTTTTGTTCGATGTTAGATGATTTTAAATCGATTGTAATCGATGTTGGGCTTCCAGGGTTAAAACACACATTTACTGGCAGATTATTTTTTATATTCATTTTAAAATGTTAGTAAATGTGTGTTTTAACCCTGGAAGCCCAACATCGATTTAACATCGATCAAACATCGAACAAAAACTATCAAAATCGACCTTTAGTAAACATACCCCCTGGAGTGTGATGCATGCGGTGCTGGAAAGACGGAAAGACACCATGAGGATTAATTATTAACACAGGTGCAAAACTACTTGGAGACTATTTACTAACATATCTTGAGCAGCATTAAAAGTAGCCAGTAAGACCTTGGCTTTCTTTAGTCTAGGTTGGCTGAATAAGTTAATTGCACCTAAACTTGAAAGAACCAACTTGCAATGAAGTCTGCTTATGCAGTGCCACTAGCAAGACCAATATGGGGGAAATGACTGGGTTATAATAAGATTTTACTTACCGATAAATCTATTTCTCGTAGTCCGTAGTGGATGCTGGGGACTCCGTCAGGACCATGGGGATTAGCGGCTCCGCAGGAGACAGGGCACAAAAATAAAGCTTTAGGATCAGGTGGTGTGCACTGGCTCCTCCCCCTATGACCCTCCTCCAAGCCTCAGTTAGGATACTGTGCCCGGACGAGCGTACACAATAAGGAAGGATTTTGAATCCCGGGTAAGACTCATACCAGCCACACCAATCACACCGTACAACTTGTGATCTGAACCCAGTTAACAGTATGACAACGTAGGAGCCTCTGAACAGACGGCTCACAACAAGAACAACCCGATTTTTTTGTAACAATAACTATGTACAAGTATTGCAGACAATCCGCACTTGGGATGGGCGCCCAGCATCCACTACGGACTACGAGAAATAGATTTATCGGTAAGTAAAATCTTATTTTCTCTAACGTCCTAGTGGATGCTGGGGACTCCGTCAGGACCATGGGGATTATACCAAAGCTCCCAAACGGGCGGGAGAGTGCGGATGACTCTGCAGCACCGAATGAGAGAACTCCAGGTCCTCTTTAGCCTGGGTATCAAATTTGTAGAATTTTACAAACGTGTTCTCCCCCGACCACGTAGTTGCTCGGCAGAGTTGTAATGCCGAGACCCCTCGGGCAGCCGCCCAGGATGAGCCCACCTTCCTTGTGGAATGGGCCTTGACAGATTTAGGCTGTGGCAGGCCTGCCACAGAATGTGCAAGTTGAATTGTGCTACAAATCCAACGAGCAATCGTCTGCTTAGAAGCAGGAGCACCCAGCTTGTTGGGTGCATACAGTATAAACAGCGAGTCAGATTTTCTGACTCCAGCCGTCCTTGAAATATATATTTTCAATGCCCTGACAACGTCCAGCAACTTGGAATCCTCCAAATCGCTAGTAGCCGCAGGCACCACAATAGGCTGGTTCAGGTGAAACGCTGACACCACCTTAGGCAGAAAATGAGGACGCGTCCGCAGTTCTGCCCTGTCCGAATGGAAAATCAGATATGGGCTTTTATACGATAAAGCCGCCAATTCTGACACTCTCCTGGCTGAAGCCAGGGCCAGTAGCATGGTTACTTTCCATGTAAGATATTTCAAATCCGCCGATTTGAGTGGCTCAAACCAATGGGATTTGAGAAAATCCAAAACTACATTAAGGTCCCACGGAGCCACTGGGGGCACAACCGGGGGCTGTATATGTAGTACTCCTTTTACAAAAGTCTGGACTTCAGGAACTGAAGCCAATTCTTTCTGGAAGAAAATCGACAGGGCCGAAATTTGAACCTTAATGGACCCCAACTTGAGGCCCATAGACAATCCTGTTTGCAGGAAATGTAGGAATCGACCCAATTGAAATTCGTCCGTGGGGGCCTTCCTGGCCTCACACCACGCAACATATTTTCTCCAAATGCGGTGATAATGTTGTGCAGTCACCTCCTTCCTGGCTTTAACCAGTGTAGGAATGACCTCTTCTGGAATGCCTTTTTCCCTTAGAATTCGGCGTTCAACCGCCACGCCGTCTCGTGCGTGGAATCTGCCGAATGGGATTGCTTCGTAAGAAGCCACCATCTTTCCCAGGACTCTTGTGCATTGATGCACAGACACTTTTCCTGGTTTTAGGAGGTTCCTGACAAGTTCGGATAACTCCTTGGCTTTCTCCTCCGGAAGAAACACCTTTTTCTGAACCGTGTCCAGAATCATTCCCAGGAACAGCAGACGTGTTGTCGGGGTCAACTGAGATTTTGGAAAATTCAGAATCCACCCGTGTTGTTGCAGCACTACTTGGGTTAGTGCTACTCCGTCCTCCAGCTGTTCTCTGGACCTTGCCCTTATCAGGAGATCGTCCAAGTAAGGGATAATTAATACGCCTCTTCTTCGCAGAAGAATCATCATTTCGGCCATTACCTTGGTAAAGACCCGAGGTGCCGTGGACAATCCAAACGGCAGCGTCTGAAACTGATAATGACAGTTTTGCACCACGAACCTGAGGTACCCTTGATGTGAAGGGCAAATTGGGACATGCAGGTAAGCATCTTTTAAGTCCAGGGACACCATAAAGTCCCCTTCTTCCAGATTCGCTATCACTGCTCTGAGTGATTCCATCTTGAACTTGAATTTTTGTATGTACAGGTTCAAAGATTTCAGATTTAGAATAGGTCTTACCGAGCCGTCCGGCTTCGGTACCACAAATAGCGTGGAGTAATACCCCTTTCCCTGTTGTAGGAGGGGTACCTTGACTATCACCTGCTGAGAAAACAGCTTGTGAATGGCTTCCAATACCGTCGCCCTGTCTGAGGGAGACGTTGGCAAAGCAGACTTTAGGAACCGGCGAGGGGGAGACTTCTCGAATTCCAACCTGTAACCCTGTGATACTACCTGCTGGATCCAGGGGTCCACCTGTGAGCAAGCCCACTGCACGCTGAAATTCTTGAGTCGACCCCCCACCGTTCCTGAGTCCGCTTGTAAAGCCCCAGCGTCATGCTGAGGGCTTTGCAGAACCCGCGGAGGGCTTCTGTTCCTGGGAAGGAGCTGCTTGCTGCCCTCTCTTACCCTTTCCTCTGCCTCGGGGCAGATATGACTGTCCTTTTGCCCGCTTGTTCTTATAGGACCGAAAGGACTGCGGCTGAAAAGACGGTGTCTTTTTCTGTTGGGAGGGGGTCTGAGGTAAAAAGGTGGATTTCCCGGCAGTTGCCGTGGCCACCAAATCCGATAGACCGACGCCAAATAATTCCTCCCCTTTATACGGCAATACTTCCATATGCCGTTTGGAATCCGCATCACCTGACCACTGTCGTGTCCATAAACTTCTTCTGGCAGATATGGACATCGCACTTACTCTCGATGCCAGAGTGCAAATATCCCTCTGAGCATCTCGCATATAAAGAAAAGCATCCTTTAATTGCTCTAAAGTCTGTAAAATACTGTCCCTATCCAGGGTATCAATATTTTCAGTCAGGGAATCCGACCAGACCACCCCAGCACTGCACATCCAGGCTGAGGCGATGGCTGGTCGCAGTATAACACCAGTATGTGTGTATATACTTTTTAGGGTAGTTTCCAGCCTCCTATCAGCTGGATCCTTGAGGGCGGCCGTATCAGGAGACGGTAACGCCACTTGTTTTGATAAGCGTGTGAGCGCCTTATCCACCTTAGGGGATGTTTCCCAGCGCGCCCTAACCTCTGGCGGGAAAGGGTATAATGCCAATAACTTTTTTGAAATTAGCACTTTTCTATCTGGGTTAACCCACGCTTCATCACATACATCATTCAATTCCTCTGATTCAGGAAAAACTACAGGTAGTTTTTTCACCCCCCACATAATACCCCTTTTTGTGGTACTTGTAGTATCAGAGATATGCAAAGCCTCCTTCATTGCCGTGATCATATAACGTGTGGCCCTACTGGAAAATACGTTTGTTTCTTCACCGTCGACACTAGATTCAGTGTCCGTGTCTGGGTCTGTGTCGACCGACTGAGGTAAAGGGCGTTTTACAGCCCCTGACGGTGTCTGAGACGCCTGGGCAGGTACTAACTGGTTTGCCGGCCGTCTCATGTCGTCAACTGATTTTTGTAATGTGCTGACATTATCACGTAATTCCATAAACAAAGCCATCCATTCCGGTGTCGACTCCCTGGGGGGTGACATCACCATTATCGGCAATTGCTCTGCCTCCACACCAACATCGTCCTCATACATGTCGACACACACGTACCGACACAAAGCAGACACACAGGGAATGCTCTATTGAAGACAGGACCCCACTAGCCCTTTGGGGAGATAGAGGGAGAGTTTGCCAGCACACACCCAAGCGCTATAATATATATGGGAACAACCCTATATAAGTGTTGTATCCTTATAGCAGCTTAAATATAGTAATATCGCCAAAAAAAGTGCCCCCCCTCTCTGTTTTACCCTGTTTCTGTAGTGCAGTGCAGGGGAGAGTCCTGGGAGCCTTCCTCACAGCGGAGCTGAGCAGGAAAATGGTGCTGTGTGCTGAGGAGAATAAGCCCCTCCCCCTATTTCGGCGGGCTCTTCTCCGGAGTTTGTGAGATCTGGCAGGGGTTAAATACATCCATATAGCCTCAAGGGCTATATGTGATGTATTTTTAGCCATAAAAAGGTATTATACATTGCTGCCCAGGGCGCCCCCCCAGCGCCCTGCACCCTCCGTGACCGCTGTGTGAAGTGTGCTGACAACAATGGCGCACAGCTGCAGTGCTGTGCGCTACCTCAGGAAGACTGAAAAGTCTTCTGCCGCCTGCTTCTGGACCTCTTCCATCTTCGGCATCTGCAAGGGGGGTCGGCGGCGCGGCTCCGGGACCGGACTCCATGGCTGGGCCTGTGTTCGATCCCTCTGGAGCTAATGGTGTCCAGTAGCCTAAGAAGCCAATCCATCCTGCACGCAGGTGAGTTGACTTCTCTCCCCTAAGTCCCTCGATGCAGTGAGCCTGTTGCCAGCAGGACTCACTGAAAATAAAAAACCTAAAAACTTTTTCTAAGCAGCTCTTTAGGAGAGCCACCTAGATTGCACCCTGCTCGGACGGGCACAAAAACCTAACTGAGGCTTGGAGGAGGGTCATAGGGGGAGGAGCCAGTGCACACCACCTGATCCTAAAGCTTTATTTTTGTGCCCTGTCTCCTGCGGAGCCGCTAATCCCCATGGTCCTGACGGAGTCCCCAGCATCCACTAGGACGTTAGAGAAATTTATAATATATTAAGACTGCAGTAACTGAGCAAACCTATATAGGCATACCTCCCAACTTTCTCACTTCCAAAAGCGGGACACACCCAAAAGGGGTGTGGCCTATGGGAAAGGGCATGGCTTCGGAGGGCCTGCGCTCGCGAGCCACGCCCCCCATTTCATCACTGAGGGGGCATGCCCCTCTCCTCCTGTCTCCACTGAATAGACGCTGTGCGCATGTGCACAGCGTCTATTCACCGCTGCTCTGCTAAGCAGGGCAGCGATGACAGGAGCCTACCGACTGTCCCCACCGTGGGACACTGCAGCCCGCAGTTGGGACAGTCCCCAAAAAACGGAACTGTCCCGCGAAAATTGGGACAGTTGGGAGGTATGCTATAGGTGATCCTATCCTTTACACAAAATGGCAGAAAGCTATGCCATTGGGGATGCCCCCACTTTCCGTATAATATGGAACACTTACATGGACTCTGTCAAAATGGCTACAGTATTTCACTGGACACTTCCCTGCCGATGCATAACAAAGATTTTCAGAAACTAATAGCACATTATTCACATCGAACATTGTGGCCGGAGGGACCCCAGCCACGAGGAGAATGGCCGCCGGCGGCACTGAAGGGGTTAACCCCTAGTGCTTGGCGCCATTCTACAGGACAATGGGCGCTTGGCGCCATATTTAAAAAGTAATGGGCGCTAGGCGCCGTGTTTCTAAAATGTTTAAAAACCTGTGTTTTTTCAATGTGCCGTGGTCCCGGACCTCTCCGGAGACCACGGCAGGGAGGACAGCCCCCGGCGCGCTCAGCAGTGTGTGCGCGCCGGGGGAGAGGAGGCAGCCGCTGACCGCCGGAGTCCGGGAGCTCCGCTCCCGGCAGCGGTCAGTGTAGCCCCGGGCGCACTGGAGTATGCGCGCCGGGGAGAAGGGTGAGCGCTGCGGCTGGGAGCTCGGCTCCCGCTGCAGTGCTCTCTGTGAGAGCCGCCGCTGGGGGCTGGGAGCTCTGCTCCCGGCGCCTCAGCCCAGCACGGGTGGCCAGCCGCAGCAGCCGGGACGGACGTCCCGGGCTGCTAGCCGGCGAGGGGGGTGCGCCGCAGCCCGGCTCCCCGCCGGACGCTGCGGCGAGGCTACCAGTCAGGCGCCGCGCATGGGGGACCGGGCTAGCCGGCTCCCTAGCGGCGTGGGTGAAATTAGGCTGCCCAGCAGGATGGTGAGCGCTGGGGTCCGGGAGCTACGCTCCCGGCGCCTCAGCGCTGAAACAAGCCAGGGTCACGGCGGCCAGGACAAGTGTCCCGGGCCGCCGGACTTCGGTACAGGGGGGTGCGCCGCTGCGTGCGGCGAGGCCACTGGTTAGTGCCACACTGGGGGGACAGGGAGAGCCAGCTCCCTGGAACCCCAGAGGCAGGAAGGCAGGCTGGAGGATGGGGGAAGCCAGCCCCATACCTCCAGCACTGAGAGAGAGCCCTAGCAGCCAGGCTGCAGGGCTAGGGAAGCCCAGCGCTGAGCGCTGGGCACAGCAGTTAAATAATGACCTACAGTGTGTTGTAAGGCACTGCAGTGCCTGAGTATGTAGAGTCTGTGCAGGGCACAGGCTCAGTGTATATTTAACAAGGGAAATGTACAGTGTGATTTAAGTGTAATGTATGTAAAGGTAAAATGCACTTACTTGATTGTGTGTCCCAGGAGGGGGGAATCCATGGCTGTGCAGGCTGATGGATTCTCCCAGACCTTGTCCCCAAAAACGGAATGCTTTCCCATCCAGCCTCACATTTCCAAAGGGTACAGGGAGAAAGAGAAGCAGCTTAGCTATGAAACAAGCTGAGTGGTTTCTTGGAGCTCCATGGAGATCAGCTGTAGTGCCAAGAAACCTGGACCGGGGAGCCCGGCTGCCCAGCTCTGGAGCCCAAATCCAGGCTGCGGGCAGTGAGAGGGGTCCCGGGCAGATTTCTGGAAGTCAGATTTAGGAGGGAAAACCTCCCCCCAGCCAGACTGAACGGCACCGTGGGAGTATCCTACTCTCCCAGATGGGAGAGACAAAGGAGACCGACCACTCCCCACTGTCCATAGGGAACAATGTTAGGTGTGCATGAGACCAGAGCATGCACAGCTCATGGGTAAACATTGATTGGTTGTGCACCACAGGGCGGGCTTACCCCCTGTGGTAAGGGGTCTTGGAGAGGGATAAAAGAAGGGCAGTTGGCCCATAGGAGTGTATTGTAACATCTTCTTCTGCTGAAAACATCTTGATTGTATGCTGTTGCCCCTAACAATAGGGAGGAGCCTTTTTAAAGGTTATTTGAGCAATAAACACCTTTGCCTCAAGAAGACTGCTTCATCTTGTGACCTACAGGGTTAGGCCAAACCTAGCCCCGTTCTCCGGCTGTCCAGGGAAGTACCTGACGTCTCCAAGCTCCGCCTTCCGCCAGCTACCGGTAGAGGCCTAGCAAGTGGCTAGAGGGGATTCGTCAACACCACACAGCTGTGGTAAGGCAGTGCGTCGGCACATACAGAGCAGAACCGTGGTTCCAAACGCCACGGCAGGTTAGGAGTTTGGTGGTGGCAGCAAGAACCCGCCCACAGCGCAGTGGGTGGAGTCAGTAACAGGCGGTTACTGACGGTAAGCGGGAATCCCCTATGTGGTCAGGCCTCGTGCGGCTTGACCTTCCATTCTGTGCGCAGTCAACGGGACGCGGCAAGCGGCGAGTGCTTCCGTACGGTACCGTCCTGTCACAGAAATTGGTGGCATAGTGGTGGGATAATCCCAGGCGGCTTTTCATCGCCCGATTGGAGAAGCCGAGTTACTCAGGAGAGGAGTAACTGCAGCGCAGGAGGACGCACAAGATGGCGGAATTCAGCGGAATGTCCAAGGATGATCTGGAGATCGTATGCCTGGAGAAGGGTGTGGATATCCCTTTCAACGCGTCCAAGAGCGTCATGCAGGCGGCGCTCAGGAGCTGGGAGGAGTCTCAGGTGGAGGTGGAAAACACTGACGGCGTCAGCATCGCAGAGGACGACCCAACAGTGGACCTTCGCACAGAACCGGTGAGAACCACAAGCCCCGCCCTCTCTCACAACAGCCATGTTTCCCAGCAATCCCTAGCAGGGCCAGGATCCCAACGTCCCAGGGTGGGCGGCCCGGATACCCTAGCAGATCGGCTAGCGGAATTGGGGGAAAGGGCAACAGAGCAAGAGCGCTTGATCATCATCCAGATGTGGCGTGATGAGCGGGCACCACAGGCCGTGGTACCCCGGGAGCCGTTGTCAGCTGTTGTACACAGATCAGGACGAGTTCAGTTTGCCAAGTTTGCAGACAGTGATGGGGACATTGATGGACATTTGCAAGTCTTTGAGAGGACTTGTAACCTACATGATCTACCCAAGTCAGAGTGGGTGAGACACCTTGTGCCCACTCTGCATGGAGAGGCCTTGGAGGCCTATCGAGGAGTGGCGACGGAGGACTGTGGGAACTACGACGAAGTCGCGAAGGCCCTCCTCCAGCGATTCTTCATCACTCCCGAGTCTTACAGGAAGAAATTCAGAGACTTGCCTAAGAATCCTAGCAGCACCCATGAGCAGTTCGCCACCCAGCTGCGGCAGTACGTGGTGAAGTGGGTGAAGGATTCGGAAGCCACTACATGGGACGCACTGATCGACCTGATCTGCAGGGAGCAGTTCTACCGCAGGTGCGCCCAAGAAGTGAAGGAGTGGGTGCTAGATCGGGAGCCACCCAGCTTAAAAATGGCTGCCCAAATAGCCGACAAATATGTGGCAATTCGGCCACGGGGGCAGAAGCGCCCCGCCAGCAGCCAGCTCCAACAGACTGTACCACCAAGGGGACCCCCCTCTTCAGCTCATCAACCCCAAAGACAAGCATCTTCCAACCCGGGTGCTCTTGGCCAGCAACCGCACCGCAGCGTCCCTGCAACTGATCAGAGATCATCGGTGCCACGACTGGAGAAGAAGTGCTACGGCTGTGGGAAAATCGGACATCTGAGGATGAACTGTCCTGCATCCCAAGCACCCCAGACTCGTGCCCCAAATCCGAGTGCTGGAGCCCGGATCGCTTGTTTGACGAGAGGAGATGAGCCTACAGAGACTGTTCCCCCTCCAGTCAGTCCGATGGAGTGTGGCGAGAGACAGGTGCACTCTGCGGAGAGAGTCACCTGCATGGCCAAACAGCCCCTACACAACATGTGGAGGCACCTACAGCCGGTACACGTAGGACCCCTGCAGGGAGAAGGCCTAAGAGACTCTGGGGCCTCAATCACTGTGGTGAGCCCCCACCTTATAGATCCTGCTGCAGTATTGCAGGGTCGCACTGCCACGATCACCCTGGCAGAAGGAACAGAAAAAGCGGTTCCCATGGCAAGAGTCTACCTGGACTGGGGAGCTGGACCAGAGTTGCGAGAAGTTGCCGTCATGGATGGTCTCCCAACTGATGTGGTCCTAGGAAATGATCTGGGTGGTGGGATCGTCACTATGTTTGTTGGCGCCATTCCCCGGAGTCAAGTTCCAAAACCACCATTGACATCAGCTACTCCAGCACAGCCCAGCCCAGAGGAAAAGACTACAGCTGCTAGACAACTGCCAGCACAGCCAACCACAGCATCAACCAGCCCAGAGGAAAAGATCACAGCGGCTAGATCAGTACATCGACCCCGCATGCCTTTTGCCTCTGGTATGCCCACGTCCCCTAGCAACGCAGAGGATGTCGGTTCCAGCTCGTTTGATCCTGTGGGGGTGCCCAATGATGCTCCTGACCCAAGTGGTTTGCCAACTCTGGCGGTGAGTATGAGAAACCACACTGACTTTTCCATGACTGACCCCTACCAGACTGACCCTAGTAATCCCCACCTAGATCCCCCTGTAGAGTGTCCCAATTTAGGAGAGATTGAGGGCCACAGGCAGGAGTTTAGGGAGGCTCAACTCTCTGACCCATTCCCGAAAGGCATGAGGCGCCACTCTGGCAGCGGCCTTGACAGGGTTGGGGCGTGGAGGTTGACCTGGCGGGAAGGGTTAAGGTACAGGGTAGCCAGGAAAGTGGGAGGGGATAGACCAGATAGGGAATGTGTCCAACTGGTCCCCCCAGGGAACTTTCCTGTGCAACCGGTGTCGGTTGCCAGCGAAACCCCTTTGGACAGTAACCCGGAGACAGACCGTACCCTGAAGTGCCTGACACAGAGCTTACCCTGGTCTGGAATGTCGGATGACGCCCAGACCAACTGTAAGGCTGGTGCCATGCGTTGGCAGCCGGGGCACTCCAGCGGTTGTGTTGTCTCTGGGCCTCTGCCCATAGGAGAACCCTTGCAGCAAGTTGCTGTGGACATAGCAGGTCCCCTGCCTGTGCACAGTAGATCGGGGAAGACACGCAGCCTCCCTGTAGTGGATGCCACACAGGATCCAGAGGCTGGTGGTCTGGCCGCCATCACTGTGGCACAGGTAGCGGACGAGGAGGGAAGAGTAGGCCTAGGTGACAGAGTAGGTTTCCCGAGTCATAGGTCGACAGAAGAGGATTGGAGGGCAGGTCTGACAGTTAGGGCAGACCGTTGCCAGATAGGTATGACGGAGGTGCAGTGCCTGGGGCACCATGTGGGAGGAGACAGGGGTAGGCCCAACCCAGAGGGGGTGGAGGCAACCAGAGGCTGTCCCCGACCCACATCACCCAGACCGGTACTGACCTTAGAACCTGTAAGGCCCTACGGACATGTTGTCATTGACTTTAGTCCTGTAGTGAACCCCTTGACAGAGATGGCTAGGAAGGGCATTCCCAAGTCAGTGTACTTTGCACCCGCTTGCGAGTTGGCATTCCAGTCATTGAAGGAAGCTCGGGTACCCGCTCCAGTGCTGATGGCGCACATTCTTGACCAGGACTGTGTGTTACGAACTATTGCGCCACTGCACGGACTGGGAGCAGTACCGAGCCAGAAAGAGCCATATGGGCAGGAGCACCCTGTGGCCTGTTTGAGCAGAAAACTGCTATGGTGGGAGGTGGGGTATGCCACAGTTGGGACACCGTGGGTGGCACTTGTTTGTAACCGGCCCCCCACCGTGGTGACTTACCACCTACCTGTTAGGTGGCTGCAACCTACCTTGGGGGAATTGGACAGACTTTTGTGGTGGAGCCTTGAACTTGGACTTCAGGTGGACTATTTGAACATTGTGCACCCACGAAGAGAGGCCCACTACACTATGGATGAACTGTCTCGGCCAGAGCCTACAACCCCCAGGTAGCGTCCCCTTCACCCCCTCTGACTGCGGGACCAGGACCCAAATCGTTGGGACATGGGTCCCTGGTTGACCCGCTTGAATGGGGGGGAGGAGTGTGGCCGGAGGGACCCCAGCCACGAGGAGAATGGCCGGCGGCGGCACTGAAGGGGTTAACCCCTAGTGCCCGGCGCCATTCTACAGGACAATGGGCGCTTGGCGCCATATTTAAAAAGTAATGGGCGCTAGGCGCCGTGTTTCTAAAATGTTTAAAAACCTGTGTTTTTTCAATGTGCCGTGGTCCCGGACCTCTCCGGAGACCACGGCAGGGAGGACAGCCCCCGGCGCGCTCAGCAGTGTGTGCGCGCCGGGGGAGAGGAGGCAGCCGCTGACCGCCGGAGTCCGGGAGCTCCGCTCCCGGCAGCGGTCAGTGTAGCCCCGGGCGCACTGGAGTGTGCGCGCCGGGGAGAAGGGTGAGCGCTGCGGCTGGGAGCTCGGCTCCCGCTGCAGTGGTCTCTGTGAGAGCCGCCGCTGGGGGCTGGGAGCTCTGCTCCCGGCGCCTCAGCCCAGCACGGGTGGCCAGCCGCAGCAGCTGGGACGGACGTCCCGGGCTGCTAGCCGGCGAGGGGGGTGCGCCGCAGCCCGGCTCCCCGCCGGACGCTGCGGCGAGGCTACCAGTCAGGCGCCGCGCATGGGGGACCGGGCTAGCCGGCTCCCTAGCGGCGTGGGTAAAATTAGGCTGCCCAGCAGGATGGTGAGCGCTGGGGTCCGGGAGCTACGCTCCCGGCGCCTCAGCGCTGAAACAAGCCAGGGTCACGGCGGCCAGGACAAGTGTCCCGGGCCGCCGGACTTCGGTACAGGGGGGTGCGCCGCTGCGTGCGGCGAGGCCACTGGTTAGTGCCACACTGGGGGGACAGGGAGAGCCAGCTCCCTGGAACCCCAGAGGCAGGAAGGCAGGCTGGAGGATGGGGGAAGCCAGCCCCATACCTCCAGCACTGAGAGAGAGCCCTAGCAGCCAGGCTGCAGGGCTAGGGAAGCCCAGCGCTGAGCGCTGGGCACAGCAGTTAAATAATGACCTACAGTGTGTTGTAAGGCACTGCAGTGCCTGAGTATGTAGAGTCTGTGCAGGGCACAGGCTCAGTGTATATTTAACAAGGGAAATGTACAGTGTGATTTAAGTGTAATGTATGTAAAGGTAAAATGCACTTACTTGATTGTGTGTCCCAGGAGGGGGGAATCCATGGCTGTGCAGGCTGATGGATTCTCCCAGACCTTGTCCCCAAAAACGGAATGCTTTCCCATCCAGCCTCACATTTCCAAAGGGTACAGGGAGAAAGAGAAGCAGCTTAGCTATGAAACAAGCTGAGTGGTTTCTTGGAGCTCCATGGAGATCAGCCGTAGTGCCAAGAAACCTGGACCGGGGAGCCCGGCTGCCCAGCTCTGGAGCCCAAATCCAGGCTGCGGGCAGTGAGAGGGGTCCCGGGCAGATTTCTGGAAGTCAGATTTAGGAGGGAAAACCTCCCCCCAGCCAGACTGAACGGCACCGTGGGAGTATCCTACTCTCCCAGATGGGAGAGACAAAGGAGACCGACCACTCCCCACTGTCCATAGGGAACAATGTTAGGTGTGCATGAGACCAGAGCATGCACAGCTCATGGGTAAACATTGATTGGTTGTGCACCACAGGGCGGGCTTACCCCCTGTGGTAAGGGGTCTTGGAGAGGGATAAAAGAAGGGCAGTTGGCCCATAGGAGTGTATTGTAACATCTTCTTCTGCTGAAAACATCTTGATTGTATGCTGTTGCCCCTAGCAATAGGGAGGAGCCTTTTTAAAGGTTATTTGAGCAATAAACACCTTTGCCTCAAGAAGACTGCTTCATCTTGTGACCTACAGGGTTAGGCCAAACCTAGCCCCGTTCTCCGGCTGTCCAGGGAAGTACCTGACGTCTCCAAGCTCCGCCTTCCGTCAGCTACCGGTAGAGGCCTAGCAAGTGGCTAGAGGGGATTCGTCAACACCACACAGCTGTGGTAAGGCAGTGCGTCGGCACATACAGAGCAGAACCGTGGTTCCAAACGCCACGGCAGGTTAGGAGTTTGGTGGTGGCAGCAAGAACCCGCCCACAGCGCAGTGGGTGGAGTCAGTAACAGGCGGTTACTGACGGTAAGCGGGAATCCCCTATGTGGTCAGGCCTCGTGCGGCTTGACCTTCCATTCTGTGCGCAGTCAACGGGACGCGGCAAGCGGCGAGTGCTTCCGTACGGTACCGTCCTGTCACAAACATCTTCTGTAAAGACGAGAAAGCATGAAATGTCAGGAATCACATCTGTTCTGCAGACTTGTGACATTTCCAAGATATTTTTTACTGTCACACAGCGTCTTTACACGGTCCAACAATTATCAAAATAATTGCACTGGTAAATACAGTGTGGCCTCAAATACTAATTTATCTGACTTCCAGTATGTTGGCTTTCCGTAAACTGCTGGAAAATAAACACAGGATCGAAAAACAACTGACACGGAAATGCAATTTCAGTCATAGGAAGTTCACATGCTACAGGAAAACGACTAATTAATTACACACTGGCACATTGGCCCTCATTCCGAGTTGATCGGTCGGTATTTTTCATCGCATCGCAATGAAAATCCGCTTAGTACGCATGCGCAATATTCGCACTGCGACTGCGCCAAGTAATTTAACAATGAAGATAGTATTTTTACTCACGGCTTTTTCATCGCTCCGGCGATCGTAATGTGATTGACAGGAAATGGGTGTTACTGGGCGGAAACACGGCGTTTTAGGGGCGTGTGGATGAAAACGCTACCGTTTCCGGAAAAAACGCAGGAGTGGCTGGAGAAACGGAGGAGTGTCTGGGCGAACGCTGGGTGTGTTTGTGACGTCAAACCAGGAACGACAAGCACTGAACTGATCGCACAGGCAGAGTAAGTCTGAAGCTACTCTGAAACTGCTAAGTAGTTTGTAATCGCAATATTGCGAATACATCGGTCGCAATTTTAAGAAGCTAAGATACACTCCCAGTAGGCGTAGGCTTAGCGTGTGTAACTCTGCTAAATTCGCCTTGCGACCGATCAACTCGGAATGAGGGCTATTGATCAGATTGCACTCGTATATAAAAAAAGAATAAGAGAAAAAGGTGCGATGATCCCACACCAGAATATAAGTAGTATATGTATATTATTTACTGCATTTAAATTAAAATTAAACCAACCGTAAAGTAATGTAATTAAGCGAAAACAAGGCTACTCTGTTCCAAATTAGTGTCGGTTGGTGATGCGCCCCAAGTTTAATAGATAATTATACAATCAGGGGTTCCTAAAAGGGGGCAGTCATGCTGCAAGAGAACCGCTATGAGGGGGCACTCTTTTGTAAAGAAAATGTTCTTATTTAAAAATTTACTTTCATTTACATTTGTTTAAAAAGTTCTAAGGGACATGAATGATCTCCTCCTGAGACGAATACAAACAAGTAATTACATTTCTGGACAATTAATCCAGGATGAAAATACACCGTCAAGGCACAAAATTATGACCTCCTTTTACATTTGAAGTCGGCAGCGCGTAGCCTGATGAAGTACGTCGCGTGTCATGCGCTGGCTTGGTGGGTATATAAGATATGCGATAGGCCGTCTGCACACATATCATTTGTTGCTGTCATGGGTAAAAGGGGTGATTTATCCGAGTTGCAAAAAGGGATGATTATCAGCTTTCGGACCATATATGGCAATATTTCTAAAACAGCACAGTTTGTGAACTGTTCGCATGCTGCTGTGGTGAAGGTGTATCGTGACTGGACAAATGGCACTGTTGCGAATAACCAATGTGGAAACTGCAGAGCACCATGTGCCACTGATGTGAGTGGTGAACGTCGGCTACAAAGGTGCGTGAGGGCCGACTGACACGCTACAGTGGAGAAGTTCACCATCAAAATGAACCTGGGGGCTACCAGACGTGTGTCTAAAACGATAGTTCAGCCTGTCTAGCTGCTGTCCGTGCTGCACACGGCGGTTACTCTGGCTATTAGCTGGTGGTCATAATAATGTGACTAGGCCGTGTATGTTCAATAGTACACTCCCATTACATAAGTGGTGTGCTCAAAATTCATTTGCTAACAGGACAGCATACCAGTGGAGATGTGCTGCTGCTTTATGTTGAGATAGCAAAAATTTGTTTTCCTCACACAGAATGTTATATCTGATTCTAGAACATTATAGGTCACATATACCAGAAAGGTTCCTGTTTATATATACTGTAACTCAAATCCATTTGAATTAATATCTGTGTAGAGTAGACTGATATGATTGTACTTTTGAGGTGTTGTAAATTTAAATACATGACCAGACAAGAGTCACTTTGATCTACTGATCTGGTTTTTAATAGATGCAAAGCTGTGTTAATCTAGAGTTGACTATTTGTTTTCTCTCTATACAATGCTAAGTGATACTCTCATACACCAATACAGGTTGCAATACTCTGATGTTACTAAATTTTTGGGATAATTTATGGCTCATTTTTGGATCTGGTCAGGTTGAGGTTGACTTAAGGATTGCTTAATGGGTTCACTACGATATGCCGGCGGTCGGGCTCCCTGCGACCAGCATACCGGCGCCGGGAGCCCGACCGCCGGCTTACCGACAGTGTGGCGAGCGCAAATGAGCCCCTTGCGGGCTCGCTGCGCTTGCCACGCTACGGGCACGGAGGCGCGCTACGCGCGCCACACTATTTTATTCTCCCTCCAGGGGGGTCGTGGACCCCCACGAGGGAGAATAAGTGTCGGTATGCCGGCTGTCGGGCTCCCGGCGCCGGTATGCTGGTCGCCGGGAGCCCTACCGCCGGCATACTGAAGACCACCCTTGCTTAATGACAACACACCATTTGGTCACTGGAAGAACACATTTTAAATACAGTTGTTGATTACTGCATGTGGGGAGATTGCCTAGGATAAATATGATTTGAGATATATATAAACGGGATGTAGTTATGTGACCGACGGTCACAATATCTCCCCCCAAAAGACTGACAGTCGGCATGCCGACTAGAAGGGTCTAATAGAACTTGTGGCGATCTCAGCTTGCCACCAAGCCCACAAGGGGCTTCGTTATGCTCATGGCTGCAGAATCCCAGCTGCCGGTAAAACAGCACCAACCCATATAAACAGGAACCCTTCTGGTACATGTGACAAGATGGTATCAATATCCCGGCCGTTGAAATCCCAACAGTCAGAATGCAGACAGAGGCATCCCAACGTTCAAGATCCCGACGGACCCTGGTGAATATTTTAACCCTAATTCTAACCCATCCCCACCCCTGCAGCCCAACCCTAATTGACACCGCCCACATGCTAACCCTAACTGTCCCCGTCCCCTGCGGCATAACCCTAGCCCTCCCCCTAGTGCCTAACCCTTAACCTAACCCTAGTACTTACCATTGGGATTCTAACCATGTGAATGGCGCTGTCGGCATTCTGACAATCAGACATCCCTATGTAACCTATAGTATAATGTTATAGTATCAAATATAATATTGTGTGTGAGGCAAACAAATTGTTGCTATTTCAATATAAAGCAGCAACACATCTCTATTGGTATAACATTGTTATCCATTGAATTTAGAGTACTACAATGGAGTGTACTGTTAAACATATTTTCACCCAGGATCATAGATTTTATTACTTTTTTAGATATGTCTCAGGAGGAGATCATTCATGTCCATTAGACCTTTTTAAACTAATGTAAATAAAAGTTTATTTTTAAATAATAAAATTTTCTTTACAAATTAGTGCCCCACAAAGCGGGTTTCTTACTTCAATCATGTACGCTACCAGGAACCACTGTATACACTGGGGTTATATATAAAAAAAAGAGTATTCCCCATGATACTATTGAGGCATTGAGGTGTGGTAAGGTCAATGGGCGAGGAGGCACTGGCTAGTATCAGAGCCGGATTTACACACACACACACACACACACACACACACACACACACACACACACACACACACACACACACACACACACACATATGAATAATACAAAGATGATATTTATACATTCAAAATATAATCTTTTTATTATTCTAATAATTTTTATAGTCAATACTCTGGAGTATATTGGAGTATGACAGGTGAGGCTCTGCCTCCCCTGACCACACATCACTGCATGATACACAACAAACTGATATTTCTGATATGTTATCATTCACAATGTATTAGCAATAGGAAACACTGTAAACATTATAGGGGTGATTGATCCAAGGATTGTATTCAAATGCCATCTTCGAGTAAAAAAGATCTTGTTCCTGATATGTGATGCTAAATTGGCAACTCTTGCGCTGGAATATGCTCTGTGTAACTCCCACTGCCATCATTGTGTCACTTTCGACATCTACTTTTGCAGCCCAGAGAGTCCTCTAACATTCTGCTAAAGTACTGAGGGTGTGATGTGAAAAGTTAACATTAAAATGTCAACACCAGAATTTCAACAGAATGTCAGTAAAGACAATGAGTTATCAGGCAATATGTCAACATTCAACAATGTTGATTTGATTAACATATTGATACCAGAATGTCAACATACTGTTTTTTGCTTATATTAGTCTAACCCTAACTCTAAACCTAACCCCTAAACCTAACAATATCCCTAAAAATACACAGAAATGTAATGTCGACATTCTGAACACGTTGACATTTAATAGGTCCCTGTTGACATTCTGGTGATGACATACTGACTGTCGACATTCTGAATGTTGACCTTCTGACTGGAACCCGGTACTATAAATTACTAAGGTAAATGATATAAAGGCCTCTGCAAGCTATACGGTCTCGGGGGAACATCATCATGGCGATATTCTGACTGGTACTATTGGATCTCAGCAGTGCCTCCGCTGTAACTCTGGAAAGGCCAGGGGATTGTATTACAATAAGATTTGTCTCTCTAGCACTTGGCTGCATATGCCAACCAGAGTCTATTTTGCATAAATACATTTACATTTTATAGGTGCCATTATTTGACCCCAGTCTATATGTAAGAAAATAAACACATTCTACTCAAGGCATAACA
This sequence comes from Pseudophryne corroboree, assembly GCF_028390025.1. NCBI lineage: Eukaryota > Metazoa > Chordata > Amphibia > Anura > Myobatrachidae > Pseudophryne > Pseudophryne corroboree. Next base: position 721,590,771 of record NC_086446.1, read on the forward strand.
GAGGGATTGTGCTTGACAATATTAGTGGTTAATGCAAAGAATATTAATGTCAATAAATGTCAAATATTCAGAATGTCACGGCTAGGGTTGTTTGTGCTAAGTTGAGCTGTTGGGTTTTGGCTTGGAACCTTAGGATGGATTTTGGCTGGCTTATTATAGGATTTACTCATTCATAGAGGTGGCAGTTTAACAAAGTTGGAACACCTGACTGGATGCTGTATCAGGTGAATTGAGTTAGTGATGTGGTACCAGCTATATGGAAAACTGGAACAATGGGCACTGGGGTGATGAGTTACCAGTGCATTAGAATAGCTGGGAAGTTCATAACACTGAGGGTTCACAATCACTGGTATGAGATTAACCAGTGAATCAGGAAATGCTGCAATGGATTTGCAGGAGGAGCTTTACGGGAACACTGGGATAGGCTGTACCAGCAAATTGGATAATTCTGCAATGGATTGCAGGAGCAGCTTTACAGGAATGCTGGGATAGGGTATGCCAGCGAATTGGGTAATGCTGCAATGGAACACTGGGATAGGCTGTAACTGCGAATTGGAAATGCTGCATTGATGAACTGAGCAGCCCTTCAGGATCACTGGGATTGGCTGTACCGGTGAATCTGGATATGCTGTGATGATGAACTGAGCAGCCCTTCAGGTTCACTGTCATTGGCTGTATCGGTGAATCTGGATATGCTGCAATGATTAACTGAGCAGCCCTTCAGGATCACTGGGATGACTGTGAAATGGTTCCTGATTGGACTCTGGGCGGTCAGCTGATCAGAACTGTCGTGGCTCCCTCCATGACTGGATTAGAGGGAACTGCTGGCGTGGAGTAAGCAGTGGAGACTTACAATGGCCACCAGTCCTGGGAGCACCAGTAATGGAGACACAGCACAGTGGCAGACAGTGCAGGATGCCAGATGGACCAGAGGATGATGGACAGCACCTCAGAGTACGGCACAGGTAAGAGAGATCTGGGCTGGGGAGAACTGAATACCTCCATTTTGTGACACAGAAGGGTTTAGCATCTTGACTGGTATTAGTAATATACTGTGACTATAATGTCATTTTAATTCTACAAATGTGTTGTTTTCCCCTTCCTTATTATCTTTTGATTATATACAGGGATGGACTGAGGCTTTTAAGCAGCCCAGGCAGTCTACTGTGCGCGCGCGAAAAGGGGGAGTGGTCACACCTCACAGGGGTGTGCAACGAGTCCCATAGGCCTGGTCTCTCGGCACGGCTCGGCACATGTACTTAGCTTGCATTGCCATCGTGCCCAACAGGGAGGGGTCTTGAGGATATCTGTCTGAAGAAAACAAAACAAAACACAAGAGTAGCCCATAGGCTACTATGGGCTAATGCCATCTGAAGATGGAGTTAGGTACCAGGGCAACGCTCTGGAATGCTTTGCATGGGGGCTGGTTTTGAAGCCAGAAAAGGGAGAACTGCGGCGGGTATTGCAGTCCCTCCTTCTGAGATGCTAGGAATACTTAGCTTTTCAATTGATCCCCCAAAGATGGATGTTGTTATGGGATTTCCAGCAAAAGAACAAATATGCCCCTGACACATTGGAGCTTACACACACCAAAGTGTGTGGAAGAAAACTAGTGTCACGATCCGGGTATCTGGATGCCATTTCTTACCCATCAGATGCCTCCTAAGGCTGGCTCAGCGCTCCAGGACCGGATCCCATCTGTTATCCTGAAGTTTACATTCCTGTATCCTCTCCTGTCACTCTGAGACGCTGTCACAGTAAACGCCATATTACACCTGGCATGGCGTCTCCCGCGGCCTCCGCCGCCCTCCCTGAACTTCTGCATGCAGAGTGTCTGAGTGGCGATTACGTCAGCCGCGGCCTCCGCTGTGTCCGCGTGGTTGGATGTGCATCTGTCAGCCTGGCGCCTCCTGTCTCCAGTGGCCGGCGTCGCCATTACTGTTTTCATTACCACATGGATTACAAACCAAACTTCCCTCCAAGTGTCTGCATGGGCGCAGCCATCTTGGATTCTGTCAGCTGATCATTTACTCCAATCTGTTGTCAGTATTGTTAATCTGCATAATTGCCTAGCCAATCCCTTCCTTGCTGCAGGTATAAATACACTGTGCCTGAGCAAGGAAGGCGTCAGTGCTTTGGTTGTCAAACCTAGTTCCTGTTTGTCTCTCTCCTGTGATTGTCTTCCAGGTTCCAGCTCCTGTCTCAAGACTTCCACCATAGAGACCCGCACCAGCATTCCACCTGCGGTGTAGCCTGACTCTCCAATCCATTGTGGATTCATCTGTTTCCAGCTACAACATTACCTGCTTCCAGCTCAGCTTCCAGCAGAGTACAGCTTCCCTTAAAGGGCCGGTGTCCTTTCTACACTTTACCACTCTCCACCGGTATTATTATTTCTCCGCTCTCAAGTTCTACATTTCAGTTCATATTTCATCGCTCCCAAGTTCATTTATTATTTAACTGGTTCCAGCCAGTATCCACTCCGTGCTAACAACAGTCTGGTTCCAGCCAGTATCCACAGCAGCTGTTTTATCTTCAGCAACCCAGCTTTTCCTGGAACACCAGCTGGCACAATCCTGGGTTATCTCCATTGCTACAGTCGGGCCTGGTAAGGACTTTCCATCTAGAAGATCATAAGAACTATCTCACACTACCAGTGCCCTGTGGCTCCTGCCATCCTGTAGTACCCAGGAACTGTATTTATTCTTTGCTGACTTTTACGTTTTCTTTTACTGCTGCTGTGTTGCGGAGTTGTCATAATAAACATCATTGACTTTTATCCAAGTTGTCGTGGTCACGCCTTCGGGCAGTTATTATTCATGTTACTTACATGTCCAGGGGTCTGATACAAACCTCCCAGGTTCCGGTACATCTCAGCCCCTACAACTGAGGCTGCCTCCCGTCAGCTCAGGCCCTCAGTTGTGACAGTAAGCACTGACCTAATGAATCCAGCCGGAGACCAGGATCAAGCGGCCAGGCCGATGCAAGAACTGGCAGCCCGACTAGAACATCAGGAGGCTGCACAGGGCCACATCATCCGCTGTCTCCAGGATCTCTCTACTCGGCTGGATGGGATTCAGACAACTCTCCGTGGATCAGGCGCGTCTGGTGCGTCAACCACAGTGACTCCAGCTATAACCCCACCCACCTTACCCATTTCTGCTCCACGTCTTCATCTTCCAACGCCAGCAAAATTTGACGGATCTCCAAGATTCTGCAGGGGATTTCTCAACCAGTGTGAGATTCAGTTTGAGCTACAACCTGGCAATTTTCCCAGTGACCGTACAAAAATTGCCTACATTATTTCTCTTCTCAGTGGCTCAGCCCTTGATTGGGCATCACCGTTATGGGAGAGGTCCGACACCCTGCTATCTTCCTACACTGCCTTCGTGTCAACATTCAGGCGCATCTTCGACGAGCCTGGCCGGGTAACCTCAGCTTCATCCGAGATTCTCCGTTTACGCCAGGGGTCACGTACTGTAGGACAATATCTGATACAGTTCCAGATCCTGGCATCCGAACTGGCATGGAACGACGAGGCCCTGTATGCTGCATTCTGGCATGGCTTATCTGAGCGTATTAAAGATGAGTTAGCTACCAGAGACTTACCTTCTAAGTTAGATGAGCTAATCTCACTCTGCACGAAAGTTGATTTACGTTTCAGAGAGAGAGCAACTGAGCGTGGAAGATCATCTGCTCCAAAATCTTCTGCTCCTCGTCAACTGTCACCATCTAAAGATGAGCCCATGCAACTTGGCCGTTCCCGTTTAACTCCTGCTGAGCGCCGAAGACGTCTCTCCGAGTTTCTCTGTCTCTATTGTGCAGCTCCGTCTCACACCATTAATGCCTGTCCCAAACGTCCGGGAAACTCCAAATCCTAGCTCGCCAAGGAGAGGGCAGGCTAGGAGTAATGATCTCCTCTCCATCTCCTCAAGATTGTAATCTCCCAGTCTCGCTTCAAGTTGCTCAACGTTATCGGAACGTCATTGCCCTCCTTGATTCCGGAGCAGCTGGGAACTTTATTACCGAAGCCTATGTTAAACGGTGGTCCCTACCCACCGAGAGACTTCCTTCGTCCATTTCTTTAACTGCCGTGGATGGCAGCAAAATTTTTGATGCAGTTATTTCTTTAAGGACTCTACCAGTTCGTCTGAGAGTGGGAGTTCTTCATTCCGAACTTATTTCTTTTTTAGTGATTCCAAGAGCCACACATCCTGTGGTCCTGGGCCTTCCATGGCTCCGTCTTCACAATCCTACAATTGATTGGACGACTACGCAAATCCTGGCATGGGGTTCCTCCTGTGCTGAGACATGTTTGTTTAAAGTATTGCCTGTCTGTTCTTCCTCCCCCAGGTCGTCTGATGTTCCACCTCCTCCATATCAAGATTTCACGGAAGTGTTCAGTAAAGCTTCTGCTGATATCCTTCCTCCTCATAGAGAATGGGACTGTCCGATTGATCTCGTTCCAGGGAAGGTTCCACCTCGAGGCCGAACTTATCCGTTGTCTCTGCCTGAGACGCATTCTATGGAGGAATATATTAAAGAGAACCTAGCAAAGGGGTTCATTCGACCTTCTTCTTCTCCAGCCGGCGCAGGCTTCTTTTTTGTAAAAAAGAAAGATGGTGGTCTGCGGCCGTGCATCGACTACAGAGGTTTGAACGACATTACCATCAAGAACCGTTATCCTTTACCCCTGATTACTGAGCTCTTTGACAGAGTTAGCGGAGCTACCATCTTTACAAAGCTGGACTTGCGAGGTGCATACAATCTCATCCGAATCCGTGAGGGTGACGAGTGGAAGACCGCCTTTAACACCCGTGACGGACATTATGAGTACCTCGTCATGCCCTTCGGATTGAGCAATGCTCCAGCTGTCTTCCAGCATTTTGTCAATGAGATCTTCAGAGACATTCTATACCGTCATGTCGTGGTCTATCTAGACGATATCCTCATTTTTGCCAACGATTTAGAGGAACATCGTTTCATCGTTTTTGGGTTAAAGAGGTTCTGTCCCGTCTCCGTGTCAATTATCTCTATTGCAAATTAGAAAAATGCGTCTTTGAGGTCAAGTCCATTCCGTTTCTAGGGTACATTGTGTCCGGTTCCGGACTAGAGATGGATCCTGAGAAACTACAAGCAATCCAAAATTGGCCGGTACCCTTAACCCTCAAAGGGGTCCAGAGGTTCTTAGGGTTCGCCAACTATTACCGAAAGTTTATACGAGACTTTTCCACCATTGTGGCGCCTATTACTGCTTTCACTAAGAAGGGTGCTAACCCGTCCAAGTGGTCTGAAGAAGCCATGCAAGCATTTCATCTTTTAAAACAAAGGTTCATCTCTGCGCCTGTTCTGAAACAGCCTGACATCGACTCTCCTTTCATCTTAGAGGTGGATGCCTCCTCCGTTGGAGTAGGAGCGGTGTTATCTCAGAGGGCTAAAGATGGCCATTTACACCCTTGCAGTTTCTTCTCCCGGAAGTTCTCCCCAGCTGAGCGCAACTATGCCATTGGCGACCAGGAGTTGCTAGCCATCAAGCTCGCTCTAGAAGAGTGGAGGTATCTGTTGGAGGGAGCTTCTCATTCAATCACCATACTTACAGACCACAAGAACCTTTTATACCTGAAGGGCGCACAATGTCTCAACCCTCGTCAGGCCAGATGGGCACTTTTCTTTTCCAGGTTCGACTTTAAACTCCAGTTCTGTCCGGGCTCTCAGAATCGCAAGGCCGATGCCCTTTCCCGCTCATGGGAGCAAGAAAATGAGTCAGAGTCTTCAGACAAGCATCCTATTATAAATCCGTTGGCATTCTCCACGGTAGGGATGGACTCTACGCCCCCATCAGGGAAAAGTTTTGTGAAGCCGATGCTAAGGAAGAAGCTCATGCATTGGGCCCATGCTTCCCGTTTTGCCGGACATACAGGTATCCAAAAAACCCTGGAGTTTATCTCTAGGTCATATTGGTGGCCAACTCTGAAAAAGGACGTCTTGGAGTTTATTGCATCTTGCCCAAAGTGTGCCCAACATAAAGTATCCCGCCAGTCGCCTGCGGGGCAACTGGTTCCACTATCCGTTCCCCGTCGACCATGGACCCACTTGTCGATGGATTTCATTACAGACTTACCCATGTGCAACAAGTTCAATACCATCTGGGTGGTAGTTGACCGGTTCACCAAGATGGCACACTTCATTCCTCTCACCGGTCTTCCGTCAGCTTCCAAGTTGGCTCAAGTATTCATACAAGAGATCTTCCGACTCCACGGTCTTCCTGAAGAAATTATCTCAGATCGAGGAGTTCAATTCACAGCCAAATTCTGGCGAAGTTTATGTCAAGTCCTCCAAGTCAAGCTAAAGTTTTCCACGGCTTACCATCCTCAGACCAATGGTCAAACCGAGAGGGTGAATCAGGACTTGGAGGCCTTCCTCCGCATCTATGTGTCCTCCTCTCAAGATGACTGGGTTCAATTACTTCCCTGGGCCGAGTTCTGTCATAACAACCAGTATCATTCTTCATCTGCTTCAACACCATTCTTCACTAACTTTGGATTCCACCCTAAAGTCCCTGAGTTCCAATCGCTTCCAGCAACTTCTGTTCCCGCAGTGGATATCACCTTGCATCAGTTTGCCAATATCTGGAAGAGCGTACGATCAGCTCTGCTCAAGGCATCGTTCAGGTACAAGAAGTTTGCGGATAAGAAGCGTCGAGCAGTTCCTGCTCTCAAGGTGGGTGATCGGGTATGGTTATCCACGAAGAATTTGAGGTTAAGAGTTCCCAGTATGAAGTTTGCACCTCGCTATATCGGTCCTTTCAAGATTGAACAAGTCATCAATCCTGTTGCTTACAGACTCCAGTTGCCTCCCTTCTTAAAAATACCCAGGACATTCCATGTTTCCCTGTTGAAACCGCTGATCTTGAATCGGTTTCATTCCTCACTTCCTCCAACTCCGAAAGTCCAAACTCAACGAGGCGTTGAGTATGAAGTGGCCAAGATCCTGGACTCACGTCACCGTTACGGTCAACTACAATATCTTATTGACTGGAAGGGTTATGGTCCTGAGGAACGTTCATGGACCAATGCTTCTGATGTCCATGCTCCTGCCTTGGTCCGGAGATTCCATTCCAAGTTTCCTCAAAAGCCAAAGAAGTGTCCTGGGGCCACTCCTAAAGGGGGGGGTGCTGTCACGATCCGGGTATCTGGACGCCATTTCTTACCCATCAGATGCCTCCTAAGGCTGGCTCAGCGCTCCAGGACCGGATCCCATCTGTTATCCTGAAGTTTACATTCCTGTATCCTCTCCTGTCACTCTGAGACGCTGTCACAGTAAACGCCATATTACACCTGGCATGGCGTCTCCCGCGGCCTCCGCCGCCGTCCCTGAACTTCTGCATGCAGAGTGTCTGAGTGGCGATTACGTCAGCCGCGGCCTCCGCTGTGTCCGCGTGGTTGGATGTGCATCTGTCAGCCTGGCGCCTCCTGTCTCCAGTGGCCGGCGTCGCCATTACTGTTTTCATTACCACATGGATTACAAACCAAACTTCCCTCCAAGTGTCTGCATGGGCGCAGCCATCTTGGATTCTGTCAGCTGATCATTTACTCCAATCTGTTGTCAGTATTGTTAATCTGCATAATTGCCTAGCCAATCCCTTCCTTGCTGCAGGTATAAATACACTGTGCCTGAGCAAGGAAGGCGTCAGTGCTTTGGTTGTCAAACCTAGTTCCTGTTTGTCTCTCTCCTGTGATTGTCTTCCAGGTTCCAGCTCCTGTCTCAAGACTTCCACCATAGAGACCCGCACCAGCATTCCTCCTGCGGTGTAGCCTGACTCTCCAATCCATTGTGGATTCATCTGTTTCCAGCTACAACATTACCTGCTTCCAGCTCAGCTTCCAGCAGAGTACAGCTTCCCTTAAAGGGCCGGTGTCCTTTCTACACTTTACCACTCTCCACCGGTATTATTATTTCTCCGCTCTCAAGTTCTACATTTCAGTTCATATTTCATCGCTCCCAAGTTCATTTATTATTTAACTGGTTCCAGCCAGTATCCACTCCGTGCTAACAACAGTCTGGTTCCAGCCAGTATCCACAGCAGCTGTTTTATCTTCAGCAACCCAGCTCAGCTTTTCCTGGAACACCAGCTGGCACAATCCTGGGTTATCTCCATTGCTACAGTCGGGCCTGGTAAGGACTTTCCATCTAGAAGATCATAAGAACTATCTCACACTACCAGTGCCCTGTGGCTCCTGCCATCCTGTAGTACCCAGGAACTGTATTTATTCTTTGCTGACTTTTACGTTTTCTTTTACTGCTGCTGTGTTGCGGAGTTGTCATAATAAACATCATTGACTTTTATCCAAGTTGTCGTGGTCACGCCTTCGGGCAGTTATTATTCATGTTACTTACATGTCCAGGGGTCTGATACAAACCTCCCAGGTTCCGGTACATCTCAGCCCCTACAACTGAGGCTGCCTCCCGTCAGCTCAGGCCCTCAGTTGTGACAACTAGTACATGATAAGTACAGTATATATAAATTCCAAACAGATTGGGTCCTGGTGGGCAATTGAACTCAAGTCCCCAGTGCTTTGAGCTATCTGTGCCACTGAGATGTCCCTTTAAAATCAAATGGGGATCTCATTTATTGTAGTAGTCTCAATAGAAATGTCAACTAAAATAAGATTTTACTTACCGGTAAATCTATTTCTCGTAGTCCGTAGTGGATGCTGGGGACTCCGTAAGGACCATGGGGAATAGACGGGCTCCACAGGAAACATGGGCACTTTAAGAAAGAATTTAGATTCTGGTGTGCTCTGGCTCCTCCCTCTATGTCCCTCCTCCAGACCTCAGTTAAAGAAACTGTGCCCGGAAGAGCTGACAGTACAAGGAAAGGATTTTGGAAATCCAGGGCAAGACTCATACCAGCCACACCAATCACACCGTATAACTTGTAATAAACTTACCCAGTCAACAGTATGAACAACAACAGAGCATCAGTTCAACCCTGATGCAACAATAACATAGCCCATATTGCAGCAATAACTATATACAAGTATGGCAGAAGAAGTCCGCACTTGGGACGGGCGGCCAGCATCCACTACGGACTACGAGAAATAGATTTACCGGTAAGTAAAATCTTATTTTCTCTAACGTCCTAGTGGATGCTGGGGACTCCGTAAGGACCATGGGGATTATACCATAGCTCCCAAATGGGCTGGAGAGTGCGGATGACTCTGCAGCACCGAATGAGCAAACACAAGGTCCTCCTCAGCCAGGGTATCAAACTTGTAGAACTTTGCAAAAGTGTTTGAACCTGACCAAGTAGCCGCTCGGCACAGCTGTAATGCCGAGACCCCCCGGGCAGCCGCCCAAGAAGAGCCCACCTTCCTAGTGGAATGGGCCTTAACTGATTTTGGCAGCGGCAATCCAGCCGCAGAATGAGCCTGCTGAATCGTATTACAGATCCAGCGAGCAATAGTTTGCTTCGAAGCAGGAGCACCAAGCTTGTTGGAAGCATACAGGATAAACAAAGATTCTGTTTTCCTGACCCTAGCCGTTCTGGCTACATAAACCTTCAAAGCCCTGACCACATCAAGTAATTCGGAATCCTCCAAGTCAGTAGTAGCCACAGGCACCACAATAGGTTGGTTTATATGAAAGGATGAAACCACTTTTGGCAGAAACTGTGGACGGGTCCGCAATTCTGCTCTATCCGCATGGAAAACCAGATAGGGGCTTTTATGTGACAAAGCCGCTAATTCTGACACACGCCTAGCCGAAGCCAATGCTAGTAGCATGACCACCTTCCACGTGAGATATTTCAATTCCACCGTTTTGAGTGGTTCAAACCAGTGGGATTTCAGGAAACTCAACACCACGTTAAGATCCCAAGGTGCCACCGGGGGCACAAAAGGGGGCTGAATACGCAGCACTCATTTCACAAACGTCTGAACTTCAGGTAGGGAAGCCAGCTCTTTTTGAAAGAAAATGGATAGGGCAGAAATCTGGACCTTAATGGAACCCAATTTTAGGCCCAAAGTCACTCCTGACTGTAGGAAGTGAAGGAAACGGCCCAGCTGGAATTCCTCCGTAGGGGCATTCCTGGCCTCACACCAAGCAACATATTTTTGCCCTATACGGTGATAATGTTGAGCTGTCACATCCTTCCTAGCCTTTATCAGCGTAGGAATGACCTCATCTGGAGTGCCTTTTTCCGCTAGGATCCGGCATTCAACCGCCATGCCATCAAACGCAGCCGTGGTAAGTCTTGGAACAGACAGGGCCTTTGTTGCAACACGTCCTGTCTTAGAGGAAGAGGCCACGGGTCCCCTGTGAGCATTTCTTGCAGATCTGGATACCAAGTCCTTCTTGGCCAATCCGGAACAATGAGTATTGTTCTCACTCCTCTTTTTCTTATGGGTATGAGAGGAAGAGGAGAAAAAACATAGACCGACTGGAACACCCACGGTGTCACCAGTGCGACCACAGCTATCGCCTGAGGGTCTCATGACCTGGCGCAATACCTCTGTAGCTTTTTGTTGAGGCGGGATGCCATCATGTCCACCTGTGGCAGTTCCCACCGACTTGCAATCTGCGTGAAGACTTCTTGATGAAGTCCCCACTCTCCCGGGTGAAGGTCGTGCCTGCTGAGGAAGTCTGCTTCCCAGTTGTCCACTCCCGGGATGAACACTGCTGACAGTGCGCTTACGTGATTCTCCGCCCAGCGAAGAATTCTGGTGGCTTCTGACTGAATCAGAACCGGTTGGTCGCGAAGCAGGGTCTCCGCTTGACGTAGGGCGTTGTATACGGCCCTTAGTTCCAGGATGTTGATGTGAAGGCAAGTCTCCTGACTTGACCACAGACCTTGGAAATTTCTTCCCTGTGTGACTGCTCCCCACCCTTGGAGGCTTGCATCCGTGGTCACCAGGACCCAGTCCTGAATGCCGAATCTGCGGCCCTCGAGAAGGTGAGCACTCTGCAGCCACCACAGGAGAGACACCCTGGCCCTGGGGGATAGGGTGATTAACCGATGCATCTGAAGATGTGATCTGGACCACTTGTCCAGTAAGTCCCATTGAAAGGTCCTCGCATGGAACATGCCGAAGGGAATGGCCTTGTATGATGCCACCATCCTTCCCAGGACTCGAGTGCAGTGATGCACTGACACCTGTTTTGGTTTTAATAGGTTCCTGACCAGTATCATGAGCTCCTGAGCTCTCTCTATCGGGAGATAAACCCTTTTCTGGTCTGTGTCTAGAATCATGCCTAGGAAAGGCAGATGAGCCGTAGGAACCAACTGCGACTTTGGAATATTTAGAATCCAGCCGTGTTGCCGTTACACTTCCAGAGAAAGTGATACGCTGTTCAGCAACTGCTCTCTTGATCTCGCTTTTATGAGGAGATCGTCCAAGTACGGGATAATTGTGACACCTTGCTTCCGCAGGAGCACCATCATTTCCGCCATTACCTTGGTGAAGATTCTCGGGGCTGTGGAGAGACCAAATGGCAACGTCTGAAATTGGTAATGACAATCCTGTACCGCAAATCTGAGGTACGCCTGATGAGGTGGATAAATGGGGACATGAAGGCATGCATCCTTTATGTCCAGAGACACCATAAAATCTCCCCCTTTCAGGCTTGCGATGACCGCTCTTAGCGATTCCATCTTGAACTTGAACCTTTTCAGGTATATGTGACAAAAAAAAGGGAAGATCTTTCTTGCGCTTTACTAAACAAGTTTCAGCCTCTCGTCCCACACAAAGAAACCTCCACCGTGGTTTCACTTTAGAACTATACACCAACAACAAACGTGAGGCAGAGATGGCGCAACTTGTCACCCTTAAAGATACACAGAGGTGCTTACACGAAAATGTTCCTACAACAGGATCAAGATGTATATTCTAGAGTCCACCTTCCACAAATATGGATTCTAAAATAATATAGTAAGAAGAAACACAACAAACATAGTGTATTCCGATTAAATTGATTGATGTGTCTTTAATACTTCTTGGTCTCACTCACATATTGCAATTTGTTCAATTCACATATAGAAATCCACAGATGTGATGATTCAACTTCATAGACATTCAGGAAACGTGAGCTCCATATAGCACATAAAAGAGAAAAAATATAGAAAAAATAGTGCAACCCTGTCTGTGTATATTCTTAAAAGGGATATTTATTAAAGAACTCACAAAACACAGACTTGACAATAACATGTAAAATGCTTGGACATCAGGGCAAAGGGAAAAACAGCCACCGGCAGCATGTATTATAGTCACCGCAAGTCCCGGTATTACTCGAGGTGTCCCCACGCCGTCGGAGCCGTCATCCAAAGTTCCAGTCAATCCAGCAACCAACAGAAATCCCCAGCTTGAGCGCTTTCGGATATGGTATCCTTCTTCGGAAGCTTGGGGGATAGATGCTATTACCTACTTTAAATAGTGTCCAAACCTTAATCAAATGGAAAACAGCTGTCCAATAAGGCCGCCCTCAGAGCCGGTCCGTGTTTCCAGAAAGTGACGTGTGCGTTTCAATAGGCGGAAGCAGGTCCTTATTGTGGAAGGTGACATGTGCGTTCCAATGAGCGGAAGACGCGTCACCGGAAGTGACGTTACGGGACCCAGCTCTTACACTATGCGTTCCATTCCATGTCATTTGTATACACTGATCGTTTTATAATGTGTTATTCCACTCTGAACTCCATCAGTCACCCAAAAGATATAAAACAGATACAGGAGAAATAACTATATCATAAAAATTTTTTAAAATATTTCATATACATATAAAAATTATTGCTTTTTTTTATAAAAATATTGCTTTTAAAAAACATTAATAAAAGAGACTTAGAGACTCATCATAAAAACCACTTGAGTTCAAAATCACTATTCAGTCCCAATGGGACTAAGGTTTTTAGTTTGTATATCCATTTCATTTCTGTTTTAGATAATAAAATATCAGTTTCTTTATTTCTAGGGGTAGAATTAATGGTCTGAATACCCCAAAAGGATTTAAAGTGACAAGGTTTACAGGCATGTGTCAATTTAAAGTGCTTAGAGACTGTGTGGGTATCCAAACCTTTTTTAACATTGCGGATATGTTCCGATAATCTTATTTTTAAGTTTCTGCTTGTCTTTCCGACATACACCAATCCGCAATCACACTCCAGAGCATAAATAACATTACTCGAGTTACATGTGATAAAATTCTTAATGGGATATGTATTACCCCCTACCGTGAACTCCTTTATTTTACTTGCACCTTTTGTGCATTTGCACATGGCGCATAGTCCACATCGGTAGAACCCTGTACTTCTAATACTAGTTCTCTTAGACACCTCAATTGAACTATGGACTAACTTGTCTTTAATGGATTTTGATTTTCTATAAATAAACCTTGGTTTTGGGGGTAATATTGGGCCCAAAACTGGATCTTTTGTAAGTACCATCCAGTGTTTTTTCATAATGAACTCTATTTCTCTGTATTGTGAATTAAAATTAGTAATAAAAGACCACTGAAAATCATTTTCTCTCGGTATTTTCTGATTAGTCCCTTGTATAAGATCTCTTCTATCAACAGTTTTTATCCTCTCTTGAGCTTTTATTAGACTGTCTTTGCTATAACCTTTCTCAATAAACCGATCACATAATTCACCCATTTGTGCCTCACAGATACTAGAGTCAGTGCAATTTCGTTTTACTCTTAGTAGTTGGCTGTATGGAATCCCGTCTAGCCAGTGATCGTGATGTTGGCTTGTTTTTTCAATAAAACCATTCGAATCAGTTGGTTTTCGGTATAGCTTCGTGTTTAGTGAGCCATTTGCAATGTATATACAAAGGTCCAGAAACATTATTTCCTGTTGGCTCATAGTAGTGGTTAATTTTATATTAAATGAATTTATACTAAGTCCTTCAATAAAAACATCCAACTCACTTAAAGACCCACTCCATATAAATAGCAGGTCATCTATGTAGCGACGCCAGAGCACCAGGCTCGTCCCGAGCCGCTCTCCATCCCAAACTGTCTCCTCCTCCCAGTAGGCCATGAAGAGGTTGGCATAGCTCGGGGCGAACCTGGTGCCCATAGCAGTCCCCACACGTTGGAGGTAATAGTTACCATTAAAAACAAAATAATTATTTCTCAAAATAAACTTGATACCTTCCAAAATAAAGGTCTTCAAATCGGAGGAATAATCAGAAAGTTCTAAGAAAAAAGAGACAGCTTCTATGCCTTTATCCTCCTCTATAATTGTATAGAGGGATGACACGTCTGAACTTACAAGGACATAGTTCTCCTCCCACTTTAAACTGTCCAAAATGGTTAAAAGTTGTCCCGTGTCTTTTAGGTAAGATTTCGTACATTTAACCAAAGGCTGTAAATAATAATCTATTAGCATGGAAAGATTGGAGGTAATACTATTCACCCCAGACACTATAGGTCTGCCTGGGGGACAAACCGGATTTTTATGTATCTTGGGTAAACAATAAATGGTAGGGATTGTAGGATGCTCGATATTAATAAAATCAAACTCATCCTTGGTTATAACACCCTTGGACAAGACTTCTGTTGTCCATTTTCGTAAAGACTCGCTGATTCTTAAAGTGGGGTCTGTCCTGATTTTTGAATAGGTGATTCCATCACCGAGCTGTCGTTCTAGCTCTGCTATATAATCCACCTTATCCATCAAGACTAGACCACCACCCTTATCTGCGGGTTTTATTATAATCATGTCATCACTTCTAAGAGATTTTAAAGCGGACCATTCTTTTTTGGTTAAGTTACATTTCTTACGTTTTTTTCTCAAAGTTTGTTCTACTTCATCTAACACGAGTTTGCTATAGCAGTCTATAAAACTACCTTTCACAAACGTTGGATTAAATGTGGATTTTGGTTTGAATTTAGAGCCAGATGGAACTTCCATACTGCCCATTTCATCGTTATTCTTACCAACAAAGAATCTCCTCAAAGTAAGTTTGCGTACAAACTTCTGTAAGTCCACAAAAAAGTCAAAAGGCTCTAATTGACTAGTGGGTGCGAACTTTAATCCCCTAGTGAGTACTTTTGTCTCATCTATTGTAAGAACTCTCTTACTTAGATTAAAAATCTTAACCGTGTTAACCTTGGGAGTATTCATTTTCTCTCTAACAGGTTTATTCTTATTCTTTTTTAAACCTCCTCTCTTTCCCCTTTTTCTTCCTTTCTTAATTTTTTCGGAGCCTATGGGTTTTATTTTATCTAAGGTACCCTCCTCCTCCATGGTCCCCTGTCTAAAAAACGTGTTCTCTGTGATTTTATATCCCTTTGATCCCATCTGTCGTGTGTAGTATCAGCCTCCTGGTAAGAGTCATTCCTCTCCCTAGGATGAAAATTCTGTTCCCTTCTATCTCTCCCTCTGAAATCTGTTCTTCTATAGTTCTCTCTAAAATCATTTTGTGTATCTCTCCTCCATACTCTATTTGGATTATTAACCCTTTTTCCTCCTCTATATCTCACCTCTTGCCAATCATCTTGTCTCTCCGAAACAGGTTCCCTATAACTATTCCTTCTGTATCTGTTTGGTTTGGGGTTAGTTTTAGTTGATATATTGTTATCTTTACAATTATCATTTGGATTCTTATCCCTATAGTATTTTCTTTTCTTTCTTTCCTTGATCTCCCTTGTTTCTTTATTTAATTTTCGCACTATTTCTATTTCTGCCTCCTTTACATCTTCTAAACCCAGACAAGGGTCTAGAGTAGTTCTTAAACCAGATATTTCATTATTCAAGACCTGTAGGTCCTTTTTTCTCTCTCTTAGTATTAGATCTATCAGTTTGTGGGAACAATTATCCAAAATGGAATCCCATTCTTGTCTGAATTCCTCATTTTGAGTATTAAAAGTTGGATTCTTAATTATTTTTAGACCTTTAGGGATTAATTTTTCCATCTGATAATGTTCAAGTGTGTTTATCTCCCACCACAGCCGATTTTCTTTAATCAAGGCTGTATCTAATTTATGTAAGATTGATGATAAATCTTCATCACATATATTAGTGTCTACAGCATCCTCAACGAATAGTTCATTGAACATATCCCTTCTGTTATCTCTAAAAGTGAACATTCTAGCAGCAATACTAGATCAAGGTGAACAGGTAAACTTGACAAAAAAAAGGGAAGATCTTTCTTGCGCTTTACTAAACAAGTTTCAGCCTCTCGTCCCACACAAAGAAACCTCCACCGTGGTTTCACTTTAGAACTATACACCAACAACAAACGTGAGGCAGAGATGGCGCAACTTGTCACCCTTAAAGATACACAGAGGTGCTTACACGAAAATGTTCCTACAACAGGATCAAGATGTATATTCTAGAGTCCACCTTCCACAAATATGGATTCTAAAATAATATAGTAAGAAGAAACACAACAAACATAGTGTATTCCGATTAAATTGATTGATGTGTCTTTAATACTTCTTGGTCTCACTCACATATTGCAATTTGTTCAATTCACATATAGAAATCCACAGATGTGATGATTCAACTTCATAGACATTCAGGAAACGTGAGCTCCATATAGCACATAAAAGAGAAAAAATATAGAAAAAATAGTGCAACCCTGTCTGTGTATATTCTTAAAAGGGATATTTATTAAAGAACTCACAAAACACAGACTTGACAATAACATGTAAAATGCTTGGACATCAGGGCAAAGGGAAAAACAGCCACCGGCAGCATGTATTATAGTCACCGCAAGTCCCGGTATTACTCGAGGTGTCCCCACGCCGTCGGAGCCGTCATCCAAAGTTCCAGTCAATCCAGCAACCAACAGAAATCCCCAGCTTGAGCGCTTTCGGATATGGTATCCTTCTTCGGAAGCTTGGGGGATAGATGCTATTACCTACTTTAAATAGTGTCCAAACCTTAATCAAATGGAAAACAGCTGTCCAATAAGGCCGCCCTCAGAGCCGGTCCGTGTTTCCAGAAAGTGACGTGTGCGTTTCAATAGGCGGAAGCAGGTCCTTATTGTGGAAGGTGACATGTGCGTTCCAATGAGCGGAAGACGCGTCACCGGAAGTGACGTTACGGGACCCAGCTCTTACACTATGCGTTCCATTCCATGTCATTTGTATACACTGATCGTTTTATAATGTGTTATTCCACTCTGAACTCCATCAGTCACCCAAAAGATATAAAACAGATACAGGAGAAATAACTATATCATAAAAATTTTTTAAAATATTTCATATACATATAAAAATTATTGCTTTTTTTTATAAAAATATTGCTTTTAAAAAACATTAATAAAAGAGACTTAGAGACTCATCATAAAAACCACTTGAGTTCAAAATCACTATTCAGTCCCAATGGGACTAAGGTTTTTAGTTTGTATATCCATTTCATTTCTGTTTTAGATAATAAAATATCAGTTTCTTTATTTCTAGGGGTAGAATTAATGGTCTGAATACCCCAAAAGGATTTAAAGTGACAAGGTTTACAGGCATGTGTCAATTTAAAGTGCTTAGAGACTGTGTGGGTATCCAAACCTTTTTTAACATTGCGGATATGTTCCGATAATCTTATTTTTAAGTTTCTGCTTGTCTTTCCGACATACACCAATCCGCAATCACACTCCAGAGCATAAATAACATTACTCGAGTTACATGTGATAAAATTCTTAATGGGATATGTATTACCCCCTACCGTGAACTCCTTTATTTTACTTGCACCTTTTGTGCATTTGCACATGGCGCATAGTCCACATCGGTAGAACCCTGTACTTCTAATACTAGTTCTCTTAGACACCTCAATTGAACTATGGACTAACTTGTCTTTAATGGATTTTGATTTTCTATAAATAAAC
The DNA here is from genome assembly GCF_028390025.1 of Pseudophryne corroboree. Classification (NCBI taxonomy): domain Eukaryota; kingdom Metazoa; phylum Chordata; class Amphibia; order Anura; family Myobatrachidae; genus Pseudophryne; species Pseudophryne corroboree. Next base: position 721,608,596 of record NC_086446.1, read on the forward strand.
CTTGGTTTTGGGGGTAATATTGGGCCCAAAACTGGATCTTTTGTAAGTACCATCCAGTGTTTTTTCATAATGAACTCTATTTCTCTGTATTGTGAATTAAAATTAGTAATAAAAGACCACTGAAAATCATTTTCTCTCGGTATTTTCTGATTAGTCCCTTGTATAAGATCTCTTCTATCAACAGTTTTTATCCTCTCTTGAGCTTTTATTAGACTGTCTTTGCTATAACCTTTCTCAATAAACCGATCACATAATTCACCCATTTGTGCCTCACAGATACTAGAGTCAGTGCAATTTCGTTTTACTCTTAGTAGTTGGCTGTATGGAATCCCGTCTAGCCAGTGATCGTGATGTTGGCTTGTTTTTTCAATAAAACCATTCGAATCAGTTGGTTTTCGGTATAGCTTCGTGTTTAGTGAGCCATTTGCAATGTATATACAAAGGTCCAGAAACATTATTTCCTGTTGGCTCATAGTAGTGGTTAATTTTATATTAAATGAATTTATACGAAGTCCTTCAATAAAAACATCCAACTCACTTAAAGACCCACTCCATATAAATAGCAGGTCATCTATGTAGCGACGCCAGAGCACCAGGCTCGTCCCGAGCCGCTCTCCATCCCAAACTGTCTCCTCCTCCCAGTAGGCCATGAAGAGGTTGGCATAGCTCGGGGCGAACCTGGTGCCCATAGCAGTCCCCACACGTTGGAGGTAATAGTTAGAGGTAATAGGGAGATCAAGGAAAGAAAGAAAAGAAAATACTATAGGGATAAGAATCCAAATGATAATTGTAAAGATAACAATATATCAACTAAAACTAACCCCAAACCAAACAGATACAGAAGGAATAGTTATAGGGAACCTGTTTCGGAGAGACAAGATGATTGGCAAGAGGTGAGATATAGAGGAGGAAAAAGGGTTAATAATCCAAATAGAGTATGGAGGAGAGATACACAAAATGATTTTAGAGAGAACTATAGAAGAACAGATTTCAGAGGGAGAGATAGAAGGGAACAGAATTTTCATCCTAGGGAGAGGAATGACTCTTACCAGGAGGCTGATACTACACACGACAGATGGGATCAAAGGGATATAAAATCACAGAGAACACGTTTTTTAGACAGGGGACCATGGAGGAGGAGGGTACCTTAGATAAAATAAAACCCATAGGCTCCGAAAAAATTAAGAAAGGAAGAAAAAGGGGAAAGAGAGGAGGTTTAAAAAAGAATAAGAATAAACCTGTTAGAGAGAAAATGAATACTCCCAAGGTTAACACGGTTAAGATTTTTAATCTAAGTAAGAGAGTTCTTACAATAGATGAGACAAAAGTACTCACTAGGGGATTAAAGTTCGCACCCACTAGTCAATTAGAGCCTTTTGACTTTTTTGTGGACTTACAGAAGTTTGTACGCAAACTTACTTTGAGGAGATTCTTTGTTGGTAAGAATAACGATGAAATGGGCAGTATGGAAGTTCCATCTGGCTCTAAATTCAAACCAAAATCCACATTTAATCCAACGTTTGCGAAAGGTAGTTTTATAGACTGCTATAGCAAACTCGTGTTAGATGAAGTAGAACAAACTTTGAGAAAAAAACGTAAGAAATGTAACTTAACCAAAAAAGAATGGTCCGCTTTAAAATCTCTTAGAAGTGATGACATGATTATAATAAAACCCGCAGATAAGGGTGGTGGTCTAGTCTTGATGGATAAGGTGGATTATATAGCAGAGCTAGAACGACAGCTCGGTGATGGAATCACCTATTCAAAAATCAGGACAGACCCCACTTTAAGAATCAGCGAGTCTTTACGAAAATGGACAACAGAAGTCTTGTCCAAGGGTGTTATAACCAAGGATGAGTTTGATTTTATTAATATCGAGCATCCTACAATCCCTACCATTTATTGTTTACCCAAGATACATAAAAATCCGGTTTGTCCCCCAGGCAGACCTATAGTGTCTGGGGTGAATAGTATTACCTCCAATCTTTCCATGCTAATAGATTATTATTTACAGCCTTTGGTTAAATGTACGAAATCTTACCTAAAAGACACGGGACAACTTTTAACCATTTTGGACAGTTTAAAGTGGGAGGAGAACTATGTCCTTGTAAGTTCAGACGTGTCATCCCTCTATACAATTATAGAGGAGGATAAAGGCATAGAAGCTGTCTCTTTTTTCTTAGAACTTTCTGATTATTCCTCCGATTTGAAGACCTTTATTTTGGAAGGTATCAAGTTTATTTTGAGAAATAATTATTTTGTTTTTAATGGTAACTATTACCTCCAACGTGTGGGGACTGCTATGGGCACCAGGTTCGCCCCGAGCTATGCCAACCTCTTCATGGCCTACTGGGAGGAGGAGACAGTTTGGGATGGAGAGCGGCTCGGGACGAGCCTGGTGCTCTGGCGTCGCTACATAGATGACCTGCTATTTATATGGAGTGGGTCTTTAAGTGAGTTGGATGTTTTTATTGAAGGACTTAGTATAAATTCATTTAATATAAAATTAACCACTACTATGAGCCAACAGGAAATAATGTTTCTGGACCTTTGTATATACATTGCAAATGGCTCACTAAACACGAAGCTATACCGAAAACCAACTGATTCGAATGGTTTTATTGAAAAAACAAGCCAACATCACGATCACTGGCTAGACGGGATTCCATACAGCCAACTACTAAGAGTAAAACGAAATTGCACTGACTCTAGTATCTGTGAGGCACAAATGGGTGAATTATGTGATCGGTTTATTGAGAAAGGTTATAGCAAAGACAGTCTAATAAAAGCTCAAGAGAGGATAAAAACTGTTGATAGAAGAGATCTTATACAAGGGACTAATCAGAAAATACCGAGAGAAAATGATTTTCAGTGGTCTTTTATTACTAATTTTAATTCACAATACAGAGAAATAGAGTTCATTATGAAAAAACACTGGATGGTACTTACAAAAGATCCAGTTTTGGGCCCAATATTACCCCCAAAACCAAGGTTTATTTATAGAAAATAAAAATCCATTAAAGACAAGTTAGTCCATAGTTCAATTGAGGTGTCTAAGAGAACTAGTATTAGAAGTACAGGGTTCTACCGATGTGGACTATGCGCCATGTGCAAATGCACAAAAGGTGCAAGTAAAATAAAGGAGTTCACGGTAGGGGGTAATACATATCCCATTAAGAATTTTATCACATGTAACTCGAGTAATGTTATTTATGCTCTGGAGTGTGATTGCGGATTGGTGTATGTCGGAAAGACAAGCAGAAACTTAAAAATAAGATTATCGGAACATATCCGCAATGTTAAAAAAGGTTTGGATACCCACACAGTCTCTAAGCACTTTAAATTGACACATGCCTGTAAACCTTGTCACTTTAAATCCTTTTGGGGTATTCAGACCATTAATTCTACCCCTAGAAATAAAGAAACTGATATTTTATTATCTAAAACAGAAATGAAATGGATATACAAACTAAAAACCTTAGTCCCATTGGGACTGAATAGTGATTTTGAACTCAAGTGGTTTTTATGATGAGTCTCTAAGTCTCTTTTATTAATGTTTTTTAAAAGCAATATTTTTATAAAAAAAAGCAATAATTTTTATATGTATATGAAATATTTTAAAATTTTTTTATGATATAGTTATTTCTCCTGTATCTGTTTTATATCTTTTGGGTGACTGATGGAGTTCAGAGTGGAATAACACATTATAAAACGATCAGTGTATACAAATGACATGGAATGGAACGCATAGTGTAAGAGCTGGGTCCCGTAACGTCACTTCCGGTGACGCGTCTTCCGCTCATTGGAACGCACATGTCACCTTCCACAATAAGGACCTGCTTCCGCCTATTGAAACGCACACGTCACTTTCTGGAAACACGGACCGGCTCTGAGGGCGGCCTTATTGGACAGCTGTTTTCCATTTGATTAAGGTTTGGACACTATTTAAAGTAGGTAATAGCATCTATCCCCCAAGCTTCCGAAGAAGGATACCATATCCGAAAGCGCTCAAGCTGGGGATTTCTGTTGGTTGCTGGATTGACTGGAACTTTGGATGACGGCTCCGACGGCGTGGGGACACCTCGAGTAATACCGGGACTTGCGGTGACTATAATACATGCTGCCGGTGGCTGTTTTTCCCTTTGCCCTGATGTCCAAGCATTTTACATGTTATTGTCAAGTCTGTGTTTTGTGAGTTCTTTAATAAATATCCCTTTTAAGAATATACACAGACAGGGTTGCACTATTTTTTCTATATTTTTTCTCTTTTATGTGCTATATGGAGCTCACGTTTCCTGAATGTCTATGAAGTTGAATCATCACATCTGTGGATTTCTATATGTGAATTGAACAAATTGCAATATGTGAGTGAGACCAAGAAGTATTAAAGACACATCAATCAATTTAATCGGAATACACTATGTTTGTTGTGTTTCTTCTTACTATATTATTTTAGAATCCATATTTGTGGAAGGTGGACTCTAGAATATACATCTTGATCCTGTTGTAGGAACATTTTCGTGTAAGCACCTCTGTGTATCTTTAAGGGTGACAAGTTGCGCCATCTCTGCCTCACGTTTGTTGTTGGTGTGTACTTTTCAGGTATATGTTCAGGGATTTTAAATTCAATATGGGTCTGACCGAACCGTCCGGTTTCGGGACTACAACATGGTCGAATAATAACCCCCTCCTTGTTGAAGGAGGGGAACCTTGACCACCACCTGTTGAAGATACAATTTGTGAATTGCAGTTAACACTATTTCCCTCTCGTGGGGGGAAGCCGGCAGGTCCGTTGGTGAGGGGGCATCTCCTCAAAGTCCAGCTTGTATCCCTGAGACACAATATCTATTGCCCAGGGATCCAACAGGGAGTGAACCCACTTGTGGCTGAAATTACGAAGACGTGCCCCCACCGGGCCTAGCTCCGCCTGTGGAGCCCCAGCGACATACGGTGGATTTTGTAGAGGCCGGGGAGGACTTCTGTTCCTAGGAACTAGCTGTGTTGTGCAGCTTCTTTCCTCTGCCCCTGCCTCTGGCAAGAAAGGACGCACCTCGGACTTTCTTGTTTCTTTGTGATCGAAAGTCTGCATTTGATAATGTCGTGCTTTCCTAGGCTGTGCAGGAATATAAGGCAAAAGATCAGAATTACCAGCTATAGCTGTGGAGACCAGGTCCGAGATCCCTTCACCACACAATCCTCAGCCTTCCATATGCCTCTTAAGTCGACATCACCTGTCCATTGCATATTCTACAGGACATGTCAAGCAGAAATCGACATAGCGTTGACTCTAGAACCCAGTAGACTAATGTCTCTTTGGGCATGTTTATATATATATATATATATATATATATATATATATCTTAAGACAGCATCTTTAATATATATATCTATATATACATATATATATATATATATATATATACATACTAGGGTCTCAATCTCTGCTGATAAGGTACCTGTCCACACTGCTACAGCGCTATAAACCCATGCCGACACAATCGCCGGTCTGAGTAGTGTACCAGAATGTGCACGCTATCTGCAGGATCCCTGAGGATAGCTGTTAAGTCAGGGCTACCTTTTGGGCAAACGTGACACCCTAGGGGAAGATTCCCATCGTATCCTGGCCCTAGTAGGGAAAGGATACTCCCTGAGAATCCTTTGTGGGAAACTGCAGTCTCTTGTTTGGAGATTCCCGCTCTTTTTCATCATGAGAGGAGGGAAATTTACCTCAGCTTTCTTCCCCTTAAACATGTGTACCCTTGTGTCAGGGACAGATGAGTCATCAGTGATATGCAAATCATCTTTTATTACAATAATCCTATATTGAATACTTTCCTGCCATTTTGGCTGTAACTTTGCATTATCGTAGTCGACACTGGAGTCAGACTCCGTGTCAATATCAGTGTCTATTATTTTGGATAGTGAGCATTGAGAGACTCTGAAGGTCTCTGCGACATAGGGACAGACATGGGTAGATTCCCTGTCTGTTCTCTAATCTTTCGTGCAATAAATTCACCGTAGCACTTAATTACACATATCCAAACAGGTGTCGGCGTTGTCGACGGAGACACCCCTCACACACACATTTGCTCCATCTCCTCCTTATGGGAGCCTTTTACCTCAGACATGTCGACACACACGTACCGACACACCACACACTCAGGGAATGCTCATCTCAAGACAATTCCCCCACAAGGCCATTTGGAGAGACAGAGAGTGAGTATGCCAGCACACACCCCAGCGCTATTAACCCAGGAATAACACAGTAACTTAATGTTAACCCAGTAGCTGCTGTTTATATTGATTTTTGCGCCTAATTATGTGCCCCCTCCTCTCTTTTTACCCTCTTCTACCGTGTATCTGCAGGGGAGAGGCTGGGGAGCTTCCTCTCAGCGGTGCTGTGGAGAAAAAACATGGCGCTGGTGAGTGCTGAGGAAGAAGCCCCGCCCCCTCGACGGCGGGTTTCTGTCCCGCTTAAATATACATTTTCTTGGCGGGGGCTCATACATATATACAGTGCCCAACTGTATATATGTGTACTTTTGCCAAAAGAGGTCCATATGCTGCCCAGGGCGCCCCCCCCCCCCCCCCCCCTGCGCCCTGCACCCTTAAAGTGACCAGAGTATGTGAGGTGTGCTTGGAGCAATGGCGCACAGCTGCAGTGCTGTGCGTTACGTCATGTGAAGAACGGAGTCTTCTGCCACCGATTTCGAAGTCTTCTTGCTTCTCATACTCACCCGGCTTCTGTCTTCCGGCTCTGCGAGGGGGACGGCGGCACGGCTCTGGGATCGGACGACGAGGGTGAGATCCTGTGTACGATCCCTCTGGAGCTAATGGTGTCCAGTAGCCTAAGAAGCAGGACCTAGCTTCAGAGCGTAGGGCTGCTTCTCTCCCCTCAGTCCCACGATGCAGGGAGTCTGTTGCCAGCAGAGCTCCCTGAAAATAAAAAAACCTAACAAAATACTTTCTTACAGCAAGCTCAGGAGAGCTCACTGAACAGCACCCAGCTCTTCCGGGCACAGATTCAAACTGAGGTCTGGAGGAGGGACATAGAGGGAGGAGCCAGAGCACACCAGAATCTAAATTCTTTCTTAAAGTGCCCATGTCTCCTGCGGAGCCCGTCTATTCCCATTGGTCCTTACGGAGTCCCCAGCATCCACTAGGACGTTAGAGAAATAATGAGTATTGATGGCTGCAAATTGATATACTAAGGCTGTTATTCTAACGGCTTATGCAGAGGCATAGTATTTTTTTTTTACATTTTTTAGGAGGCATGACCACACCTCCCCAGATTTGGCCACACACCCAAGTACCATGTGTGTACTCTCGATGGCCCTGGGCTTATGCATCAACTGGAGAGGTTAAAATTTGACATATATAATCATGTGGCTCCTTGCTGGTTAATCATAGACCCAGATTGCGGTAATGGAGGTGTGGGGTGTGGTGCCTCTGGACTGGCTGAGCTGGATGGCTTTAGTGTGGCATACCTTTATATTCTATTAACACTTTTCACTTATTAATTTTTTAACACTATTTCTCTATTTTAATAACATTTCATTTTTGTATCACCTTCTCTCAAGCTTCGGCTTCCTAAATACTAATTTTTTTTTTCACTGGTATGCTACCCTGGGCTTTCTTGCTTATGCTGGTGTTTTGGGGTGCCACACCCTGCACCTAGATATAGCGCTATGGGCCCCAAATATACAGAGACACCTTGATGCGGCTTTGGGGCTTATTCACACATTTGCGCAAATATGTGTAACGAAGATCTCTGAATTCCAATATTATGTGGGATTTATATCTGGTTACTGTTATCATTCAGGGTGCTGGGGGAAATAATGTCTCTCTTTTTTTTCGAGGTTAAAATGTGGTCAGCTAATCAGAATTGGCTAGTCCAGAGGTTCTCAAATGCGGTCCTCAAGGCACCAAAATGGTCCAGGTTTTAGGTATATCCATGGCTCATCACAGATGGTTAAATAAAATTGACTGAGGGGATAATTAAGTCACCTTCGGCCAAGCATAGATAAACTTAAAACCTGGACGATTGGGGTGCCTTGATCAGGTTTGAGAACCTGTGTGCTAAACAGTGCATATTCCTTTTGCTTCTCCATTTATTGCTGTTGAAATTTATATTTTATGGTATGCAGTTCATGTCAATTTTGCTTCATCTCGGCAGAGATAATAAAAAAAACAAAGGATCATGAAAACTAAAGGCCACAAGAAAATGGTGGTGTTGAGTTTACTATGGAAATAAATCAGATGTTTTTTTTTTCTTTTCAAAATTGTCCTACAACAATGACGCCATACATCTGTTAGGTTGCAGCTCTAGGGATGAGCGAGTGGTCCCACCACCCAGGGCGCAGGACCTGGCCGCGACACTGTCACTACCCTGTGGCACCTGTATTTGGCATGCTTGGTGCCTACAGGCTAGAAGGTTGTCAGCTGGTACATTCATAGGACAGTTCAGGTGTTCAGCTTCTCACTAGTCTCTTGCCAAGCCGTCACAGAGCAAGCCATCCATAGCATACTGAGGCCACTCTGGATGAGGGCGAAGTTGCCTTCACTGCTGTTTATATGGAAGCAGCAGTGATAGCTTTAATATGGTAATGCAGCAGGGGGTGTCACGCCTCCTGCTGCATTACTGATCTGATCTACCCCGGTGCCATCGTCTGGCTGAGTGACCCATGGGGTCGTGCAAGCCAGCCGCCAGAGCTGCTACCTAGAGGCCAGGAAATTTCCATCCTCTGATGGAGGTCCTGGCCTCTTCCCTCTCCTGCAATGGAGGTGACACGACTCTGTTTGGAGAAACTGAGGCCATCGCCACCGCCTCCCTGCCCCCAAACGGCATCAGACTGTTAATCACTGACAGTGTGATGCCGTTCTGCATCTGTCGTTGTGGGACCCATTTGCACATGTGCAGAATGGCTCCTGCACATGCGCAGAGTACCGATACTCGGTACTTTGTTGCATGGAGCGCAGTAACAACCAGACTTGAATGAGGTCCTCCTATATGATCTCAACTTTTTTCTGGTCTAGCGGCCCTGCCCCCTCGTTGCGACATCATAACATTACATGCTCGGAGACGGGGCTGGCAAAGGGTGCCTTACAGCCCAGCTATGGGCAACGAGTGTGGTTCATTAGGTCGACATACATTGGGTCAACCACGTTTGGTCGACATGCATTAGGTCGACATGGTCATTAGGTCGACATGTGCTAGGTCGACATGGAAAAATGTCGACATGAGTTTTTTTAAACTTTTTTTGGGTGTCGTTTTCTTCTAAAAGTGACTGGGAACCCCAGTTAGTGCACCGTGACCTCTCACATGGTTCGCTTCGCTCGCCATGCTTTGGGCACGGTACCTCGCTCTTCTAACGCTGCACTTGGCACAGGTTACCGTTCCCAATTGTAGTCCACGTGGATCGTTAAGTATGAAAAAGGTCAAAAAAACGAAAACAATTGTGAAAAACTCATGTTGACCTTTTCCCATGTCAACCTAGTACATGTCGACCTAATGACCATGTCGACCTAGTGACCATGTCGGCCTAATGCATGTCGACCAATTGTGGTCGAACCAATATATGTCGACCTAACTCATGTCGACCTAATGACCTCCATGCATGGGCAACACCTCAGTTTTCTTGTCCATTACTTTTGTTAAACTTTGCCAAAGGTGAATACATTGGAAAGGGAGCACTATTCTGTGAAAAGTATACTTTAAAATAAAATCCATAGATTTATTTCCCTTTTATACAAAAAGAAAACAGAATTAGCAGCAAAGTTATCTTCCCAAGATAAAAATATAATAAATATATTAATATAACATGCATAATATATGAAAGCTTTGTCTGTTTTATTCCGTGACATGAAACAATTCCCAGGGTGTTTGCCACAACAAGGATTTTGTGAACCTAAAACGCCTTTTGTGCCATCAATTAAAGGTGAAAGCTCAAAAAGGGAGAAAATATATCAAGCAGATGGCTGTAAAACCGTGTAGCTGTTAATTATGTAAAATTGGTTCTTTAGTAAGTGTGTCAAGTTTAATAAATGTATACTTCAAACCTAAAATTCTCTGTGTAAGTTTTTGATCCGGCCAAAGTTAAATTTAGCTCCGCTGTAATTTAATGCAACTGAAAATAATTACTCTCAATCATGTCCTTTCTATAAGCTTCTCTCCTCAGGCCAGTCTGTCATCACTCTATTATTTATGCAAATGATTTTAACAAAAAAAAAAAAAATACTAAGATCAAGCTGAGAAATTGATGGAAACTTCTGTAATAAAACAATGTGTACTTGTTCCCTGAGTGGAGGCAGCCATTTTGTGGGCATTCTCAATATTATTGGTGCAGTCTACAAAATGGCTACACCCACTGTGTGTAGGAACTTTGGGCCTAATTCAAGGTTGATTGCAAAACAACATTTTCCTCTAATGGGCAAAACCATGTGCACTGCAGGTGAGGCAGATATAACATGTGCAGAGAGAGTTAGATTTGGGTGGGTTATATTGTTTCTGTGCAGGGTAAATACTGTCTGCTTTATTTTTACACTGCAATTAAGATTTCAGTTTAAACATACCCCATCCAAATCTAACTCTATCTGTACATGTTATATCTGCCCCACCTGCAGTGCACATGGTTTTGCCCATTAGAGGAAAATGTTGTTTTGCAATCAATGTTGAATTAGGCCCTTTGTGTAGTAAAGAAAGATAACACTATGTGTGTGGGCTTTGTGTTTGTTTTCTCTGAGTTTTTCTAAATAATTAGGTACAGAACAATGTCTATTACAGAAATCTTGGGACCCAGTACACTCTTGTTTTTGGGGCCCCTCTTCCCTCCCTGGTAGGTACAGGCTGGTCCACCATTGACTCATCCTCCCTGTATCTTTGCAGCCTCGTTCCTGCCTGTGTTGCTTGAGCCCCAAACACCGTCTGTTCAGCCTCATCCTCGCCTGTGTCTCCCCAGCACCATCCCTGCGTCTACAGCCTCATCACTTTTATGTCTCTCCAGCATGTGCCTCTTCATCTCCAACCATCCACTAATCTCCACTGTGTCACAGCCTCATACCCCCTCCCTGTCACTCAGCCTCATCCCCCTTTACATGTCTCTCAGCCTCCCCCTCTGTCTCTCAGTCTCACCATCCTCCTACGTCTCAGCCTAATTTCTCACATTTGTCTCTCAGCCTCCATCTCCCCTATGTCTCGCAGCCTCCCCCTCTGTCTCTCAGTCTCACCATCCTCCTACATCTCTCAACCTTGTCCCCGTGTCTCTCAGCCCCATCATCTTCTGGCTCTGCAGCAGATCGCCTTTCCCCAGTCCACCCACACTTTCCTCCTGCTGCATGCTGAGGCTGCTGCTCCACCTTTGTGGGTGGCTCAGCTGCTTGGCAGTCCAGCAGTAGGATGTCACGTGCACTGTGTCAGAATGAAAGAACTTTATTTGGCCCGCTGGACCCCTTCTCTTTCTCCCTGTGCCCTGCTGAATACAGCATGGCACAGGCAATGAGGACACAGGAACTTGATTCCTGAGATTCATTAGGTCCGGAGGCCCCTTGGAATCTCAGGGCCCAGTACAAGTGGCCACTAGTACCTCCCTGTTGCCATGCCTGTCTATTATATTATTAAGATTTTCCTTACTGCAAAAACATGCCCGTTTTATGCTTCTGTATAATGATGGCTGGCGCAGAGTTGCAAGCATCTCTGTATTACAGAAGAATGTTGCGATGTAGGCAGAACTATGAGCTGTGCAGAGTTGACTGTATACAGAGCCAACAGCTTCCACTGCAGTTATGTGACAGAGCTTAGAGGACGGAGGAGGACCATTTTGCAGGCATTTGGGGATGGGTAAGTATTAAGCAAAGACTGAGGGGGGAGGGGACAGGACAGAGTAGGGGTGGGGTGGAAGGAGAAATGAGGAGACCCAGGTCCCTTTATTAATAATGAGACTATTTTTCCTGTCTTTTTATATGACAATGGGAAATATCTTATATTGCAATGGTAAAATAGTAAATGTATATGGGAGATAAGCAAATTCATATACTACGGTATGCAGCTGATACAGAATCAGCGCTATGCCAGTTTACATGTAGTGGATCTTGCATGGTTTCGCTCTGGGCATGCCCAGAATGCGAATGCAGACATATTCGCCTATGTATGGAACACATGCGTTATTCTGACAAGCAGGCAGTAGCCGGGCCAAGGATAAAATTATATATTATATATATATTATATATATATTTTTTTTATTTATCTACAGTATACAGATATATAAATATGTATATCTCTCCTTCCTCCTCCGCACACACCGCGGTCTGTCTCTCCAGTGGCGTAACTACTGCCCCCGCAGCCCTCGCGGTGGCTTGGGGGCGAGGGGCTGCGGGGGCGCCGCCACTGATTTAGAGCAGATTGACATGCGGACGAGCGTCCGCATGTCAATCTGCTGTCTCCTCTCCCTCCCTGCTGTAAGGAGGGACAAGGAGGGCACAGCGCGCGCCTCTCCCGTATCCATCCTGCGTCTCCGTCTGGTCTAATAATGGAAGTGCCATTCGTGAGCTCTGATTGGCTCACGAACCGGCACTTCCTTTATTAGACCAGAGAGACGGAGATGCAGGAGGGACATGAGAGAGGCGCGCGCTGTGCCCTCCTTGTCCCTCCTTCACAGCAGCGGGTAGGGACGACACTGAGAGGGGGCATTTATGGCACTGTCTGATGGGGCATGTATGGCACGGGGGGCACTGAGGGGGCATATATGGCACTGGGGGGGGGGGCACTGAGGGGGTATATATGGCACTGGGGGGATGTGTGGGGGCATATATGGCACTGAGGGGGCATATATGGCACTGGGGGGTACTGAGGGGGCATATATGGCACTGCATGTGTACATGGCACATGGGGGGGGGGGCTATATTTGGCACTGAGGGCACGTGAGCACCTGGCACTGTGGGGGAATATCTGGCACTGGGGGCATATGTGGCACTGGGGGGAGGGGGGCTATATTTGGCACTGGGGGCACGTGAGTACCTGGCACCGTGGGGGAATATCTGGCACTGGGGACATATGTGGCACTGGGAGCACAGCCGAAGAAATTTTTGGCTTGGGGGAGAAAAACTTCTAGTTACGGCACTGTGTCTCTCCCCATTAACTCCATGATGATTCCCTGCTCACATCCCTGCCGGACACTAGTGCTGTATACTTGGGGCCCCTCTGATCCTTGGGGCCCGGTACAGGTCTCACCTTTGACCCCCCCCGTCGCCGACCATGTACATCTCGCACCACAAAGCACAAAAAAAACGGTGTATGAGCACACGTCTGTATCATTGAATTAATACACTTATTAGGTAAGGCAATATCGTGATAAAAAAAGATCATTCTGTCGAAAAAGAATTAGGACAAGATCATTCCTGCTGAACTCTCATCCAATATTTAGAAGATCACCCACCAGCCTTTGCACCGTTTTTGCTGCTCACATTCAAATTCGGAATTTAAATTGCGCTTCCTAAGCCATCCGTCTTTTATATTTTATTATGCCCTATAAAATAAGTGGCAATAACTCAGAAAGCTCAAATGCCAAATGATTATTCAGTCAGCCTCTCTCTTAATTCATGACAGTAATATTTTCATATGCAAAATGTTCACAAAATTTGCATAACTTGTTCTGAGTCATGTAGTAAAATTTGCTCAAGGAAAGTTCCATTATAAGAAGGACGGGCGACGTATCATCGCGAGCTGAGGGTATCAACACAGAAAAACAAAACAAAAGACGTTAATGTATTGTTAACAGAGGATTGCATTGATATTTCATGCATAGTATATCTGTGTCATTTAAAAAAAAATCACGTTTTACCTTGATATGCAACTTTGCAATTTGTTATATTGGAGTAAATTTTTCAAAGGTTTGTTGATACTACTTATAAATATATTAATGGGAATACTGATATTTTATTTGTTGATTTTTTTTACAAATATTTAGGTTTATTTACAGAAGTGGTAACACATCAGGATTATTTCTATTTTAGCACTTATTGTTTTTACCAGTGTAACACTCTAATTATTACCTCTCACCTATATAACACTCTCAACACATAGCTGCTGCTGCTTCTTACTAATGTAACATCTTTCAACAATTAGGAGGATATGCAATTAGTGCCGATCATTTCGGAGCTAATGAATTCGCCCCATAGGCGCACGCAGGGGGGGTTTCCGAGTACCTAGAAACCCCCCCTGGCCGCCGATCTATCAGCGCAGCTAACCGATTTTTTTTTTTGTGTAAAGTGTAAGGAGGAACTCTGTCAGGCTGCACCCACGCGGCTGCAGAAGCTCCATCCTTGCACAGAGAAGCTTGCTGCTTGGTGCCTGTGGAGGGAGCTGCAGTGACAGCACACGGTTCCTCTCTGGCTGCTGGCAGTACGTGAGGTGAAAGAGAAAAAATAAGAATTTACTCACCGGTAATTCTATTTCTCGTAGTCCGTAGTGGATGCTGGGAACTCCGTAAGGACCATGGGGAATAGCGGCTCCGCAGGAGTCTGGGCACAACCAAAAGAAAGCTTTTAGACTACCTGGTGTGCACTGGCTCCTCCCACCATGACCCTCCTCCAAGCCTCAGTCAGGATACTGTGCCCGGAAGAGCTGACACAATAAGGAAGGATTTTGAATCCCGGGTAAAACTCATACCAGCCACACCAATCACACCGTATAACTCGTGATACCATATCCAGTTAACAGTATGAAATTTAACTGAGCCTCTCAACAGATGGCTCATAACAATAACCCTTTTGTGAACAACAACTATGTACAAGTATTGCAGACAATCCGCACTTGGGACGGGCGCCCAGCATCCACTACGGACTACGAGAAATAGAATTACCGGTGAGTAAATTCTTATTTTCTCTGACGTCCTAGTGGATGCTGGGAACTCCGTAAGGACCATGGGGATTATACCAAAGCTCCCAAACGGGCGGGAGAGAGCGGATGACTCTGCAGCACCGAATGAGAGAACTCAAGGTCCTCCTCAGCCAGGGTATCAAATTTGTAGAATTTTGCAAACATGTTTGCCCCTGACCAAGTAGCAGCTCGGCAAAGTTGTAAAGCCGAGACCCCTCGGGCAGCCGCCCAAGATGAGCCCACCTTCCTTGTAGAATGGGCTTTTACTAACTTAGGATGCGGCAGTCCAGCCGCAGAATGCGCCAGCTGAATTGTGCTACAAATCCAGCGAGCAATAGTCTGCTTAGAAGCAGGAGCACCCAGTTTGTTGGGTGCATACAGGATAAATAGCGAGTCAGTTTTCCTGACTCCAGCCGTCCTGGAAACATAAATTTCTCTGACGTCCTAGTGGATGCTGGGAACTCCGTAAGGACCATGGGGAATAGACGGGCTCTGCAGGAGACTGGGCACTCTAAAAGAAAGATTAGGTACTATCTGGTGTGCACTGGCTCCTCCCACTATGACCCTCCTCCAGACCTCAGTTAGATTTCGTGCCCGGCCGAGCTGGATGCACACTAGGGGCTCTCCTGAGCTCCTAGAAAGAAAGTTTATTTTAGGTTTTTTATTTTACAGTGAGACCTGCTGGCAACAGGCTCACTGCATCGAGGGACTAAGGAGAGAAGAAGCGAACCTACCTGCTTGCAGCTAGCTTCTTAGGCTACTGGACACCATTAGCTCCAGAGGGATCGACTGCATGGAACTGGCCTTGGTGTTCGTTCCCGGAGCCGCGCCGCCGTCCCCCTTACAGAGCCAGAAGCAAGAAGAGGTCCGGAAAATCGGCGGCAGAAGACATCAGTCTTCACCAAGGTAGCACACAGCACTGCAGCTGTGCGCCATTGCTCCTCATGCACACTTCACACTCCGGTCACTGAGGGTGCAGGGCGCTGGGGGGGGCGCCCTGAGGGCAATATATGACACCTTGGCTGGCAAATCTACATCATATATAGTCCTAGAGGCTATATAGATGTAAAATTACCCCTGCCAGT
Source organism: Pseudophryne corroboree (assembly GCF_028390025.1). Taxonomy (NCBI): domain Eukaryota; kingdom Metazoa; phylum Chordata; class Amphibia; order Anura; family Myobatrachidae; genus Pseudophryne; species Pseudophryne corroboree. Next base: position 721,624,553 of record NC_086446.1, read on the forward strand.
ATTCCAGAAAAAGTTGGAGAAAGTCAGTTGAAAAAGGGGCGGGGCTTCTCCCTCAGCACACTGGAGCCATTTTCTCTTCACAGTGCAGCTGGAAGACAGCTCCCCAGGCTCTCCCCTGTAGTTTTCAGGCTCAAAGGGTTAAAAAGAGAGGGGGGGGCCACAAAATTTAGGCGCAATATTGTATATACAAGCAGCTATTGGGAAAAATTCACTCAATATAGTGTTAATCCCTAAATTATATAGCGCTCTGGTGTGTGCTGGCATACTCTCTCTCTGTCTCCCCAAAGGGCTGTGTGGGGTCCTGTCCTCAGTCAGAGCATTCCCTGTGTGTGTGCGGTGTGTCGGTACGGCTGTGTCGACACGTTTGATGAGGAGGCTTATGTGATGGCAGAGCAGATGCCGATAAATGTGATGTCGCCCCCTGTGGGGCCGACACCAGAGTGGATGGATAGGTGGAAGGTATAAACCGACAGTGTCAACTCCTTACATAAAAGGCTGGATGACGTAACAGCTATGGGACAGCCGGCTTCTCAGCCCGCGCCTGCCCAGGCGTCTCAAAGGCCATCAGGGGCTCAAAAACGCCCGCTCCCTCAGATGGCAGACACAGATGTCGACACGGAGTCTGACTCCAGTGTCGACGAGGTTGAGACATATACACAATCCACTAGGAACATCCGTTACATGATCCCGGCAATAACAAATGTGTTACACATTTCTGACATTAACCCAAGTACCACTAAAAAAGGGTTTTATGTTTGGGGAGAAAAAGCAGGCTGTGTTTTGTTCCCCCATCAAATGAGTGAATGAAGTGTGAAAAAGCGTGGGTTCCCCCGATAAGAAACTGGTAATTTCTAAAAAGTTACTGATGGCGTACCCTTTCCCGCCAGAGGATAAGTTACGCTGGGAGATATCCCCTAGGGTGGATAAGGCGCTCACACGTTTGTCAAAAAAGGTGGCACTGCCGTCTTAGGATACGGCCACTTTGAAGGTACCTGCTGATAAAAAGCAGGAGGCTATCCTGAAGTCTGTATTTACACACTCAGGTACTAGACTGAGACCTGCAGATAGTGCTGCTGCAGCGTGGTCTGTAACCCTGTCAAACAGGGATACTATTTTGCGAACATAAGACGTCGTCTTATATATGAGGGATGCACAGAGGGATATTTTGCCGGCTGGCATCCAGAATTAATGCAATGTCCATTCTGTCAGGAGGGTATTAGAGACCCGACACTGGACAGGTGATGCTGACTTTAAAAGGCACATAGAGCCTTATAAGGGTGAGGAATTGTTTGGGGATGGTCTCTGGGACCTCGTATCCACAGCAACAGCTGGGAAGAAATTTTTTTACCTCAGGTTTCCTCACAGCCTAAGAAAGCACTGTATTATCAGGTACAGTCCTTTCGGCTTCAGAAAAGCAAGCAGGTCAAAGGCGCTTCCTTTCTGCACAGAGACGAGGGAAGAGGGAAAAAGCTGCACCAGTCAGCCAGTTCCCAGAATCAAAATTCTTCCCCCGCTTCCTCTGAGTCCACCGCATGACGCGGGGGCTCCACAGGCGTAGCCAGGTACGGTGGGGGGCCGCCTCAAAAATTTCAGCGATCAGTGGGCTCGCTCACAGGTGGATCCCTGGATCCTTCAAGTAGTATCTCAGGGGTACAAGCTGGAATTCGAGGCGTCTCCCCCCCGCCGTTTCCTCAAATCTGCCTTGCCGACAACTCCCTCAGGCAGGGAGGCTGTGCTAGAGGCAATTCACAAGCTGTATTCCCAGCAGGTGATAGTCAAGGTGCCCCTACTTCAACAAGGACTGGGTTACTATTCCACACTGTTTGTGGTACCGAAACCGGACGGTTCGGTGAGACCCATTTTAAATTTGAAATCCTTGAACACATACATAAAAAAATTCAAGTTCAAGATGGAATCGCTCAGGGCGGTTATTGCAAGCCTGGAGGAGGGGGATTACATGGTATCCCTGGACATCAAGGATGCTTACCTACATGTCCCCATTTACCATCCTCACCAGGAGTACCTCAGATTTGTGGTACAGGATTGCCATTACCAATTCCAAACACTGCCGTTTGGACTGTCCACGGCACCGAGGGTCTTTACCAAGGTAATGGCAGAAATGATGATACTCCTTCGAAAAAAGGGAGTTTTTAATTATTCCGTACTTGGACGATCTCCTTATAAAGGCGAGGTCCAAGGAGCAGTTGTTGGTCGGAGTAGCACTATCTCGGGAAGTGCTACAACAGCACGGATGGATTCTATACATTCCAAAGTCACAGCTGGTTCCTACCACACGCCTACTGTTCCTGGGGATGGTTCTGGACACAGAACAGAAAAAAAAAAAAAAAAAAAGTGTTTCTCCCCCAGGAGAAAGCCAAGGAGCTGTCATCTCTAGTCAGAGACCTCCTGAAACGAAAACAGGTATCGGTGCATCACTGCACACGAGTCCTGGGAAAAATGGTAGCTTCTTACGAAGCAAAATTCCATTTGGCAGGTTCCATGCAAGAACCTTTCAGTGGGACCTCTTGGACAAGTGGTTGGGATCGCATCTTCAGATGCATCGGCTGATAACCCTGTCTCCAAGGACCAGGGTATCTCTACTGTGGTGGCTGCAGAGTGCTCATCTTCAAGAGGGCCGCAGATTCGGCATACAGGACTGGGTCCTGGTAACCACGGATGCCAGCCTTCGAGGCTGGGGGGCAGTCACACAGGGAAGAAATTTCCAAGGACTTTGGTCAAGTCAGGAGTCGTCCCTACACATAAATATTCTGGAACTGAGGGCCATTTACAATGCCCTAAGTCTGGCAAGGCCTCTGCTTCAAAACCAGCCGGTACTGATCCAATCAGACAACATCACGGTAGTCGCCCATGTAAACCGACAGGGCGGCACAAGAAGCAGGATGGCGATGGCAGAAGCCACAAGGATTCTCCGATGGGCGGAAAATCACGTCTTAGCACTGTCAGCAGTGTTCATTCCGGGAGTGGACAACTGGGAAGCAGACTTCCTCAGCAGACACGACCTACACCCGGGAGAGTGGGGACTTCATCCAGAAGTCTTCCAACTGTTGGTAAACCGTTGGGAAAGGCCACAGGTGGACATGATGGCGTCCCGCCTAAACAAAAAACTAGATATTGCGCCAGGTCAAGGGACCCTCAGGCAATAGCTGTGGACGCTCTAGTGACACCGTGGGTGTACCAGTCGGTTTATGTATTCCCTCCTCTGCCTCTCATACCAAAGGTACTGAGAATAATAAGAAAACGAGGAGTAAGAACGATACTCGTGGTTCCGGATGGGCCAAGAAGAGCTTGGTACCCAGAACTTCAAGAAATGATATCAGAGGACCCATGGCCTCTACCGCTCAGACAGGATCTGCTACAGCAGGGGCCCTGTCTGTTCCAAGACTTACCGCGGCTGCGTTTAACGGCATGGCGGTTGAATTCCGGATCCTAAAGGAAAAGGGCATTCCGGAGGAAGTCATTCCTACGCTGATAAAAGCCAGGAAAGAAGTAACCGCAAACCATTATCACCGTATTTGGCGAAAATATGTTGCGTGGTGTGAGGCCAGGAAGGCCCCAACAGAGGAATTTCAGCTGGGTCGTTTTCTGCACTTCCTACAGTCAGGAGTGACTATGGGCCTAAACTTGGGTTCCATTAAGGTCCAGATTTCGGCTCTGTCGATTTTCTTCCAGAAAGAACTGGCTTCACTGCCTGGAGTTCAGACATTTGTAAAGGGAGTGCTACATATTCAGCCCCCTTTTGTGCCTCCTGTGGCACCTTGGGATCTCAACGTGGTGTTGAGTTTCTTAAAATCACATTGGTTTGAGCCACTTAATACTGTGGATTTGAAATATCTCACGTGGAAAGTGGTCATGTTATTGGCCTTGGCTTCGGCCAGGCGTGTGTCAGAATTGGCGGCTTTGTCATGTAAAAGCCCTTATCTGATTTTCCATATGGATAGGGCAGAATTGAGGACTCGTCCCCAGTTTCTCCCTAAGGTGGTATCAGCTTTTCACTTGAACCAACCTATTGTAGTGCCTGCGGCTACTAGGGACTTGGAAGATTCCAAGTTACTGGACGTAGTCAGGGCCTTAAAAATTTATATTTCCAGGACGGCTGGAGTCAGGAAAACTGACTCGCTTTTTATCCTATAGGCACCCAACAAAATAGGTGCTCCTGCTTCTAAGCAGACTATTGCTCGCTGAATTTGTAGCACAATTCAGCTGGAGCATTCTGCGGCTGGATTGCCGCATCCTAAATCAGTAAAAGCCCATTCCACAAGGAAAGTGGGCTCATCTTGGGCGGCTGCCCGAGGGGTCTCGGCTTTACAACTTTGCAGAGCTGCAACTTGGTCAGGGGCAAACACGTTTGCTAAATTCTACAAATTTGATACCCTGGCTGAGGAGGACCTTGAGTTCTCTCATTCGGTGCTGCAGAGTCATCCGCACTCTCCCACCCGTTTGGGAGCTTTGGTATAATCCCCATGGTCCTTACGGAGTTCCCAGCATCCACTAGGACGTCAGAGAAAATAAGATTTTACTCACCGGTAAATCTATTTCTCGTAGTCCGTAGTGGATGCTGGGCGCCCATCCCAAGTGCGGATTGTCTGCAATACTTGTATGTAGTTATTGCCTAACTAAGGGTTATTGTTGAGCCATCTGTTGAGAGGCTCAGTTATATTTCATACTGTTAACTGGGTATAGTATCACGAGTTATACGGTGTGATTGGTGTGGCTGGTATGAGTCTTACCCGGGATTCAAAATCCTTCCTTATTGTGTCAGCTCTTCCGGGCACAGTATCCTAACTGAGGTCTGGAGGAGGGTCATAGTGGGAGGAGCCAGTGCACACCAGATAGTACCTAATCTTTCTTTTAGAGTGCCCAGTCTCCTGCGGAGCCCGTCTATTCCCCATGGTCCTTACGGAGTTCCCAGCATCCACTACGGACTACGAGAAATAGATTTACCGGTGAGTAAAATCTTATTTTTCAAGGCCCTGACTACGTCCAGTAACTTGGAATCCTCCAAGTCGCTAGTAGCCGCAGGCACTACAATAGGTTGGTTCAAGTGAAAAGCAGATACCACCTTAGGGAGAAACTGGGAGAGTCCTCAATTCTGCCCTATCCATATGGAAAATCAGATAAGGACTTTTAAATGACAAAGCCGCCAATTCTGATACACGCCTGGCCGAAGCCAAGGCCAATAACATGACCACTTTCCACGTGAGATATTTTAGATCCACGGTCTTTAGTGGCTCAAACCAATGTGATTTTAGGAAATTCAACACCACGTTGAGATCCCAGGGTGCCACTGGAGGCACAAAGGGGGGCTGAATATGCAGCACTCCTTTTACAAATGTCTGAACTTCAGGTAGTGAAGCTAGTTCTTTTTGGAAAAAAATCGACAGAGCCGATATCTGTACCTTAATGGAGCCTAATTTTAGGCCCATAGTCACTCCTGCCTGTAGGAAGTGCAGAAATCGACCCAGCTGAAATTCCTCTGTTGGGGCCTTATTGGCCTCACACCAAGCAACATATTTCCGCCATATGCGGTGATAATGTTTTACCGTTACATCTTTCCTGGCTTTAATCAGCGTAGGAATGACTTCCTCCGGAATGCCCTTTTCCTTTAGGATCCGGCGTTCAACCGCCATGCCGTCAAACGCAGCCGCGGTAAGTCTTGGAACAGACAGGGCCCCTGCTGCAGCAGGTCCTGTCTGAGCGGCAGAGGCCATGGGTCCTCTGAGATCATCTCTTGAAGTTCCGGGTACCAAGCTCTTCTTGGCCAATCCGGAACCACGAGTATTGTCCTTACTCCTCGTTTTCTTATTATTCTCAGTACCTTTGGTATGAGAGGCAGAGGAGGGAACACATAAACTGACTGGTACACCCACGGTGTCACTAGAGCGTCCACCGCTATCGCCTGAGGGTCCCTTGACCTGGCGCAATATCTCTCCAGTTTTTTGTTTAGGCGGGACGCCATCATGTCCACCTGTGGCCGTTCCCAACGATTTACAATCAGTGTGAAGACTTCTGGATGAAGTCCCCACTCTCCCGGGTGGAGGTCGTGCCTGCTGAGGAAGTCTGCTTCCCAGTTGTCCACTCCCGGAATGAACACTGCTGACAGTGCTAGCACGTGATTTTCCGCCCATCGGAGAATCCTTGTGGCTTCTGCCATTGCCGTCCTGCTTCTTGTGCCGCCCTGTTGGTTTACATGGGCGACCGCCGTGATGTTGTCTGACTGGATCAGTACCGGCTGGTGTAGAAGCAGGGGTTTTGCCTGACTTAGGGCATTGTAAATGGCCCTTAGTTCTAGAATATTAATGTGCAAGTAAGTCTCCTGACTCGACCATAGTCCTTGGAAGTTTCTTCCCTGTGTGACTGCCCCCCAGCCTCGAAGGCTGGCATCCGTGGTCACCAGGACCCAGTCCTGTATGCCGAATCTGCGGCCCTCTAGGAGATGAGCACTCTGCAGCCACCACAGCAGAGCACCCTGTTTCTTGGAGACAGGGTTATTAGCCGATGCATCTGAAGATGCGATCTGGACCATTGGTCCAACAGGTCCCACTGAAAGATTCTGGCATGAAACCTGCCGAAAGGAATTGCTTCGTAAGAAGCCACCATCTTTCCCAGGACTCGCGTGCAGTGATGCACCGACACCTGTTTTGGTTTCAGGAGGTCTCTGACTAGAGATGACAGCTCCTTGGCTTTCTCCTCCGGGAGAAACACTTTTTTCTGGACTGTGTCCAAAATCATTCCCAGGAACAGTAGACATGTCGTCGGGAACCAGCTGTGACTTTGGAATATTCAGAATCCAACCGTGCTGGTGTAGCACCTCCTGAGATAGTGCTACTCCTACCAACAACTGCTCCCTGGATCTCGCCTTTATTAGGAGATCGTCCAAGTACGGGATAATTAAAACTCCCTTTTTTCGAAGGAGTATCATCATTTCCGCCATTACCTTGGTAAACACCCTCGGTGCCGTGGACAGTCCAAACGGCAGCGTCTGGAAATGGTAATGGCAATTTTGTACCGCAAATCTGAGGTACTCCTGGTGAGGATGATAAATGGGGACATGCAGGTAAGCATCCTTGATGTCCAGGGATACCATGTAATCCCCCTCCTCCAGGCTTGCAATAACCGCCCTGAGCGATTCCATCTTGAACTTGAACTTTTTTATGTATGTGTTCAAGGATTTCAAATTTAAAATGGGTCTCACCGAACCGTCCGGTTTCGGTACCACAAACAGTGTGGAATAGTAACCCCGTCCTTGTTGAAGTAGGGGCACCTTGACTATCACCTGCTGGGAATACAGCTTGTGAACTGCCTCTAGCACAGCCTCCCTGCCTGAGGGAGTCGTTGGCAAGGCAGATTTGAGGAAACGGCGGGGGGGGAGACGCCTCGAATTCCAGTTTGTACCCCTGAGATACTACTTGCAAGATCCAGGGATCCACCTGTGAGCGAGCCCACTGATCGCTGAAATTTTTGAGGCGGCCCCCCACCGTACCTGGCTCCGCCTGTGGAGCCCCACCGTCATGCGGCGGACTTGGAAGAAGCGGGGGAGGACTTTTGCTCCTGGGAACCTGCTGTTTGTTGCAGCCTTTTTCCCCTACCTCTGCCTCTGGATAGAAAGGACCCGCCTTTTCCTCGCCTGTTTCTCTGGGTCCGAAAGGACTGTACTTGATAAAACGGCGCTTTTTTAGGCTGTGAGGGAACCTGGGGTAAAAATGCTGATTTCCCAGCTGTCGCTGTGGAAACTAGGTCTGAGAGACCATCCCCGAATAACTCCTCACCCTTATAAGGCAAAACTTCCATGTGCCTTTTGGAATATGCATCCCCTGTCCACTGCCGAGTCCATAAGCCTCTCCTAGCAGAAATGGACAATGCACTTATTTTAGATGCCAGCCGGCAGATCTCCCTCTGTGCATCTCTCATGTATAAGACTGAGTCTTTTATATGCTCTATGGCTAGGAGAATAGTGTTCCTGTCTAGGGTGTCAATATTTTCTGACAGGGAATCTGACCATGCAGCGGCAGCACTGCACATCCATGCTGACGCAATAGCTGGTCTAAGTATAATGCCTGAGTGTGTATATACAGACTACAGGATCGCCTCCTGCTTTCTATCCGCAGGCTCCTTTAGGGCGGCCGTATGCGGAGACGGAAGTGCCACCTTTTTAGACAAACGTGTGAGCGCTTTATCCACCCTAGGAGGTGTTTCCCAACGTGCCCTATCCTCTGGCGGGAAAGGGAACGCCATTAGTAATTTTTTAGGGATTACCAATCTTTTATCGGGGAAAGCCCACGCTTCTTCACACACTTCATTTAATTCTTCAGATGGGGGAAAAACTACGGGTAGTTTTTTCTCCCCAAACATAATACCCTTTTTAGTGGTACTTGGGTTTATATCCGAAATGTGTAATACCTCCTTCATTGCCTCAATCATGCAACGAATGGCCCTAGTGGACATTAGATTTGACTCCTCGTCGTCGACACTGGTATCAGTATCCGTGTCGACATCTGCGTCTGCCATCTGAGGTAGCGGGCGTTTTAGAGCCCCTGATGGCCTTTGAGACACCTGGGCAGGCACGAGCTGAGAAGCCGGCTGTCCCGCATTTGGCATGTCGTCAAATTTTTTGTGTAAGGAGTCGACACTTGCACGTAATTCCTTCCATAAAACCATCCACTCAGGTGTCTGCCCCGCAGGGGGTGACATCACTTCTATAGGCATCTGCTCCGCCTCCACATAATTTTCCTCATCAAACATGTCGACACAGCCGTACCGACACACCGCACACACACCGGGAATGCTCTAACATAGGACAGGACCCCACAGAAGCCCTTTGGGGAGACAGAGAGAGAGTATGCCAGCACACACCAGAGCGCTATATAATGCAGGGACCAACTGAATTATGTCCCCTATAGCTGCTATAATATTTACTGCGCCTAAATTTAGTGCCCCCCCTCTCTTTTTTACCCTTTTCTGTAGAGATGAGCGCCGGAAATTTTTCGGGTTTTGTGTTTTGGTTTTGGGTTCGGTTCCGCGGCCGTGTTTTGGGTTCGACCGCGTTTTGGCAAAACCTCACCGAATTTTTTTTTGTCGGATTCGGGTGTTTTTTTTAAAAAACACTAAAAAACAGCTTAAATCATAGAATTTGGGGGTCATTTTGATCCCAAAGTATTATTAACCTCAAAAACCATAATTTATACTCATTTTCAGTCTATTCTGAATACCTCACACCTCACAATATTATTTTTAGTCCTAAAATTTGCACCTAGGTCGCTGGATGACTAAGCTAAGCGACCCTAGTGGCCGACACAAACACCGGGCCCATCTAGGAGTGGCACTGCAGTGTCACGCAGGATGTCCCTTCCAAAAAACCCTCCCCAAACAGCACATGACGCAAAGAAAAAAAGAGGCGCAATGAGGTAGCTGTGTGAGTAAGATAAGCGACCCTAGTGGCCGACACAAACACCGGGCCCATCTAGGAGTGGCACTGCAGTGTCACGCAGGATGTCCCTTCCAAAAAACCCTCCCCAAACAGCACATGACGCAAAGAAAAAAAGAGGCGCAATGAGGTAGCTGTGTGAGTAAGATAAGCGACCCTAGTGGCCGACACAAACACCGGGCCCATCTAGGAGTGGCACTGCAGTGTCACGCAGGATGGTCCTTCCAAAAAACCCTCCCCAAACAGCACATGACGCAAAGAAAAAAAGAGGCGCAATGAGGTAGCTGTGTGAGTAAGATAAGCAACCCTAGTGGCCGACACAAACACCGGGCCCATCTAGGAGTGGCACTGCAGTGTCACGCAGGATGTCCCTTCCAAAAAACCCTCCCCAAACAGCACATGACGCAAAGAAAAAAAGAGGCGCAATGAGGTAGCTGTGTGAGTAAGATAAGCGACCCTTGTGGCCGACACAAACACCGGGCCCATCTAGGAGTGGCACTGCAGTGTCACGCAGGATGTCCCTTCCAAAAAACCCTCCCCAAACAGCACATGACGCAAAGAAAAAAAGAGGTGCAATGAGGTAGCTGTGTGAGTAAGATAAGCGACCCTTGTGGCCGACACAAACACCGGGCCCATCTAGGAGTGGCACTGCAGTGTCACGCAGGATGTCCCTGCCAAAAAACCCTCCCCAAACAGCACATGACGCAAAGAAAAAAAGAGGCGCAATGAGGTAGCTGTGTGAGTAAGATAAGCGACCCTAGTGGCCGACACAAACACCGGGCCCATCTAGGAGTGGCACTGCAGTGTCACGCAGGATGGCCCTTCCAAAAAACCCTCCCCAAACAGCACATGACGCAAAGAAAAAAAGAGGCGCAATGAGGTAGCTGTGTGAGTAAGATAAGCGACCCTAGTGGCCGACACAAACACCGGGCCCATCTAGGAGTGGCACTGCAGTGTCACGCAGGATGGCCCTTCCAAAAAACCCTCCCCAAACAGCACATGACGCAAAGAAAAAAAGAGGCGCAATGAGGTAGCTGTGTGAGTAAGATAAGCGACCCTAGTGGCCGACACAAACACCGGGCCCATCTAGGAGTGGCACTGCAGTGTCACGCAGGATGGCCCTTCCAAAAAACATTCCACAAACAGCACAGGACGCAAAGAAAAATTAAAGAAAAAAGAGGTGCAAGATGGAATTGTCCTTGGGCCCTCCCACCCACCCTTATGTTGTATAAACAGGACATGCACACTTTAACCAACCCATCATTTCAGTGACAGGGTCTGCCACACGACTGTGACTGAAATGACGGGTTGGTTTGGACCCCCACCAAAAAAGAAGCAATTAATCTCTCCTTGCACAAACTGGCTCTACAGAGGCAAGATGTCCACCTCATCATCATCCTCCGATATATCACCGTGTACATCCCCCTCCTCACAGATTATCAATTCGTCCCCACTGGAATCCACCATCTCAGCTCCCTGTGTACTTTGTGGAGGCAATTGCTGCTGGTCAATGTCTCCACGGAGGAATTGATTATAATTCATTTTAATGAACATCATCTTCTCCACATTTTCTGGATGTAACCTCGTACGCCGATTGCTGACAAGGTGAGCGGCGGCACTAAACACTCTTTCGGAGTACACACTTGTGGGAGGGCAACTTAGGTAGGTAGAATAAAGCCAGTTTGTGCAAGGGCCTCCAAATTGCCTCTTTTTCCTGCCAGTATAAGTACGGACTGTGTGACGTGCCTACTTGGATGCGGTCACTCATATAATCCTCCACCATTCTTTCAATGGTGAGAGAATCATATGCAGTGACAGTAGACGACATGCCGGAATCGTTGTCAGGTCCTTCAGTCCGGACCAGATGTCAGCATCAGCAGTCGCTCCAGACTGCCCTGCATCACCGCCAGCGGGTGGGCTCGGAATTCTGAGCCTTTTCCTCGCACCCCCAGTTGCGGGAGAATGTGAAGGAGGAGATGTTGACAGGTCGCGTTCCGCTTGACTTGACAATTTTCTCACCAGCAGGTCTTTCAACCCCAGCAGACTTGTGTCTGCCGGAAAGAGAGATCCAAGGTAGGCTTTAAATCTAGGATCGAGCACGGTGGCCAAAATGTAGTGCTCTGATTTCAACAGATTGACCACCCGTGAATCCTTGTTAAGCGAATTAAGGGCTCCATCCACAAGTCCCACATGCCTAGCGGAATCGCTCCGTGTTAGCTCCTCCTTCAATGTCTCCAGCTTCTTCTGCAAAAGCCTGATGAGGGGAATGACCTGACTCAGGCTGGCAGTGTCTGAACTGACTTCACGTGTGGCAAGTTCAAAGGGCATCAGAACCTTGCACAACGTTGAAATCATTCTCCACTGCGCTTGAGACAGGTGCATTCCACCTCCTATATCGTGCTCAATTGTATAGAATTGAATGGCCTTTTGCTGCTCCTCCAACCTCTGAAGCATATAGAGGGTTGAATTCCACCTCGTTACCACTTCTTGCTTCAGATGATGGCAGGGCAGGTTCAGTAGTTTTTGGTGGTGCTCCAGTCTTCTGTACGTGGTGCCTGTACGCCGAAAGTGTCCCGCAATTCTTCTGGCCACCGACAGCATCTCTTGCACGCCCCTGACGTTTTTTAAATAATTCTGCACCACCAAATTCAAGGTATGTGCAAAACATGGGACGTGCTGGAATTTGCCCATATTTAATGCACACACAATATTGCTGGCGTTGTCCGATGCCACAAATCCACAGGAGAGTCCAATTGGGGTAAGCCATTCCGCGATGATCTTCCTCAGTTGCCGTAAGAGGTTTTCAGCTGTGTGCGTATTCTGGAAACCGGTGATACAAAGCGTAGCCTGCCTAGGAAAGAGTTGGCGTTTGCGAGATGCTGCTACTGGTGCCGCCGCTGCTGTTCTTGCGGCGGGAGTCCATACATCTACCCAGTGGGCTGTCACAGTCATATAGTCCTGACCCTGCCCTGCTCCACTTGTCCACATGTCCGTGGTTAAGTGGACATTGGGTACAGCTGCATTTTTTAGGACACTGGTGACTCTTTTTCTGAGGTCTGTGTACATTTTCGGTATCGCCTGCCTAGAGAAATGGAACCTAGATGGTATTTGGTACCGGGGACACAGTACCTCCAACAAGTCTCTAGTTGGCTCTGCAGTAATGATGGATACCGGAACCACGTTTCTCACCACCCAGGATGCCAAGGCCTCAGTTATCCGCTTTGCAGTAGGATGACTGCTGTGATATTTCATCTTCCTCGCAAAGGACTGTTGGACAGTCAATTGCTTGGTGGAAGTAGTAAAAGTGGTCTTACGACTTCCCCTCTGGGATGACCATCGACTCCCAGCAGCAACAACAGCAGCGCCAGCAGCAGTAGGCGTTACATGCAAGGATGCATCGGAGGAATCCCAGGCAGGAGAGGAATCGTCAGAATTGCCAGTGACATGGCCTGCAGGACTATTGGCATTCCTGGGGAAGGAGGAAATTGACACTGAGGGAGTTGGTGGGGTGGTTTGCGTGAGCTTGGTTACAAGAGGAAGGTATTTACTGGTCAGTGGACTGCTTCCGCTGTCACCCAAAGTTTTTGAACTTGTCACTGACTTATTATGAATGCGCTGCAGGTGACGTATAAGGGAGGATGTTCCGAGGTGGTTAACGTCCTTACCCCTACTTATTACAGCTTGACAAAGGCAACACACGGCTTGACACCTGTTGTCCGCATTTCTGTTGAAATACTTCCACACCGAAGAGCTGATTTTTTTGGTATTTTCACCAGGCATGTCAGTGGTCATATTCCTCCCACGGACAACAGGTGTCTCCCCGGGTGCCTGACTTAAACAAACCACCTCACCATCAGAATCCTCCTGGTCAATTTCCTCCCCAGCGCCAGCAACACCCATATCCTCCTCATCCTGGTGTACTTCAACACTGACATCTTCAATCTGACTATCAGGAACTGGACTGCGGGTGCTCCTTCCAGCACTTGCAGGGGGCGTGCAAATGGTGGAAGGCGCATGCTCTTCACGTCCAGTGTTGGGAAGGTCAGGCATCGCAACCGACACAATTGGAGTCGGACTCTCCTTGTGGATTTGGGATTTCGAAGAACGCACAGTTCTTTGCGGTGCTACTGCTTTTGCCAGCTTGAGTCTTTTCATTTTTCTAGCGAGAGGCTGAGTGCTTCCATCCTCATGTGAAGCTGAACCACTAGCCATGAACATAGGCCAGGGCCTCAGCCGTTCCTTGCCACTCCGTGTGGTAAATGGCATATTGGCAAGTTTACGCTTCTCCTCCGACAATTTTATTTTAGGTTTTGGAGTCCTTTTTTTACTGATATTTGGTGTTTTGGATTTGACATGCTCTGTACTATGACATTGGGCATCGGCCTTGGCAGACGACGTTGCTGGCATTTCATCGTCTCGGCCATGACTAGTGGCAGCAGCTTCAGCACGAGGTGGAAGTGGATCTTGATCTTTCCCTAATTTTGGAACCTCAACATTTTTGTTCTCCATATTTTAATAGGCACAACTAAAAGGCACCTCAGGTAAACAATGGAGATGGATGGATACTAGTATACTTATGGATGGACTGCCGAGTGCCGACACAGAGGTAGCTACAGCCGTGGACTACCGTACTGTGTCTGCTGCTAATATAGACTGGATGATAATGATATGAAATCAATATATATATGTATGTATATATAATATCACTAGTACTGCAGCCGGACAGGTAGATAATATATTTATTAGGTAATGATGACTGATGACGGACCTGCTGGACACTGTCAGCTCAGCAGCACCGCAGACTGCTACAGTAAGCTACTATACTATAGTAGTATGTACAAAGAAGAAAGGTAAAAAAAAAACCACGGGTAGGTGGTATACAATTATGGATGGACTGCCGAGTGCCGACACAGAGGTAGCTACAGCCGTGGACTACCGTACTGTGTCTGCTGCTAATATAGACTGGATGATAATGATACGAAATCAATATATATATGTATGTATATATAATATCACTAGTACTGCAGCCGGACAGGTAGATAATATATTTATTAGGTAATGATGACTGATGACGGACCTGCTGGACACTGTCAGCTCAGCAGCACCGCAGACTGCTACAGTAAGCTACTATACTATAGTAGTATGTACAAAGAAGAAAGAAAAAAAAAAACCACGGGTAGGTGGTATACAATTATGGATGGACTGCCGAGTGCCGACACAGAGGTAGCTACAGCCGTGGACTACCGTACTGTGTCTGCTGCTAATATAGACTGGATGATAATGATATGAAATCAATATATATATGTATTTATATATAATATCACTAGTACTGCAGCCGGACAGGTAGATAATATATTTATTAGGTAATGATGACTGATGACGGACCTGCTGGACACTGTCAGCTCAGCAGCACTGCAGACTGCTACAGTAAGCTACTATACTATAGTAGTATGTACAAAGAAGAAAGAAAAAAAAAAACCACGGGTAGGTGGTATACAATTATGGATGGACTGCCGAGTGCCGACACAGAGGTAGCTACAGCCGTGGACTAACATACTGTGTCTGCTGCTAATATAGACTGGATGATAATGATATGAAATCAATATATATATGTATGTATATATAATATCACTAGTACTGCAGCCGGACAGGTAGATAATATATTTATTAGGTAATGATGACTGATGACGGACCTGCTGGACACTGTCAGCTCAGCAGCACCGCAGACTGCTACAGTAAGCTACTATACTATAGTAGTATGTACAAAGAAGAAAGAAAAAGAAAAAACCACGGGTAGGTGGTATACAATTATGGATGGACTGCCGAGTGCCGACACAGAGGTAGCTACAGCCGTGGACTACCGTACTGTGTCTGCTGCTAATATAGACTGGATGATAATGATATGAAATCAATATATATATATGTATGTATATATAATATCACTAGTACTGCAGCCGGACAGGTAGATAATATATTTATTAGGTAATGATGACTGATGACGGACCTGCTGGACACTGTCAGCTCAGCAGCACCGCAGACTGCTACAGTAAGCTACTATACTATAGTAGTATGTACAAAGAAGAAAGAAAAAAAAAAACCACGGGTAGGTGGTATACAATTATGGATGGACTGCCGAGTGCCGACACAGAGGTAGCTACAGCCGTGGACTAACGTACTGTGTCTGCTGCTAATATAGAGTCTAGACTGGATGATAAATTATTGATAATGAGATGAAATCAATATAATATCACTAGTACTGCAGCCGGACAGGTACTATATATATTTATTATGTAATGACTGATGACGTACCTGCTGGACACTGTCAGGTCAGCAGCACCGCAGACTGCTACAGTAAGCTACTATAGTAGTATGTATAAAGAAGAATGAAAAAAAAAAAACCACGGGTAGGTGGTATACAATATTATATATATATATATTATATACAATTATATATATATATATATATATATATATTAAACTGGTGGTGATTGATTATTAAACTGGTGGTCAGGTCACTCACGTTGCAACTTGCAACTAGTACTCCGAGTCCTAAGCAGACAATCACAAAATATATTATTATACTGGTGGTCAGTGTGGTCACAACAATGGCAGTGTGGCACTGACTCTGGCAGCAAAAGTGTGCACTGTACGTTATATGTACTCCTGAGTCCTGCTCTCAGACTCTAACTGCTCCCCACTGTCAGTGTCTCCCCCACAAGTCAGATAATACAATACACTTACAGTCACACTATCTAATCTATATCACTTCAGCAAGTAGTATAGTAGTATAGTAGTACTCCTCCTAATAATGCTCCCCAAAATTACTACTACTGTGTCTCTCTCGTCTCTACTGTGTCTCTCTCTTCTCTAAACGGAGAGGACGCCAGCCACGTCCTCTCCCTATGACTCTCAATGCACGTGTGAAAATGGCGGCGACGCGCGGCTCCTTATATAGAATCCGAGTCTCGCGATAGAATCCGAGCCTCGCGAGAATCCGACAGCGGGATGATGACGTTCGAGCGCGCTTGGGTTAACCGAGCAAGGCGGGAAGATCCGAGTCGCTCGGACCCGTGAAAAAAAACATGAAGTTCGGGCGGGTTCGGATTCAGAGGAACCGAACCCGCTCATCTCTACTTTTCTGTAGTGTAGACTGCAGGGGAGAGCCAGGGAGCTTCCTTCCAGCGGAACTGTGAGGGAGAAATGGCGCCAGTGTGCTGAGGGAGATAGCTCCGCCCCTTTTTCGCGGACTTTTCTCCCGCTTTTTTAAGGATTCTGGCAGGGGTAATTATCACATATATAGCCTCTGGGGCTATATATTGTGATTGTTTTGCCAGCCAAGGTGTTTTTATTGCTGCTCAGGGCGCCCCCCCCCCCCAGCGCCCTGCACCCTCAGTGAGTGTGAAGTGTGTATGAGGAGCAATGACGCACAGCTGCAGTGCTGTGCGCTACCTTGGTGAAGACAGAAGTCTTCATGCCGCCGATTTTCCGGACTTCTTCTTGCTTCTGGCTCTGTAAGGGGGACGGCGGCGCGGCTCCGGGACCGAACACCAAGGCCAGTTCTATGCGGTCGATCCCTCTGGAGCTAATGGTGTCCAGTAGCCTAAGAAGCCCAAGCTAGCTGCAAGCAGGTAGGTTCGCTTCTTCTCCCCTTAGTCCCTCGTTGCAGTGAGCCTGTTGCCAGCAGGTCTCACTGTAAAATAAAAAACCTAAATTATACTTTCTTTCTAAGAGCTCAGGAGAGCCCCTAGTGTGCATCCAGCTCGGCCGGGCACAAAAATCTTACTGAGGCTTGGAGGAGGGTCATGGTGGGAGGAGCCAGTGCACACCAGGTAGTCTAAAAGCTTTCTTTTGGTTGTGCCCAGACTCCTGCGGAGCCGCTATTCCCCATGGTCCTTACGGAGTTCCCAGCATCCACTAGGACGTCAGAGAAAGGCTGGTGACGGTGAGGTCACTGGGCAGGCAACGGATTGTCCGGTACTCTCACTGACTGACTACAGGTGCATGCCAGATATGTTGGGGTTGAAGGAGAGGCTGGTGGTGTGTTATAAAATATGCTGGCTGGGAGAGTTACTAGAGATGTGCACTTGAAATTTTTCGGGTTTTGTGTTTTGGTTTTGGGTTCGGTTCCGCGGCCGTGTTTTGGGTTCGACCGCGTTTTGGCAAAACCTCACCGAATTTTTTTTTGTCGGATTCGGGTGTGTTTTGGATTCGGGTGTTTTTTTTTAAAAACACTAAAAAACAGCTTAAATCATAGAATTTGGGGGTCATTTTGATCCCAAAGTATTATTAACCTCAAAAACCATAATTTCCACTCATTTTCAGTCTATTCTGAATACCTCACACCTCACAATATTATTTTTAGTCCTAAAATTTGCACCTAGGTCGCTGGATGACTAAGCTAAGCGACCCTAGTGGCCGACACAAACACCGTGCCCATCTAGGAGTGTCACTGCAGTGTCACGCAGGATGGCCCTTCCAAAAAACACTCCCCAAACAGCACATGACGCAAAGAAAAAAAGAGGCACAATGAGGTAGCTGTGTGAGTAAGATAAGCGACCCTAGTGGCCGACACAAACACCGGGCCCATCTAGGAGTGGCACTGCAGTGTCACGCAGGATGGCCCTTCCAAAAAACCCTCCCCAAACAGCACATGACGCAAAGAAAAAAAGAGGCGCAATGAGGTAGCTGTGTGAGTAAGATAAGCGACCCTAGTGGCCGACACAAACACCGGGCCCATCTAGGAGTGGCACTGCAGTGTCACGCAGGATGGCCCTTCCAAAAAACACTCCCCAAACAGCACATGACGCAAAGAAAAAAAAGAGGCGCAATGAGGTAGCTGTGTGAGTAAGATAAGCGACCCTAGTGGCCGACACAAACACCGGGCCCATCTAGGAGTGGCACTGCAGTGTTACGCAGGTTGGCCCTTCCAAAAAACACTCCCCAAACAGCACATGACGCAAAGAAAAAAAGAGGCGCAATGAGGTAGCTGTGTGAGTAAGATAAGCGACCCTAGTGGCCGACACAAACACCGTGCCCATCTAGGAGTGGCACTGCAGTGTCACGCAGGATGGCCCTTCCAAAAAACCCTCCCCAAACAGCACATGACGCAAAGAAAAAAAGAGGCGCAATGAGGTAGCTGTGTGAGTAAGATAAGCGACCCTAGTGGCCGACACAAACACCGTGCCCATCTAGGAGTGGCACTGCAGTGTCACGCAGGATGGCCCTTCCAAAAAACCCTCCCCAAACAGCACATGACGCAAAGAAAAAAAGAGGCGCAATGAGGTAGCTGTGTGAGTAAGATAAGCGACCCTAGTGGCCGACACAAACACCGTGCCCATCTAGGAGTGGCACTGCAGTGTCACGCAGGATGGCCCTTCCAAAAAACCCTCCCCAAACAGCACATGACGCAAAGAAAAAAAGAGGCGCAATGAGGTAGCTGTGTGAGTAAGATAAGCGACCCTAGTGGCCGACACAAACACCGTGCCCATCTAGGAGTGGCACTGCAGTGTCACGCAGGATGGCCCTTCCAAAAAACACTCCCCAAACAGCACATGACGCAAAGAAAAAAAGAGGCGCAATGAGGTAGCTGTGTGAGTAAGATAAGCGACCCTAGTGGCCGACACAAACACCGGGCCCATCTAGGAGTGGCACTGCAGTGTCACGCAGGATGGCCCTTCCAAAAAACCCTCCCCAAACAGCACATGACGCAAAGAAAAAAAGAGGCGCAATGAGGTAGCTGTGTGAGTAAGATAAGCGACCCTAGTGGCCGACACAAACACCGGGCCCATCTAGGAGTGGCACTGCAGTGTCACGCAGGATGGCCCTTCCAAAAAACATTCCACAAACAGCACATGACGCAAAGAAAAATTAAAGAAAAAAGAGGTGCAAAATGGAATTGTCCTTGGGCCCTCCCACCCACCCTTATGTTGTATAAACAGGACATGCACACTTTAACCAACCCATCATTTCAGTGACAGGGTCTGCCACACGACTGTGACTGAAATGACGGGTTGGTTTGGACCCCCACCAAAAAAGAAGCAATTAATCTCTCCTTGCACAAACTGGCTCTACAGAGGCAAGATGTCCACCTCATCATCATCCTCCGATATATCACCGTGTACATCCCCCTCCTCACAGATTATCAATTCGTCCCCACTGGAATCCACCATCTCAGCTCCCTGTGTACTTTGTGGAGGCAATTGCTGCTGGTCAATGTCTCCACGGAGGAATTGATTATAATTCATTTTAATGAACATCATCTTCTCCACATTTTCTGGATGTAACCTCGTACGCCGATTGCTGACAAGGTGAGCGGCGGCACTAAACACTCTTTCGGAGTACACACTTGTGGGAGGGCAACTTAGGTAGAATAAAGCCAGTTTGTGCAAGGGCCTCCAAATTGCCTCTTTTTCCTGCCAGTATAAGTACGGACTGTGTGACGTGCCTACTTGGATGCGGTCACTCATATAATCCTCCACCATTCTTTCAATGGTGAGAGAATCATATGCAGTGACAGTAGACGACATGTCCGTAATCATTGGCAGGTCCTTCAGTCCGGACCAGATGTCAGCATCAGCAGTCGCTCCAGACTGCCCTGCATCACCGCCAGCGGGTGGGCTCGGAATTCTGAGCCTTTTCCTCGCACCCCCAGTTGCGGGAGAATGTGAAGGAGGAGATGTTGACAGGTCGCGTTCCGCTTGACTTGACAATTTTGTCACCAGCAGGTCTTTCAACCCCAGCAGACTTGTGTCTGCCGGAAAGAGAGATCCAAGGTAGGCTTTAAATCTAGGATCGAGCACGGTGGCCAAAATGTAGTGCTCTGATTTCAACAGATTGACCACCCGTGAATCCTTGTTAAGCGAATTAAGGGCTCCATCCACAAGTCCCACATGCCTAGCGGAATCGCTCCGTGTTAGCTCCTCCTTCAATGTCTCCAGCTTCTTCTGCAAAAGCCTGATGAGGGGAATGACCTGACTCAGGCTGGCAGTGTATGAACTGACTTCACGTGTGGCAAGTTCAAAGGGCATCAGAACCTTGCACAACGTTGAAATCATTCTCCACTGCGCTTGAGACAGGTGCATTCCACCTCCTATATCGTGCTCAATTGTATAGGCTTGAATGGCCTTTTGCTGCTCCTCCAACCTCTGAAGCATATAGATGGTTGAATTCCACCTCGTTACCACTTCTTGCTTCAGATGATGGCAGGGCAGGTTCAGTAGTTTTTGGTGGTGCTCCAGTCTTCTGTACGTGGTGCCTGTACGCCGAAAGTGTCCCGCAATTCTTCTGGCCACCGACAGCATCTCTTGCACGCCCCTGTCGTTTTTTAAAAAATTCTGCACCACCAAATTCAAGGTATGTGCAAAACATGGGACGTGCTGGAATTTGCCCATATTTAATGCACACACAATATTGCTGGCGTTGTCCGATGCCACAAATCCACAGGAGAGTCCAATTGGGGTAAGCCATTCCGCGATGATCTTCCTCAGTTGCCGTAAGAGGTTTTCAGCTGTGTGCGTATTCTGGAAAGCGGTGATACAAAGCGTAGCCTGCCTAGGAAAGAGTTGGCGTTTGCGAGATGCTGCTACTGGTGCCGCCGCTGCTGTTCTTGCGGCGGGAGTCCATACATCTACCCAGTGGGCTGTCACAGTCATATAGTCCTGACCCTGCCCTGCTCCACTTGTCCACATGTCTGTGGTTAAGTGGACATTGGGTACAACTGCATTTTTTTAGGACACTGGTGAGTCTTTTTCTGACGTCCGTGTACATTCTCGGTATCGCCTGCCTAGAGAAGTGGAACCTAGATGGTATTTGGTACCGGGGGCACACTGCCTCAATAAATTGTCTAGTTCCCTGTGAACTAACGGCGGATACCGGACGCACGTCTAACACCAACATAGTTGTCAAGGCCTCAGTTATCCGCTTTGCAGCAGGATGACTGCTGTGATATCTCATCTTCCTCGCAAAGGACTGTTGGACAGTCAATTGCTTACTGGAAGTAGTACAAGTGGGCTTACGACTTCCCCTCTGGGATGACGATCGACTCCCAGCAGCAACAACAGCAGCGCCAGCAGCAGTAGGCGTTACACGCAAGGATGCATCGGAGGAATCCCAGGCAGGAGAGGACTCGTCAGAATTGCCAGTGACATGGCCTGCAGGACTATTGGCATTCCTGGGGAAGGAGGAAATTGACACTGAGGGAGTTGGTGGGGTGGTTTGCGTGAGCTTGGTTACAAGAGGAAGGGATTTACTGGTCAGTGGACTGCTTCCGCTGTCGCCCAAAGTTTTTGAACTTGTCACTGACTTATTATGAATGCGCTGCAGGTGACGTATAAGGGAGGATGTTCCGAGGTGGTTAACGTCCTTACCCCTACTTATTACAGCTTGACAAAGGCAACACACGGCTTGACACCTGTTGTCCGCTTTTCTGTTGAAATACCTCCACACTGAAGAGCTGATTTTTTTGGTATTTTCACCAGGCATGTCAACGGCCATATTCCTCCCACGGACAACAGGTGTCTCCCCGGGTGCCTGACTTAAACAAACCACCTCACCATCAGAATCCTCCTGGTCAATTTCCTCCCCAGCGCCAGCAACACCCATATCCTCCTCATCCTGGTGTACTTCAACACTGACATCTTCAATCTGACTATCAGGAACTGGACTGCGGGTGCTCCTTCCAGCACTTGCAGGGGGCGTGCAAATGGTGGAAGGCGCATGCTCTTCACGTCCAGTGTTGGGAAGGTCAGGCATCGCAACCGACACAATTGGACTCTCCTTGTGGATTTGGGATTTCGAAGAACGCACAGTTCTTTGCGGTGCTTTTGCCAGCTTGAGTCTTTTCAGTTTTCTAGCGAGAGGCTGAGTGCTTCCATCCTCATGTGAAGCTGAACCACTAGCCATGAACATAGGCCAGGGCCTCAGCCGTTCCTTGCCACTCCGTGTGGTAAATGGCATATTGGCAAGTTTACGCTTCTCCTCCGACAATTTTATTTTAGGTTTTGGAGTCCTTTTTTTACTGATATTTGGTGTTTTGGATTTGACATGCTCTGTACTATGACATTGGGCATCGGCCTTGGCAGACGACGTTGCTGGCATTTCATCGTCTCGGCCATGACTAGTGGCAGCAGCTTCAGCACGAGGTGGAAGTGGATCTTGATCTTTCCCTAATTTTGGAACCTCAACATTTTTGTTCTCAATATTTTATTAGGCACAACTAAAAGGCACCTCAGGTAAACAATGGAGATGGATGGATACTAGTATACTTATGGATGGACTGCCGAGTGCCGACACAGAGGTAGCTACAGCCGTGGACTACCGTACTGTGTCTGCTGCTAATATAGACTGGATGATAATGAGATGAAATCAATATATATATATATATGTATGTATATATAATATCACTAGTACTGCAGCCGGACAGGTAGATAATATATTTATTAGGTAATGATGACTGATGACGGACCTGCTGGACACTGTCAGCTCAGCAGCACCGCAGACTGCTACAGTAAGCTACTATACTCTATAGTAGTATGTACAAAGAAGAAAGAAAAAAAAAAAACCACGGGTAGGTGGTATACAATTATGGATGGACTGCCGAGTGCCGACACAGAGGTAGCTACAGCCGTGGACTAACGTACTGTGTCTGCTGCTAATATAGACTTGATGATTGATAATGAGATGAAATCAATATATATATATGTATGTATATATAATATCACTAGTACTGCAGCCGGACAGGTAGATAATATATTTATTAGGTAATGATGACTGATGACGGACCTGCTGGACACTGTCAGCTCAGCAGCACCGCAGACTGCTACAGTAAGCTACTATACTCTATAGTAGTATGTACAAAGAAGAAAGAAAAAAAAAAAACCACGGGTAGGTGGTATACAATTATGGATGGACTGCCGAGTGCCGACACAGAGGTAGCTACAGCCGTGGACTAACGTACTGTGTCTGCTGCTAATATAGAGTCTAGACTGGATGATAAATTATTGATAATGAGATGAAATCAATATAATATCACTAGTACTGCAGCCGGACAGGTACTATATATATTTATTATGTAATGACTGATGACGGACCTGCTGGACACTGTCAGGTCAGCACAGCACCGCAGACTGCTACAGTAAGCTACTATAGTAGTATGTATAAAGAAGAATGAAAAAAAAAAAAAACACGGGTAGGTGGTATACAATATTATATATATATATTATATACAATTATATATATATATATATATATATATATTAAACTGGTGGTGATTGATTATTAAGCTGGTGGTCACTTCAGGTCACGTTGCAACTTGCAACTAGTACTCCGAGGCCTAAGCAGACAATCACAAAATATATTATTATACTGGTGCTCAGTGTGGTCACAACAATGGCAGTGTGGCACTGACTCTGGCAGCAAAAGTGTGCACTGTACGTTATATGTACTCCTGAGTCCTGCTCTCAGACTCTAACTGCTCCCCACTGTCAGTGTCTCCCCCACAAGTCAGATAATACACTTACAGTCACACTATCTATTATCTAATCTAGTATAAAATATCACTTCAGCAGCAAGTAGTATAGTAGTATACAGTATAGTAGTACTCCTCCTAATAATGCTCCCCAAAATACTGTGTCTCTCTCTTCTCTAAACGGAGAGGACGCCAGCCACGTCCTCTCCCTATGACTCTCAATGCACGTGTGAAAATGGCGGCGACGTGCGGCTCCTTATATAGAATCCGAGTCTCGCGATAGAATCCGAGCCTCGCGAGAATCCGACAGCGTGATGATGACGTTCGGGCGCGCTCGGGTTAGCCGAGCAAGGCGGGAAGATCCGAGCCTGCTCGGACCCGTGTAAAAAACCTGAAGTTCGGGCGGGTTCGGATTCAGAGGAACCGAACCCGCTCATCTCTAAGAGTTACCTGCAGTAAGTCCTATTACTACAGCACTTTGTGAGTAGCATGTGGATGGGTGAGGGGTGGGGGGCTGTACATCCTTATAATGGTGTGGGTGTGTGTGTGTGTGTGTGTGTGTGTGTGTGTGTGTGTGTGTGTGTGTATGTATGTATGTATGTATGGCATGTATACTGTGTGTGTAATGTGTATACAATGCATGCTACTGTATGTGCATGTATACTATAAATGTATGTGTGTGTGTGTGTATGTATGCTCAGCGTATGTATACTGCGTATGTATGTATACAGTGTATTTGTGTATGCTTTGTATGTATGCATGCATATATACTGTGTGTATGTATGCTGCGTGCATGTATAGTCTGTGTGTATGTATGTACTCTGCGTGCATGTATATTTTGTGTGTATGTATGTATGAATGTATGTATGTATGCTGTGTGCATGTGTGTGTGTGTGTATGCTGTGTCCATGTATAGTGTGTGTATGTATGTATGTATGCTACTGTATGTGTATGTACGGCGGTCCCGTACTCCTATGACATACAAAATTATACTTGGGTGCCCTCTGTAAATAATTGTAATCCTGATAAAAAGGCAGGTGCACTCAGATTTTAGCAAAAAACTGTAATGATGCAAAGTCACAGCATATCAACGTTTCGGGGGCCCGTAGCCCTGACATGTTGATATGCTGTGACTTTGCATCATTACAGTTTTTTCTAAAATCTGAGTGCACCTGCCTTTTTTACTGGGATTATATACAGTATATTCGTACACATTACCTGTATACCCACCCACACATACACGTATATAAACACATGAATACAATAATACATACATGTACAGAAACCACCCCATGGAAATCCTGCGTTTGCCACTGGCCCCACTGAGTATTCAATTAGGGACGTTTTTGTCCGTTTTGAAGGCATTGTTGCAAATGACTTTTCACCTTTTTTTTAAAGTGAAAATGCTTGGTGAAAATGCCTCAAAATCTTTGAAAAGGGCCAACGTTTCGATGGAGAACACGTGGATTCGCCAATCCACGTGTTTTCCACCTCTGACGCATTTTTCGCCTAGGCAAAAAGCCGTCCCTGCTATTGCATAGGTCGAATCCCCATTCGGCCTAAAACTAGGGAAAAGCTCATTGCACACTCCTATGTAACTTTTCACTAGTGTGATGCCTTGTGCAGTTGGCTAGTGCTGGCCCGGGTAGGTGCCATGCCCTGCACTTGAATCTGAGTGTTAGTTACAAACCAGATAAGGTCAGCTGGTCACGGTTGGTTGGGCCATATTTTTGGCCAAAATTATGCTAAGCACCTCAAATTTACTGTATGTTATATTGCATATTGTTATATATTGTTATATACCTGCATTTTCTCTTGTTTCTGTGTGTGGAACTACAAGTTTTAGCATGGTAGCACCTCTTATTATGCTTAGAATTAGGGCGTGCAGTCCATGCCCCCCCCACCCCCGACACATAAGGAGCTACATTTTCACCTCATTCTGCATTTTCTTTGGTGGAGTAGGGTCCTAACATAACCGTCAGTTCCATGTATTTTTCATCCCATCCACGAGCGTACCAGACGAGGCAGCCATGTTGGGCGCACTACGAAGATTACACTGTGTGAGATAAGCCATACACGGACCCAAGGCATGTATGGGAACAACTGACATGCGTGTAGTATGATATCAGAATCAGAATCAGTTTATTGGCCAGGTATACTTGCATATAAACATGGTACGGTACATAACATGTAGACATACATACATAGCACACATTACTACGGGAACACTGTGCAAGATAGCATCTCAGTTCATAGCTCCAGGCATTTTAGACATTGTGAAGAAGCTTTTAGAGGTTCTGGTTGACTTGGCGGGAATGGGCCTATAACGCCTGCCTGATGGGAGCGTTTCAAACAGGACGTGGCCAGGGTGTAGCTTGTCCGCCACGATTTTCCCAGCTCGCTTCTTGACTCTGGACATGTGTATGTCGTGAACAGAAGGGAGATCAGCCCCAATGACCCTTTCTGCCGACCTCACCACCCTCTGTAGCCAGCGTCTGTTGCAGTCTTTGGCAGCTCCATACCATACTGTGATTGATGAGAATAGGACAGACTCCACAATGGCTGTGTAGAAAATGAGCAGCAGCTTCTGCGGGATGTTGAATTTCCTGAGTTGCCTCAGAAAGAATATTCTCTGAAGTACCTTCTTGATGATGGAGCATATGTTTGGCCCCCATTTGAGATCGCGTGAGATTTTAGACCCAAGGAATTTGAAGGAGTCGACCCACGGCACCACGCTGTCAGTAATCACTAGTGGGAGCATGGCAGCAGGTTTCTTTCTGAAATCCACTACCATCTCGACTGTTTTGATAGGGTTTAGGTTAATGTTGTTCTTACCACACCACAGAGTTAGCCAGTCCACCTCGCGTCTGTATGCTGACTTGTCTCCTTCCTTGATTAGACCAATGATGGTGGGTGTCGTCTGTGAATTTGAATATTTTTACTGATTGCTCGACCGAGGTACAGTCATTGGTGTATAGAGAGAAGAGCAGGGGGGAGAGGACACATCCTTGGGGGCCCCCGTGCTGATCAAGCGCACGCCTGACAAGAACTTTCCAGCTTTCACCACTTGTTCCCTCGCTGTCAGGAAGTTAACGACCCAGGAGCATGTTGATGCTGGAACCCCTAGGGAGAGAAGTTTTGGTTGCAGGATACACAAGACAATTGTGTTGAATGCTGAGCTGAAGTCTACAAAAAGGACCCTAGCGTAGGTGCCTGGACGGTCCAGGTGCTGTAGGATGTAGTGCAGCCCCAAGTTGACTGCATCCTCGACGTTCCTGTTTGCGCAGTAGGCGAACTACAGGGGGTCTAGGTGGGTGTTCGTCACTTCTCTCAGGTGGTTCAGCATCAGCCGCTCAACCGCTTTCATGGTCACTGAAGTTAGCGCAATTGGCCTGTAGTCAATCAGATCTTTAGCGGTTGCATTCTTGGGAATTGGGACAATTGTTGAGCTTTTTAAGCAACCTTGCATGTCTCCAGCGAGGTGTTAAATATCCTGGTAAAGATGGGGGCAAGCTGAGCAGCTCAGCTCTTCAGGGCAGATAGCGATACGCCGTCCGAGCCTGTGGCTTTCCTGGGTTTGACCTTGTTGAACATGTCTTCCACCGCTCCTATGTCCACCCGCAGAACCTGGGAGGGGGCAACTATGCTCTTGTCAGGGGTGGGATTGAGGCCGGGGGCTGCTTCATCGAACCTGCAATAAAAGTTGGTCAGCTCGCCTGCCAGTTTTTGGTGCATGGGGGTTGGTGGTTTCTTGTAGATAGTCATGGCCCTGTATGCCTCTCCAGACTGACGTGGGGTCGTTGGCTGAGAGGTTGTTTGTCAACTTGTAGGTGAACTGCTTTTTTGCCAGCCTAATCTCGCGGGTCAGGGAGTTTCTAGCCAGTTTGTACAGAGCCCTGTCTCCACTGCGGTGGGCCTCCTCCTTGGCCTGACGGAGCTTCCTGAGCTGAGCGCTGAACCACGGCTTATTGTTGTTGAAGGAGCGGAATGTCTTGATTGGCACGCACATGTCCTCACAGAAACTAGGTCAGTAGACGAGGTTTCACAGACCCTCCAGTCTGTGTAGTCAAAGCAGGCCTGGAGCTTCAGCTTAGCTTCACTTGTCCAGCTTTTTGCGGACCTAACTGTAGGTTGGGAGGAGGTGAACTAGGCAGTGGTCGGAAAGGCCCAGGGCTGCTCGGGGGATAGACCGGTAGGCATCCTTAGTGGTGGTGTAACAGTGGTCCAGGGTGCGCCCTTCCCTGGTTGGGCATTCGACTTGCTGCCTGAACTACTGTAGCTCGTGGCTCAGCTTTGTGCTGTTGAAGTCGCCCAGTACTATGAGCGGTGAGTCCGGATATTTGAGTTCTGCGTCTGATATTCTGACGGCCAGTAGGCATAGGGCTTCATTTGCACTTGTATGGGGAGGAATATACACTCCTACCAGGACTATTGAGGCGAATTCCCAGGGGGAGTAGAATGGTTTACAGTTGATGATAAGCATCTCTAGAAGCGGAGAAAACACACGGGCAATGACTGCCCCGTTACATCGGGCGCTCTAGAAGCGGGCTGCCTGATTTGCATAGGATCGTGACGTTGGGGCACCACCTTTCATTTATGTGGAAGCAGATTCCACCGCCCCTGGTTTTGCTGGAGAGCTCCTTGTCGCGATCAGCCCTGAAGAGGCTAAAGCCCGGCAGGGATACTGAGGGGTCGGCAATTTGGTCGTCCAGCCACGTCTCAGTGAAGCAAAGAATAGATGACCCCGCAATGCCCGACCTTGCGTCACTTATGACCGCTCGTCCATCTTTTAAGGGATTATGTGTTTGTGAGTAGGATCGTTGGGACCATGTATGAATAGATCAGTATGTAGTACATCCTGCCAATGGAGGAACCATCTAGGCAGCCACCTGGGGTGCACTGTGTAGGTTGCTGCTGGCAGGGTATACAACTAGTAGCGGTAAAGCATACAGTAGGGGTTACAAAGAGAGAGTATAAAAGAAATAACAAGTGTATGAAAATAAAAAATGAGTCCAGCAATACAAAGATTGTATAGTCCAACTTATCACAGTGGGAGCCGATGTAGGGATGGAGTGGGTAAAACCTGTTAGCCCACGTGGGTAAGATGGTGGCAAGGCAAGAGAGGATCTGATGTTTTCATAGTCCAACCGTTGGAGGAGAGCAGGAGTCATGCAGCGCTGACAATGGAGCTACAGTAGCAGACGTAGCCCAGGAACGGTATCCGGACTCCACCTTAGGTCGACGCCAATTGGTCGACACACCTTATGTCGACATGGACAAAGGGTCGATATGGGCAAAATGTCGACAGGAACAAGGTCGACATGGAAAAAGGTTGACATGACTTTTTCACGATTTTTTTATTTTTTGGAACCTTTTCATACTTAACGATCCACGTGGACTACGATTGGAACGGTAAAGTGTGCCGAGCGAAGGGGACGCGGTGCACTAATTGGGGTTCCCGGTCACTCTACGAAGAAAACGACACCAAAAAAACACAAAAAACTCATGTCGACTTTTTTCCATGTCGACCTTGTTCCTGTCGACCTTTTGTCCATGTCAACCTAAGGTGTGTCGACCAATTGGCGCCGACCTAAGGTGTGTCAACCTTTTTGCTGTCGACCCTCAGTCCCAGACCCCCCAGGAACATCAGGGGCGGCACCAGATCCCACGGTGAGTATAGACAGCAGTGCAGTGGGAGGCGGCATAGCGTTTGCACGGCTGCTAAAAACTGCTAGCGAGCGAACAACTCGGAATGACCCCCATAGTCCGGATTCAGTTAGCCTCATTAATTTTCCATGTGAGGAAAGGGGTGGTGGCCTTGTGCTTTTATGCCCGAGGCTATTCAATTACAACCCCTTTTTGTCATGGGCTAAAATTGCGGCCACCTCTGAATTAGGCCCTATAACTATAGAGAAATAAAAATAATGGGACAATGGCCCATGAGGGGATACAGGCTCAGGTGAGGATGACAGTATCTGGTATGTCCCCCTTGTGCAGCAATAACTGCATGTAAGCATTTCTGGTAATTGTTGATTAAGGGGAGATGTACTAAGCAGTGAAAAGAGTGTAGAAGTGAGCAAGTGGAGAAGTTACCCATGGCAGCCAATCAGCATTGAAGTTACATTTATAATGTGCATACTATAAAATTATACAGAGCAGCTGATTGATTGCCATGGGCAAATTCTCCACTGGCTTACTTAGTACTATATAGATGGAGCCACGCCTACCGGCGCGTCTGGGGCGTGCGCGCGTCCGTGATGCGCACGCTCCCCATTCACTAGAATGGGAGTGTCTCTGTGCGCTCCCGGTGTGAAAAGGTGGACGGATTTCCAAGTCACACAGGGAGCGCTCGTACGCGATGGAGCCGCACTAGATGAGTGTGGGTCCATATGTACATCTACCCCTTAGTCCTGAATATCGGTTTGAAGGAACTTTGGCCCTCATTCCGAGTTGTTCGCTCGCAAGCTGCTTTTAGCAGCAGTGCACACGCTAAGCCGCCGCCTACTGGGAGTGAATCTTAGCTTAGCAGAATTGCGAACGAAAGATTCTCAAAATTGCGAATAGAAATTTCTTTGCAGTTTCTGAGTAGCTCCACACTTACTCTGCCAGTGCGATCAGTTCAGTCAGTTTCGTTCCTGGTTTGATGTCACAAACACACCCAGCGTTCGCCCAGACACTCCCCCGTTTCTCCAGCCACTCCCGCGTTTTTCCAGCCACTCCCGCGTTTTTCCCAGAAACGGTAGCGTTGTTTCACACACTCCCATAAAACGGCCAGTTTCCGCCCAGAAACACCCACTTCCTGTCAATCACACTCCGATCACCAGAACGAAGAAAAAACCTTGTAATGCCGTGAGTAAAATACCTAACTTAATAGCAAATTTACTTGGCGCAGTCGCAGTGCGAACATTGTGCATGCGCAATTAGCGGAAAATCACTGCGATGCGAAGAAAATTACCGAGCGAACAATGAGGGCCTTTATCCCATTCCTCCATACAAAACAGCTTCAACTCTTATGTTATGTTGATGGGTTTGGTCCATTTGGTCCATGTGGCGGCCTCTAGTGGCCACTGGCGCACATGTTAGCCTTTTATTATATGGGATTCTAAATTTTGGGGTGCCAGTAAAAGTCTGAAGGGGATTATGGGGTCTATTTATTAAGACTTGAATGGAGATAAAGTGGACGGAGATAAAGTACAAGCCAATCAGCTTTCAACTGCCATGACACAGGCTGGGTTTGAAAAATGACAGTTAGGAGCTGATTGGCTGGTGCTTTATCTCCATTAACTTAATCTCCATCCAAGGCTTAGTAAATAGACCCATATGTCTCTAGTTTAAGATATTAGGTACTTTCGGGATGCAGTCAATTTACCTCCAATCAAAATCTCGAAGGTCGAAATCCCGACAGCAATTGACCGCCGGTCAAAATCCCGACATGGACAAAATACAGACATTTAAAATACTGACAAAGTCAAAATTCTGACATGTAAAATGCCGACAGGTTAAAATGCCGACATGAGTTTTTCATGATTTTTTCATTGAAACCAACATGTTCATACTTTACCATCCCAGTGGACCTGGAGGGGGAATGTAATAGTGTGCCCGAAGCATGGCGAGCACAGCGAGGGGGCGCGGCACACTTATATGGTGTCCATGTCGACCTATGTCGACATACACACAAAAAACAATGAAAAAGCATGTCGGTATTTTGACCTGTTGGCATTTTACAGGTCGGTATTTTGACCTTGTCGGTATTTTGTCCATGTCAGGATTTTGACCTTGTCGGGATTTTGACCGTCAGTCAATTGCTGTGCGGGATTTCGACCGTCGGGATTTTGATTGGAGGAATTTCATACCGATCCCGTACCTTCAGCTGTAGCTCTGGGTTTAACTTATTACAAGATTGAGCTTACTGAACCTACTATAGTATACATTAGTTCTTTGCTGTTTACAAGACTCCTTTAAGCTGTGATCTATATGGTGGCACTCAGTTTTCAGCAATCATTCATTACTTACAGGCAGACACATTATTCCTCCTCTCTCTATGATGGGCATTTATTGACAAGTCTGTAATAAGCTGGACTTGTGCCTGAATCAGGCTTGCCTACCCTCCCGCATTCAGCGGGAGTCTCCCGATTTTTAAAAGAGCATCCTGCTGCCCCGCAAACCTTGTCAACCCTCCCGGATATTAAGCCTTCTTTGAAACACTAGACTGCGCATGCGCAAGTCTGGAGAGGCCGGGGCGTGGGGCCTGCACGGGAGACTTCAGGGCAGCCACCAGAGCGTTGTGTGCAGCAGCAGCTGTCCTGCTGTGCACACTGAGATGCCATGTGAAGCATGGCTTTGCTTCCCTGTGGCTTTCCCCTCCCACCACACCATACTTGCCTACCCTTCCGATTTTTCGGCTTGTCCCCCGCAGCCCCGGAAGGGTAAGTGATTCTCCTGCATCCCACACAATCCATATAATGCTATGTGCTGGGTGTAATATGGGGGGCTGTGTATAATGTCATGTGTTGGGTGTAATACGGGGGGGGGGGGGGGGCTGTGTATAATTTCATGTGCCGGGTGTAATATAGGGGGGTTGTGTATAATGTCATGTGCTGGGCGTAATATGGGAGGGCTGTGTATAATGTCATGTGTTGGGTGTAATATGGGGGGCTGTGTATAATGTCATGTTCTGGGTGTAATATGGGGGACTGTGTATAATGTCATGTTCTGGGTGTAATATGGGGGACTGTGTATAATGTCATGTGTTGGGTGTAATATGGGGGGCTGTGTATAATGTCATGTTCTGGGTGTAATATGGAGGGCTGTGTATAATGTCATGTGTTGGGTGTAATATGGGGGGCTGTGTATAATGTCATGTTCTGGGTGTAATATGGGGGACTGTGTACGGGTACAAAGTCCTCTGTGGTTTTGCACAGGTTCTAGCGACGTTTTCATTTGCACTGGCGGCCGTAGGAAGATTGACAGGAAAGGGGTGTTTCTGGGTGTCAACTGACCATTTTTAGGGAGTGCTTAGAAAAACGCTGGCGTGCCAGGGAAAATGCAGGCGTGGCTGGGCGAACGTGTGACGTCAAAAGCCAACCCACCAACGTTAGAATCAACGCACACGAAGAGTAACTACAGGGCTGGTCTTGTTTTGCACAAAATTATTTTGCAGGCGCTCTGCTGCACAGGCGTTCGCACGTCTGCAAAGTGAAAATACACTCCTCGGTGGTTGGCGACAATGTGTTTGCACGGCTGCTAAAAACGGCTAGCGAGCGAACAACTCGGAATGACCCCCTATGTACTAAGCTTTAGAGAGAGATAAAGTGGACAGAGATAAAGTACCAGTAAATCATCTCCTAATTGCCATATCACAGGCTGTGTTTGAAAAATACCATAATAACACAGAACACCATTCTGAAATGGCAGTATATATATTTTTTTCACAAAATGTGATCAGCTCATAAATGTTGAATGGCTTCGCCGTAGCAGTTTGCAGGTTTGTCCTGTGTACCAAATACCTTTGTCACTGATAGTAAAGATTTTTTGATTAGTTAATTTAATTGTTTGATTATGAACATTTATGAGCCTCCTATGTTCTCTTTAACCCTTTTCAGTAATCCTTGCTATTAACAATGCTCTTCAACCCTTGTCGGGAATCCTTGGCTATTAACATTGCTCTTCAACGCTAGTCAGGAATCCTTGGCTATTAACATTGCTCTCTAACCCTTGTTGGTAATCCTTAACTATTAACATTGCTCTTCAACCCTTGTTGGGATTCCTTGGCTGTTAGCATTGCTCTTCAACCCTTGTCAGGAATCTATTGTCTATTAACATCGTTCTTCATCCCTGGTCAGGAATCATTGGCTATTAACATTGCGCTTCAATCCCTATCAGGAATCCTCAGCCCTTCACTGATGACACAGAGTCTTAAGGTGACACAGTATCCCACTGCCCTTAATCACAGTCACAATAGCTCTTAATTAATAGTCACAGTACATCTCTACAGCCTGTCCTTTTCCCTCCAGTGTTTTGTATGAAGTGGCGGACAAACCACGAGGAATGGACTTTTATTAATGCATTGGACAGCGAATTAACTACTCACTGGTACAAAAGTATCTAACTCATAATAATGCGTATCTGATGCAAACACCAGACACAGGAAAGATGTTACAGGATTCCTCCTCTTGCCATCCAAGGGGAAACTGATCAAGCAGTCAAGATATCATTCACTGATCAGCTTCTGAGGCACAAGCACGTTTCATCCAAACAAACTTTAGCAAAGGGCCAACAGAACCTACAAGCATACTGCCTAAGAGGCACTTTTTATAGTGGATTTAATTAAACTACTTAGATCACATTATCTCGTCACATGATTGCACAGAATTATTTATAACTAATAAAATGTTTCAGAATTAATTTTCTCTGACGTCCTAGTGGATGCTGGGAACTCCGAAAGGACCATGGGGAATAGCGGCTCCGCAGGAGACTGGGCACAACTAAAGAAAGCTTTAGGTCACCTGGTGTGCACTGGCTCCTCCCACTATGACCCCCCTCCAAGCCTCAGTTAGATCTTGTGCCCGGCCGAGGTTGGATGCACACTAGGGGCTCTCCTGAGCCTCTAGAAAGAAAGTATAGAATTAGGTTTTTTATTTTCAGTGAGACCTGCTGGCAACAGGCTCACTGCAGCGAGGGACTAAGGGGAGAAGAAGCGAACCTGCCTGCTTGCAGCCAGCTTGGGCTTCTTAGGCTACTGGACACCATTAGCTCCAGAGGGATCGACCGCAGGCCCAGCCTTGGTGTTCGGTCCCGGAGCCGCGCCGCCG
This sequence comes from Pseudophryne corroboree, assembly GCF_028390025.1. Taxonomy (NCBI): domain Eukaryota; kingdom Metazoa; phylum Chordata; class Amphibia; order Anura; family Myobatrachidae; genus Pseudophryne; species Pseudophryne corroboree. The sequence continues at coordinate 721,659,270 of NC_086446.1, forward strand.
TCCCCCTTACAGAGCCAGAAGCAAGAAGAGGTCCGGAAAAGCGGCGGCAGAAGACATCAGTCTTCATTAAGGTAGCGCACAGCACTGCAGCTGTGCGCCATTGCTCCTCATACACACTTCACACTCCGGTCACTGAGGGTGCAGGGCGCTTGGGGGGGGGGCGCCCTGAGCAGCAATAAAAACACCTTGGCTGGCAAAAATACCACAATATATAGCCCCAGAGGCTATATATGTGGTAAATACCCCTGCCAGAATCCAGAAAAAAGCGGGAGAATAGGCCGCGGAAAAGGGGCGGAGCTATCTCCCTCAGACACACTGGCGCCATTTTCTCTTCACAGTGCAGCTGGAAGAAAGCTCCCCAGGCTCTCCCCTGTAGTTTTCAGGCTCAAAGGGTTAAAAAGAGAGGGGGAGCACTAAATTTAGGCGCAATATTGTATATACAAGCAGCTATGGGGGAAAATTCACTCAGTTATAGTGTTAATCCCCACATTATATAGCGCTCTGGTGTGTGCTGGCATACTCTCTCTCTGTCTCCCCAAAGGGCTTTGTGGGGTCCTGTCCTCAGTCAGAGCATTCCCTGTGTGTGTGCGGTGTGTCGGTACGGCTGTGTCGACATGTTTGAGGAGGAGGCTTATATAGTGACGGAGCAGATGCCGATAAATGTGATGTCGCCCCCTGTGGGGCCGACACCAGAGTGGATGGTTAGGTGAAAGGTATTAACCGACAGTGTCAACTCCTTACATAAAAGGGTGGATGACGTAACAGCTGTGGGACAGCCGGCTTCTCAGCCCGCGCTTGCCCAGGCGTCTCAAAGGCCATCAGGGGCTCAAAAACGCCCGCTCATTCAGATGGCAGACACAGATGTCGACACGGAGTCTGACTCCAGTGTCGACAAGGTTGAGACATATACACAATCCACTAGGAACATCCGTGACTTGATCCCGGCAATAAAAAATGTGTTACACATTTCTGACATTAACCTCTAAAAATGGGTTTTTATGTTTGGGGAGAAAAAGCAGGCAGTGTTTTGTTCCCCCATCAGATGAATGAATGAAGTGTGTGAAAAGCGTGGGTTCCCCCTGATAAGAAACTGGTAATTTCTAAAAAGTTACTGATGGCGTACCTTTTCCCGCCAGAGGATAAGTTACGCTGGGAGATATCCCCTAGGGTGGATAAGGCGCTCACACGGTTGTCAAAATAGGTGGCACTGCCGTTTTAGGAACGGCCACTTTGAAGGTACCTGTTGATAAAAAGCAGGAGGCTATCCTGAAGTCTGTATTTACACACTCAGGTACTAGACTGAAACCTGCAGAGCGTGCTGCTGCAGCGTGGTCGGTGACCCTGTCAAACATACTAGTTTGCTAACATGAGAACATATTAAAGACGTCGTCTTATATATGAGGGATGCACAGAGGGATATTTTGCCGGCTGGCATCCAAAATGAATGTAATGTCCATTCTGTCAGGAGGGTATTAGAGACCTGTCACTGGACAGGTGATGCTGACTTTAAAAGGCGCATAGAGATTCTGCCTTATAAGGGTGAGGAATTATTTGGGGATGGTCTCTGGGACCTCGTATCCGCAGCAACAGCTGGGAAGAAATATTTTTACCTCAGTTTTCCTCACAGACTAAGAAAGCACTGTATTATCAGGTACAGTCCTTTCGGCTTCAGAAAAGCAAGCGGGTCAAAGGCGCTTCCTTTCTGTACAGAGACAAGGGAAGAGGGAAAAAGCTGCACCAGTCAGCCTGTTCCCAGAATCATAATTCTTCTCTCGCTTCCTCTGAGTCCACAGCATGACGCGGGGGCTCCACAGGTGTAGCCAGGTACGGTGGGGGGCCGTCTCAAAAATTTCAGCGATCAGTGGGCTCGCTCACAGGTGGATCCCTGTTTCATTCAAGTAGTATTTCAGGGGTACAAGCTGGAATTCGAGATGTCTTCCCCCCGCCGTTTCCTCAAATATGCCTTGCCGACAGCTCCCTCAGGCAGGGAGGCTGTGCTAGAGGCAATTAATAAGCTGTATTCCCAGCAGGTAATACTTAAGGTGCCCCTACTTCAACAAGGACGGGGTTACTATTCCACACGGTTTGGGGTACCGAAACCGCATGGTTCGGTGTGACCCTTTTTTATATTTAAAATCCTTGAACACATACATAAAAAAATTCAAGTTCAAGATGGAATCGCTCAGGGCGGTTATTGCAAGCCTGGACGAGGGGGATTACATGGTATCCCGGGACATCAAGGATGCTTACCTGCATGTCCCCATTTACTATCCTCGCCAGGAGTACCTCAGATTTGTGGTACAGGATTACCATTACCAAGTCCAGACTCTGCCGTTTGGACTGTACATGGCACCGAGGGTGTTACCAAGGTAATGGCCGGAATGATGATACTCCTTCGAAAAAGGGGAGTTTTAATTATCCCGTACTTGGACAATCCCCTTATAAGGGCGAGGTCCAACGAGCAGTTGCTAGTCGGGGTAGCACTATTTTGGAAAGTGCTACAACAGCACGGTTGGATTCTAAACAGTCCAAAGTCACAGCTGGTTCCTACGACACGTCTACTGTTCCTGGGGATGGTTCTGGACACAGACCAGAAATAAGTGTTTCTCCCGGAGGAGAAAGCCAAGGAGCTGTCATCTCTAGTCAGAGACCTCCTGAAGCCAAAACAGTTATCGGTGCATCATTGCACGCGAGTCCTGGGAAAAATGATAGCTTCCTACGAAGCAATCCCATTCGGCAGGTTCCATGCAAGAACTTTTCAGTGGGACCTGTTAGACAAGTGGTCCGGATCACATCTTCAGATGCATCGGCTGATAACCCTGTCTCCAAGGACCAGGGTATCTCTACTGTAGTGGCTGCAGAGTGCCCATCTTCAAGAGGGCCGCAGGTTCGACATACAGGACTAGGTCCTAGTGACCATGGATGCCAGCCTTTGAGGCTGGGGGGCAGTCACACAGGGAAGAAACTTCCAGGGACTTTGGTCAAGTCAGGTGACTTCCCTACATAAATATTCTGGAACTGAGGGCCATTTACAATGCCCTGAGTCAGGCAAGGCCTCTGCTTCAAAACCAGCCGGTCCTGATCCAATCAGACAACATCACGGCAGTCGCCCATGTAAACCAACAGGGCGGCACAAGAAGCAGGATGGCGATGGCAGAAGCCACAAGGATTCTCCGATGGGCGGAAAATCATGTGTTAGCACTGTCAGCAGTGTTCATTCCCGGAGTGGACAACTGGGAAGCAGATCTTCTCAGCAGACACGACTTCCACCCGAGAGAGTGGGGACTTCATCCAGAAGTCTTCCAAAGGATTGTACACCATTGGGAAAGGCCACAGGTGGACATGAAGGCGTCCCGCCTCAACAAAAAGCTATAAAAGATATTGCGCCAGGTCAAGGGACCTTCAGGCGATAGCTGTGGACGCTCTGGTAATACCGTGGGTGTACCAGTCGGTTTATGTGTTCCCCCCTCTGCCTCTCATACCAAAGGTACTGAGAATAATAAGAAGGCGAGGAGTAAGAACGATACTCGTGGTTCCGGATTGGCCAAGAAGAGCCTGGTACCCAGAACTTCAAGAAATTATATCAGAGGACCCATGGCCTCTGCCGCTCAGACAGGACCTGCTGCAGCAGGGGCCCTGTCTGTTCCAAGACTTACCGCGGCTACGTTTTGATGGCATGGCGGTTCAACGCCGGATCCTAAAGGAAAAGGGCATTCCGGAGGAAGTCATTCCTACGCTGATTCAAGCCAGGAAAGATGTAACTGCAAAACATTATCACCGCATATGGCGGAAATATGTTGCTTGGTGTGAGGCCAAAAAAGGCCCCAACAGAGGAATTTCAACTAGGTCGATTTCTGCATTTCCTACAAGCAGGAGTGTCTATGGGCCTAAAATTAGGCTCCATTAAGATACAGATCTCGGCTCTGTCGATTTTCTTCCAGAAAGAATTAGCTTCAGTACCTGAAGTTCAGACATTGTAAAAGGAGTGCTGCATATTCAGCCCCCGGTTGTGCCTCCTGTGGCACCTTGGGATCTCAACGTGGTGTTGAGTTTCTTAAAATCACATTGGTTTGAACTACTAAAAACCGTGGATCTAAAATATCTCACGCGGACAGTGGTCATGTTATTGGCCTTGGCTTCGGCCAGGCGTGTATCAGAATTGGCGGCTTTGTCATATAAAAGTCCTTATCTGATTTTCCATATGGATAGGGCAGAATTGAGGTCTCGTCCCCAGTTTCTCCCTAAGGTGGTATCAGCTTTTCACTTGAACCAACCTATTGTGGTGCCTGCGGCTACTAGGGACTTGGAGGATTCCAAGTTACTGGACGTAGTCAGGGCCTTGAAAAATTATGTTTCCAGGACGGCTAGAGTCAGGAAAATTGACTCGCTATTTATCCTGTATGCACCCAACAGGCTGGGTGTTCCTGCTTCTAAGCAGACTATCGCTCGCTGGATCTGTGATACGATTCAGCAGGCGCATTCTGCGGCTGGACTGCCGCATACTAAATCAGTGAAAGCCCATTCCACAGGGAAGGTGGGCTCATCTTGGGCGGCTGCCCGAGGGGTCTCGGCTTTACAACTTTGCCGAGCTGTTACTTGGTCAGGGGCAAACACGTTTGCAAAATTCTACAAATTTGATACCCTGGCTGAGGAGGACCTTGAGTTCTCTCATTCGGTGCTGCAGAGTCATCCGCACTCTCCCGCCCGTTTGGGAGCTTTGGTATAATCCCCATGGTCCTTTCGGAGTTCCCAGCATCCACTAGGACGTCAGAGAAAATAAGATTTTACTCACCGGTAAATCTATTTCTCGTAGTCCGTAGTGGATGCTGGGCGCCCATCCCAAGTGCGGATTGTCTGCAATACTTGTACATAGTTATTGTTAACTAAAGGGTTTTTGTTGAGCCATCTGTTGAGAGGCTCAGTTGTATTTCATACTGTTAACTGGGTATAGTATCACGAGTTATACAGTGTGATTGGTGTGGCTGGTATGAGTCTTACCCGGGATTCAAAATCCTTCCTTATTATGTCAGCTCGTCCGGGCACAGTGTCCTAACTGAGGCTTGGAGGAGGGTCATAGTGGGAGGAGCCAGTGCACACCAGGTGACCTAAAGCTTTCTTTTGTTGTGCCCAGTCTTCTGCGGAGCCGCTATTCCCCATGGTCCTTTCGGAGTGCCCAGCATCCACTACGGACTACGAGAAATAGATTTACCGGTGACTAAAATCTTATTATAACTAATAAAATTTTTTTTTTGCACAAATAACATCACGTATGCACAAATAACATCACACACAACAAATAAAAGTACCAATACTGTACATGCAGCATAAGAATAGAATGAAAATCATTTTCAAATACAGTAATAGACACTTCCATATGAAAAGATGAATGTTCTGACCCCATACATAAAAGAGGAACATTATTTAATACTATTTATAACTCTAAAAATAATTTCAAAGTTTTGTATGGGTAAAAGACCACTCAAATGTAAACTATTAGACAATTCATGTGGAATGAGATAATAATCAGTTTCCATCAAGAAACCATACATTGTCCTATCTGCCCTGTGTAAAATGTCAGGGCGTAACATCTGCCTCGATAGTTAAGGCATGGTCCCAGTGCAGTGGGGCTGGCCGCGTATGCGCCGCTTGGCCATGGACCCCCCAAAAATTGTCGCCTATTGCATAAAACTGTCGATCTTCTAATGAGCATGACCTGGGTATACTGCTAGCGTATTCTCCCTATATATCAGGCATTATAACAAAACAAATGGACTATTAAACCCCAAAAAATGGGCTACCTTTTTATCATAGTATAGTAATCCCATTGTTATGCTATGAGCAATGCCTAGAAAATATACATTATTACAATAATTCAATTAGAAAACTGTTTAATAATTAATACAATTTTTCTTTTTAAATATATAATAGTTACTGTATATGAGAAGAAGAAAGATCGTCTGTCCACATGCATGTTCCCAATAAATTTATATTTCTCTTACGTCCTAGCGGATGCTGGGGACTCCGTAAGGACCATGGGGTATAGACGGGCTCCGCAGGAGACATGGGCACTATAAAGAACTTTAGAATGGGTGTGCACTGGCTCCTCCCTCTATGCCCCTCCGACAGACCTCAGTTAGATCCTGTGCCCAGAGGAGATTGGGTGCATTACAGGGGAGCTCTCCTGAGTTTCTCTGAAAAAGAATTTTGTTAGGTTTTTTATTTTCAGGGAGCACTGTTGGCAACAGGCTCCCTGCATCGTGGGACTGAGGAGAGAGAAGCAGACCTACTTAAATGATAGGCTCTGCTTCTTAGGCTACTGGACACCATTAGCTCCAGAGGGAGTCGGAACGCAGGTCTCACCCTGTGAGGTCCCGGAGCCGCGCCGCCGTCCTCCTCGCAGAGCCGGAAGATAGAAGCCGGGCGAGTATACGAAGAAAGAAGACTTCAAAGGCGGCTGAAGACTTCAGATCTTCTATGAGGTAACGCGCAGTGGTAACGCTGCGCGCCATTGCTCCCACACACTGCAGGCACGGATGGGTGCAGGGCGCAGGGGGTGCGCCCTGGGCAGCAATAAACCTCTAGGATTGGCTCATATGAATATATAGGCTGCAGAGGCAGTATATTTTATAATCCCCCACCAGTATAAATAAATTTAAGCGAGACCGAAGCCCGCCGCTGAGGGGGCGGAGCTTGATCTCACAGCACTAACCAGCGCCATTTTCTCCACAGCACACTGTAGAAGCTGGCTCCCCGGACTCTCCCCTGCTGAACACGGTGACACAGGGCAAAAAAGAGGGGGGGCACTTGTAAGGCGCAGTGAGTGTATAGATTTATCTATATGATTATATAAAAGCGCTGTTTATCTGGGAATTTTGTTTCCAATGTTATTGGCGCTGGGTGTGTGCTGGCATACTCTCTCTCTCTGTCTCTCCAAAGGGCCTAATTGGGGGAACTGTCTCCATATATATATATATATATATATATGCACAAAAGAAGGCCGGCACTCATAGAGACTTTTAAACAAGACAAAGATGCAGTATCTTAAGTCAACGTTTCAGGGCTGTGCCCTTTTATCAAGACCAACTGTACATACAAAAAACACAAACATTTATACATTACCAGTGACACCTCATGTGCAGACGACCGCCGCTCTCCGGGAGACCCGATGACGTCATGGGCGCGCGCCGGCGTCTCCAGGGGGCGTGGTGTAAACGCAGTGTAACCATTACCATGGAAACCAGTGTACGGATGCTGGAATGGGATAAACAGGAACAGTCTAGCATGAATGGGGGGCACCGCATTATACATAGCTAAACGGCCAATGTTAGACATAGCTACATAAGAGGCTAAATAAGTGGCTGAGACCAGGGGAATGAGACACAAGCATTAAAGTGTTAGACATTAAACATATTCATGGCGCAAACTCTGATATAATAGATGTGATCCTGTATGGTCATATTAAAACGCATTGGGCAAAGGCTGTCAATATATGTCTAATTGTATAGGGGTTAAATGGGAACGGCTATGCAGAAGGGACTATTACAAACTAGATGTGTAATCAGATTTATAAGAAACAGGTATAGGACAAAATGTCATTAAGCCCAAACGGTTTGACCGTTTGGAGGGTATGGATCCAGCGGGATTCCTTTTGTAGTAAGCGTCGACCTCGATTACCACCCCTGGAATTCTCAGGGACTCCGTCGATTATTTTATATCGGATGGAGGCCAGATTGTGTTGCAGTTCTTTGAAATGACGGGCGACGGGTTGGTCAGACCCGCGTCCTTCCAATGCGGCCCGTATACTGGAGCGGTGTAAGGCAATACGTTCCTTAAATTGTCGTATGGTCTTCCCTATGTAAATTGTCGTATGGTCTTCCCTATGTAAAGGAGCCCACACGGGCATTTGATGTAGTATATTACGTATCGGCTGGAGCAAGTGAAAAGTTGGGTGATACTAAACCTTTTGCCTGATCTAGGATGGTAAAAGGAGTCACCAGTCTCCAAGCTGCTGCAAGTGGTGCAGCCTAGGCACTTATAATTCCCTGCTTTGCGAGAGAGGAAGTGAGTTGGTGCTGCAGGTTTCATCTTTGTGATGTCATTGTGGACCACAATGTCTTTAATATTTTTACCTCTACGAAATGAGGGTAGGATCGAGGATTTGGTGAGTTTAGGCAGATGCTTGTCTTGTGCAATAATAGGCCATAGACGTTTGGCTGTTTTCATTGCTGTGGTACTGATGGTAGAGAAATCCTGCGGCCAGGCGATCCGATCCTGTTGATGCCTTTTAGTAGTATTGAGGAGAAGGTTTGTGCGGTCCTGTTTCAAAACTCTCTCTTTGGCTTTCTTTAAGTAATGCCATTTGTACCCTCTATTGAGGAATTTGCGGGCCATCAGGTCGATTTGAAAAATGGCATCTGACCGATCACTACATATTCGTAGAATTCTCATAAATTGAGAATATGGCAGGCCCCACTTAAGTGACAAGGATGGAAACTGGCTGCATGCAGGGAGGTGTTTCTGTCCGTTTCTTTTACAAACAGAGAGGTATGTAGCCTGTGGGCATCATCCTGTCTGATTGAGACGTCTAAATAATTAATTTGCTCAAAGCTGTAGGTGTACGTAAATTTAATGGATGCATCCATTGTGTTAATGTCCTGCATAGCCTTTATGAAGTTATCTTCTGTATCCGCCCATAAAATGAAGATGTCGTCGATGTAACGAAAATAGGCTTTAATCTTGTGTGCAATGGTCGAATTTGACAAAAATAAATCTTGTTCCACCTCGCACATGAAAAGGTTGGCTAGACTCGGAGCCACACAAGACCCCATCGCGCATCCGGACCTTTGTAGGTAGATACGACCATCAAACATGAAATAATTGCGGGTCAAGGTCAATTCAAGCAGCTGGATGAAAAAATTGATCTCTGGGCCTGTGTAGTTGCTGTTGCATGAGATGGCCCTCTTAATGGCCTGTAGGCCACGTTGGTGCGGAATGTTGGTATAAAGACTGACCACATCGACTGTGCACATAAGGAGTCTCTCTGGGAGTGGAGTGAGGGTAGCCAACTTGGATAGAAATGCTGTGGTGTCCTTTAAACAAGTGGGTTGACTTTGTACCACAGGCTGAAGAAAATGGTCCAAATACTTGGACACCATGTAGTATAGAGAATCGCGGGCAGCGATTATCGGACGTCCCGGAGGACTAACGGGATTCTTGTGGAGCTTCGGTATGGTATAAAGCACCGGGATAATAGGCCAATCTTGTGTGAGTGCTTCTTTAATTTTATTGTCAATGAGATGTTCCTGATTTGATTGCTGTAAGATGTCATCCAGCTCCCTTTTATACTCCACCGTGGGGTCAGTTGACAGTAGTAAATACGTAGCAGTGTCCTGTAATTGCTTGTAGACTTCACACTTGTATGCGGTGAGGTCCTGGACGACCACTCCCCCACCTTTGTCGGCCGGGCGTATTACTATGTCTGTATACGTACCCAGATTTTTCAATGCCTGATGTTCAGAATTGGTAAGGTTACCCTTTTGGGGGACAGGATGCATATCTATGTTGTCATACATGTTGCTCATGTGATTGACAAAACATTTGATGTTCGGGTTGGTAGATGCTGGGTCAAAAGTGGATGGTTTGAATATTGGAGCCAGTGGAGCAGAGGTGATGTTCTCATCTGCAAAGAATTCCTTCAGACGGACTCTCCGTCCGAATTTAAAAAGATCAACTTTATTTTGAAAGACGTCCGGTTTTTTCTTAGGGACGAAGGACAGTCCTTTATTAAGAACAGAAATTTCATCAGAAGTGAGGATACGCGTTGATAAATTGAAGACTATGTCTTCTTGCTGGTGGTCTTTTTTGTAGTTCCTGGTCCACTGTCCGCCTCGGCGGGTGTAGCGCCTTTTTTGGGAGTGAGGTGTCACTGGTAATCTATAAATGTTTGTGTTTTTTGTATGTACAGTTGGTCTTGATAAAAGGGCACAGCCCTGAAACGTTGACTTAAGATACTGCATCTTTGTCTTGTTTAAAAGTCTCTATGAGTGCCGGCCTTCTTTTGTGCATATTCTTCAGCTGTGACTGACGCAGGGCACCGGAGCAAGCTGCATCTCTGGTTATATGGGAGTGCCATTCCGTGCTGTGTACTATATATATATATATATATAGGTAGCATGCCTTTCCCACCTGTGGCTCAGGTATATCAGGAAGGGACAAAGGCGGCACTCCAAGGACTTAAAAATATTTTATGTGCAAAACATGGCAAATACAGAAAAAAAACTGTGCAAGCAATCAAACCATGGAAACCTTACGACGTTTCAAGGCAGAGCCTTTTCATCAGGTAAGTTGACCCATGTAGAAGCGTGTAGTGGGTCAACTTACCTGATGAAAAGGCTCTGCACAGTTTTTTTTCTGTATTTGCCATGTTTTGCACATAAAATATTTTTAAGTCCTTGGAGTGCCGCCTTTGTCCCTTCCTGATATACCTGAGCCACAGGTGGGAAAGGCATGCTACCTGCATTAATTTAAGGAAGGCACCCAGGCATATTTTTGTTTTATCCTGAGTGCCGGATGTATACATCGATATATATATATATATATATATATATATATACATACAATCCCTGTGTGTGGGGGGGTGTCGGTACGCCTGTGTCGGCATGTCTGAGGCGGAAGGCTCTTCTAGAGAGGAGGTGGAGCAGATGATTGTGGTGTCTCCGTAGGCAACGCCGACACCTGATTGGTTGGACATGTGGAATGTTTTAAATGCAAATGTGACCTTGTTACATAAGAGATTGGACAAAGCAGAGTCCAGGGGTAATACGGGAAGTCAATCAATGGCTTTGACGGTGTCAGGGCAGGGGTGTATCTAGGGGCCCGAGCGCCCCTGGCAAAGTCAGGGGCTGCCCCATCAACCCCCCCCCCCACCCACCACACACATATTTGAAATAAGGGGGGCGTGTCAAAAAAGGAATGTGGCCTTGTGGGGAAGGGGCGTGGCCACACAATAGTACTTCCAATTCAAATTATGCCACACAGTATCACATTACACCGCACATTAGTGTATCTTATTCACGTTACGCCACACAGTCATACCCCTATAGAAAACAGTCTATACAGGGAATATGGGGAATGCAAATATAAAATGGAAATGTGGACCAGTGCTAATAAATATATTCCTAATTTCATATGGGGAATGCGGTCAAACCACATTTGCCATTAGTATATCTGATCCTGCCCATAGGCACACACATATACACTTACATACATACAGTAGTCACTCACAAAACACATACATATGATATACATTAGTCACCCATGCAGTATATACAAATACAGTCACATACATACTGTACATAGTTACACACTTATTCACATACATAGTCACACACTAAAACACACAAATACAGTAGATAATTATACACACACAAACATACATACATACATACATAGTCACACACATACATAAATTCAGTCACAGAAACACATACAGACAGACTATATAGTATCCCCCCCCACCCCCCACATTACAGACAGGGTACGCTGACTGCATGTACTTTAGTAGCTCATTGTCCTCTCTCCCTCTCATCCATACTGCTGGGTTGCCCGGCAGTGAGTGTCGTGTAGTCCCACCCCCGTGCTTCCACTCCGTCCATGGCCCTAGCCTAATACAGGGCAGTGCAGTCCTCTGCCTTGACCCCTCCGCCCCCCCTCCCCATAATCCAGCTCCGACTGTACCTGGTAACTGTCTGTCACTGCCGGCACCAGTGTCCAGCGGCACAGCTCAGCACTAGTGATCAATCAGACTCAAAATAAACTACAGCTCCTAGCAGCCCTTGGTGCCGGGAGCTCCGAGCAACAAGGGCTGCTGGGAGCTGTAGTTTATGTTGAGTCTGATTACAAGCGAGGTGCTGTGCACTGCTGCCGGACAATGGCGCCGGCACTAACAGACAACCACAAAGAATAACAGTACCACTTGGTTCTACCCTCTGGCCATGGATGGTACAGTCGGACGGCGCCCCCTCCTTGCCTGGCGCCCCTGGCGAGTGCCATCCTGGCCAATAGGTAGATACACCCCTGCTTGAGGGTCTCAAAAACGTCCCCTATCCCAAATAGCAGACACTGATACCGACACGGATTCTGACTCCAGTGTCGACTACGATGATGCAAGGCTACACCCAAGGGTGGCCAAAAGTATTCATTATATGATTATTGCAATAAAAGATGTTTTGCATATCACAGATGACCCCTCTGTCCCTGACACGAGGGTACACATGTTTAAGGAAAAGAAACCTGAGGTAACATTTCCCCCATCTCATGAGCTGTATACGTTATTTGAAAAAGCTTGGGAAACTCCAGACAAAAAACTGCAGATTCCCAAAAGAGTTCTTATGGCGTATCCTTTCCCGGCACAGGACAGGGTACGGTGGGAATCCTCGCCCAGGGTGGACAAAGCTTTGACGCGCTTATCCAAAAAGGTGGCACTACCGTCCCCAGACACGGCAGCTCTCAAAGATCCTGCTGATCGCAGACAGGAAACAACTTTAATATCAATTTATACACATACTGGTGCTTTACTCAGACCGGCTATAGCATCAGCTTGGGTTTGTAGCGCGGTAGCAGCTTGGACAGATACCTTGTCAGCTGATCTGGATACCCTAGACAGGGATACCATTTTGGTGACCTTAGGTCACATCAAAGACGCAGTCTTATATATGAGAGACGCTCAGAGAGACGTCGGACTACTAGGTTCAAGGGCCACCGGGATGGCGGTCTCGGCTAGGCGAGCACTGTGGACCCGCCAATGGACGGGTGATGCCGACTCAAAGAGGCATATGGAAGTTTTACCTTACAAGGGTGAGGTTTTATTTGGGGAAGGTCTCTGCGGACCTAGTTTCCACAGCTACCGCGGGTAAATCTACCTTTTTGTCTTATGTTCCCCCACAGCAAAAGAAAACTCCTCAGTATCAGATGCAGTCCTTTAGGTCGCATAAGTCCAGAAGAGGTGGGGGCTCTTCCTTCCTTGCCAGTGGTAAGGGTAGAGGGAAGAGAATGTCTGCTACGGCCAGTTCCCAGGAACAGAAGTCCTCCCCGGCTTCTACTAAATCCACCGCATGACGCTGGGGCTCCACTGAGGGAGGCCGCACCGGTGGGGCCACGTCTTCGACTCTTCAGCCACATCTGGGTTCAGTCGGATGTGGATCCTTGGGCGATGGAAATTGTATCCCAGGGCTACAAGCTGGAATACGAAGACGTGCTTCCTCGTCGATTCTTCAAATCGGCTTTACCAGCTTCTCCCCCAGAGAGGGAGATAATTTTAGCCGCAATTCAAAAGCTGTGTCAACAACAAGTGATTATCAAGGTTCCCCTAACGCAACAGGGGAAAGGGTACTATTCAACCCTATTTGTGGTCCCGAAACCGGATGGCTCGGTCAGACCCATTCTAAATCTAAAATCCCTGAACCTGTTTTTAAAAAGGTTCAAGTTCAAGATGGAATTGCTCAGGGCAGTCATCTCCAGCCTGGAAGGGGGGATTTTATGGTGTCATTAGGCATAAAGGATGCATACCTTCATGTCCCCATATATCCTCCTCATCAGGCATACCTGAGATTCGCTGTACCAGTTTCAGACATTGCTGTTTGGGCTTTCCACGGCCCGAGGGTGTTCACCAAGGTAATGGCGGAAATGATGGTGCTCCTACGCAGGCAAGGAGTCACAATTATCCCATACTTGGACGATCTCCTGATAAAAGCGAGATCAAAGGAACAGTTGCAGAAAAGCGTGTCGCTCTCCCTGGGAGTGCTACAGCAAAATGGATGGATTCTAAATCTACCAAAGTCGCAGTTGGTCCAACGATTCGGCTGTCTTTCTTAGGCATGATTCTGGGCACAGAACAGAAGAGGGTTTTTCTCCCGAGGGAAAAAGCCCAGGAACTCCAGAACATGGTAAGAGACCTGTTAAAACCGAAAAGAGTGTCAGTCATCAGTGCACTCGAATACTGGGGAAAATGGTGGCGACCTACGAGGCCATCCCCTTCGGCAGGTTTCATGCGAGGACCTTTCAGTGGGACCTTCTGGACAAGTGGTCCGGGTCCCACCTTCAAATACATCAGAAAATAACTCTGTCCCCCAGGGCCAGGGTGTCTCTCCTGTGGTGGCTCCAGAGTGCTCACCTTCTAGAGGGTCGCAGGTTCGGCATTCAGGACTGGGTTTTGGACGCGAGCCTCCGAGGATGGGGAGCAGTCACACAAGGAATTAATTTTCAGGGACTGTGGTCAAGCCAGGAGGCTTGTCTACACATCAACATACTGGAATTGAGGGCCATATACAACGGCCTATGACAAGCCGAGAATTTTCTTCGCGACCTACCGGTTCTGATTCAATCAGACAACGTCACAGCCGTGGCTCATGAGGAGCAGAGTGGCAATGGCGGAAGCCACCAGGATTCTGCGCTGGGCAGAAAATCACGTAAGCGCTCTGTCAGCGGTATTCATTCCGGGAGTGGACAACTGGGAAGCAGACTTCCTCAGCAGACACGATCTTCATCCGGGAGAGTGGGGACTTCATCAAGAAGTTTTTGCAGAGATAACAAGTCTTTGGGGACTTGCTTAAATAGACATGATGGCGTCACGCCTCAACAAGAAGCTTCGGGGGTATTGTGTCTGGTCAAGGGACCCTCAGGCAGTAGCGGTGGACGCTCTCGTGACACCATGGGTGTTTCAGTCGGTCTATGTGTTCTCTCCTCTTCCTCTCATCTCAAAGATACTGAGAATCATAAGGCGAAAAAGAGTGCAGACAATACTCATTGTTCCAGATTGGCCTCGAAGGGCCTGGTATTCAGATCTTCAGGAGCTGCTCACAGAAGATCCATGGCCTCTTCCTCTCAGGGAGGACCTGTTACAGCAGGGGCCCTGCGTGTTCCAAGACTTACCGCGGTTACGTTCGACGGCATGGCGGTTGAACACCAAATCCTAGCTGGGAAGGGTATTCCAGAGGAAGTCATCCCTACTCTGATAAAGGCTAGGAAGGAGGTGACGGTGAAACATTATCACCGTATCTGGAGGAAGTATGTTTCTTGGTGTGAAGCCAAGAATGCTCCTACGGAAGACTTCCACTTGGGCCGGTTTCTCCACTTTCTACAGACTGGAGTGGATATGGGCCTAAAGTTAGGCTCCATTAAGGTACAGATTTCGGCCCTTTCTATATTCTTCCAGAAAGAATTGGCTTCTCTCCCAGAAGTCCAGACTTTTGTAATGGGAGTGCTGCACATTCAACCTCCTTTTGTGCCCCCAGTGGCACCATGGGACCTTAACGTGGTGTTACAGTTCCTAAAATCTCACTGGTTTGAGCCTCTTCAAACTGTTGAGTTAAAATTTCTCACTTGGAAGGTTGTCATGTTGTTGGCCTTGGCATCTGCAAGGCGGGTGTCAGAATTGGCGGCATTGTCTCATCCATGTGGATAGAGCAGAGTTGAGGACTCGTCCTCAATTTTTGCCTAAGGTGGTGTCATCGTTTCATATGAACAAACCTATTGTGGTACCTGTGGCTACGGGAGATTTGGAGGATTCCAAATCCCTTGATGTAGTCAGGACCTTAAAAATTTACGTAGCCAGGACGCCTCGAATTAGGAACACAGAAGCTCTGTTTGTCCTGTATGCAGCTAACAAGGTTGGCGCTCCTGCTTCTAAGCAGACTATTGCTCGCTGGATCTGCAACACGATTCAGCAGGCTCATTCTACGGCTGGATTGCCGTACCAAATTCGGTAAAGGCCCATTCCACTAGGAAGGTGGGCTCTTCTTGGGCGGCTGCCCGAGGCGTCTTGGCTTTACAGCTTTGCCGAGCAGCTACTTGGTCGGGTTCAAACACTTTTGCTAAATTCTACAAGTTTGATACCCTGGCTGATGAGGACCTCATGTTTGCTCAATCGGTGCTGCAGAGTCATCCGCACTCTCCCGTCCGGTTTGGAGCTTTGGTATAATCTCCATGGTCCTTACGGAGTCCCCAGCATCCTCTAGGACGTAAGAGAAAATAAGATTTTAAACCTACCGGTAAATCTTTTTCTCCTAGTCCGTAGAGGATGCTGGGCGCCCGTCCCAGTGCGGACATATTTCTGCATGACTTGTATATAGTTCTTGCTTACATAAGGGTTATGTTACAGTTAAGATCAGTCGTTGACTGATATTGTTTGTTCATACTGTTAACTGGTTGCGTATATTCCAGGTTATACGGTGTGGATGGTGTGGGCTGGTATGAATATTGCCCTTAGATTACCAAAATCCTTTCCTCGTACTGTCCGTCTCCTCTGGGCACAGTTTCTCTAACTGAGGTCTGGAGGAGGGGCATAGAGGGAGGAGCCAGTGTACACCCATTCGAAAGTTCTTTATAGTGCCCATGTCTCCTGCGGAGACCAACTATACGCCATGGTCCTTACGGAGTCCCCAGCATCCTCTACGGACTAGGAGAAAAAGATTTACTGGTAGGTTTAAAATCTTATTTTACAAATACTGATTCACAGGATATGGGGGGTGGTAACTAGGGTGTGCAGGTGGTGCCGTAACACAGAGAGCAGGGCACTGTTGCTGCCCCACGGCCCTTGCTTCTGCTTATTAGGGTGCCTGGAACAACACCCTGCAGCCAGTATCTCTGCTGCAGTGCTGCCTGAAGCATCCAAATGACAATCCTGGCATGCACCGCACCCTGCAGTATGAACAGCCGCTTGGAGCCACCTCAGGGTCCTAGCAGTGTTGCACTGCCCAATGCTTGCCGCTCCACCCCCTCTGCGTCACGCCTCCTGCTGCATTACTGATCCGATCTGCATCCAAGGACGCACCATCGCCCGGCTGCATGAACCATGGTGGCCTCCGCAAAACCTATCTAGAGGCCAGGAAATCTGTCCTCTGATGGAGATACTGGCCTCATCCCTCCTCTGTAACGGCGGCAACATGCTTCCATTTGTAGAAACAGGCCGTTGTCACCCCCTCCCTGCCCCCAAACGGCATCAGATTATCAATCACTGACAGTCTGATGCTGGAACGCTTCCGACGTCGAAGAACCCGTTTGCGCATGCACAGAATGGGTCTTGCACATGTTTAAAGTGCCGATAATGAGTACTTGGGGCCACAAACAGCAACCGTGTTTTTCTCCAATCATGGTGAATCTTCAGAAAATTGCATGCAGGAGAGCCCACACATGCGCAATTAACAGCTGCTCTTGTCTTCCGACTGGGCATGTGTGAGCCGATAAGGCAGCGTATGCCCAGTAATCACATCTATACTGCACCTGTGCGATATGGAGATCACACATTTGCAGTACTATGATGTTGACAAAAGATCCCAGACTAAGGGGGACATTTACTAAGCAGTGATAAGAGTGGAGAAGTGAGCCAGTGGAGAAGTTGCCCATGGCAATCAATCAGCACTGAAGTAACATCTATAATTTGCATACTATAAAATTATACAGAGCTGCTGATTGATTGATTGATGGGGCAACTTCTCCACTGGCTCACTTCTCCGCTCTTATCACTGCTTAGTAAATGTCCTCCCAAGCGGTCTATGGGGGTCATTACGAGTTGATCGCTAGCTGCAGTTGTTCGCAACGCAGCGAACAGGCTAAAAATTGGCATTTCTGCGCACGAGTCCAGGGCTGGTCTTGTTTTGCACAAATTGTTTTTGCAGGTGCTCTGCTGCACAGGTGGCGGCAATGTGTTTGCACGGCTGCTAAAAGCTGCTAGCGAGCGAACAACTCGGAATTACCCCCTATGTACTAATCTTTAGAGAGAGCTAAAGTGGACAGAGACAAAGTACCAGCCAAGCATCTCATAATTGCCATATCACAGGCTGTGTTTGAAAAATACCATAATAACACAGAACACCATTCTAAAATGGCAGTATATATATTTCTCTAACGTCCTAGAGGATGCTGGGGACTCCGTAAGGACCATGGGAAATAGACGGGCTCCGCAGGAGACATGGGCACTTTAAGAAAGAATTTAGTTCTGGGTGTGCACTGGCTTCTCCCTCTATGCCCCTCCTCCAGACCTCAGTTTGATACTGTGCCCAGAGGAGCTGGGTGCTTTTCAGTGAGCTCTCCTGAGTTTGCTGATAGAAAGTATTTTGTTAGGTTTTTTATTTTCAGGGAGCTCTGCTGGCAACAGACTCCCTGCGTGGAGGGACTGAGGGGGAGAGAAGCAGCCCTACTCTCTGAGTGCAGGTCCTGCTTCTTAGGCTACTGGACACCATTAGCTCCAGAGGGATTGGTACGCAGGATCTCTCCCTCGCCGTCCGTCCCAGAGCCGCGCCGCCGCCCCCCTCGCAGAGCCGGAAGATAGAAGCCGGGTGAGTATGAGAAGAAAATAAGATTTCAAAGGCGGCAGAAGACTTCATGATTTTCACTGAGGTAACGCACAGCACTGCAGCTGTGCGCCATTGCTCCCACACACCTCACATACTCCGGTCACTGTAAGGGTGCAGGGCGCAAGGGGTGGGGGGGTGGGGGCGCCCTGGGCAGCAATATAAACCTCTTATTTGGCAAAAGGAGCATATATACAGCTGGACACTGTATATATGCAGGAGCTCCCGCCAATTTTACACTTTAGCGGGACAGAAGCCCGGCGTCGAGGGGGCGGGGCTTCTCCCTCAGCACTCACCAGCGCCATGTTTTTCTCCACAGCACCGCTGAGAGGAAGCTCCCTGGACTCTCCCCTACTTATACCACGGTAGAAGAGAGGGTTTTAAAGAAGAGGGGGGGGGCACATAATTTGACGCAGATAATAACAGCGCTACTGGGTAAACATTAAATTGCTGTGTTTTTTCCTGGGTCATATAGCGCTGGGGTGTGTGCTGGCATACTCTCTCTCTCTCTGTCTCTCCAAAGGGCCTTGTGCGGGAATTATCTTCAGATGAGCATTCCCTGAGTGTGTGGTGTGTCGGTACGTGTGTGTCGACATGTCTGAGGTAAAAGGCTCTCCTAAGGAGGAGATGGAGCAAATGTGTGGGTGAGTGGTGTCTCCGTCGACAACGCCGACACCTGATTGGATATGTGAAATTAAGTGCTAAGGTAAATTTATTGGACAAAAGATTAGAGAACATACAGTGAATCTACACATGTCTGTCCCTATGTCGCAGAGACCTTCAGAGTCTCACAACGCTCACTATCCAAAATAATAGACACTGATATCGACACGGAGTCTGACTCCAGTGTCGACTACGATAATGCAAAGTTACTGCCAAACCTGGCAGAAAAGTATTCAATATATGATTATTGTAATAAAAGATGTTTTGCATATCACTGATGACTCATCTGTCCCTGACACGAGGGTACACATGTTTAGGGGAAGAAAGCTGAGGTAAATTTCCCTCCTCTCATGAAGAAAAAGAGCGGGAATCTCAAGACAAGAGACTGCATATTCCCACAAAGAATTCTCAGGGAGTATCCTTTCCCTACTAGGGCCAGGATACGATGGGAATCGTCCCCTAGGGTGTACAAAGCTTTGTCACGTTTACCCAAAAGGTAGCGCTGACTTAACAGCTATCCTCAGGGATCCTGCAGATAGCATGCAGAAAAGTACTTTGAAGTCCATTTACACACATTCTGGTACACTACTCAGACCGACGATTGTGTCGGCATGGGTTTATAACGCTGTAGCAGCGTGGACAGATACCTTATCAGCGGAGATTGAAACCCTAGATAAGGATACCATAAAAGATAAAAGATGCTGTATATATATATATATATATATATATATATAAAACATGCCCAAAGAAACATTAGTCTACTGGGTTCTAGAGTCAACGCTATGTCGATTTCTGCTAGACGTGTCCTGGGGAACATGCAATGGACAGGTGATGCCGACTAAAAGAGGCATATGGAAAGTTTACCTTACAAGGCTGAGGAATTGTGTGGAGAAGGGCTCTCGGACCTGGTCTCCACAGCTATAGCTGGTAATTCTGATCTTTTGCCTTATATTCCCTCACAGCCTAAGAAAGCACGACATTATCAAATGCAGTCCTTTCGGTTGCAGAATAACAAGAAAGTACGAGGAGTGTCCTTTCTTACCAGAGGTAAGGGCACAGGGCACAGCTAGTTCCCAGGAACAGAAGTCCTCTCCGGCCTCTACTACATCCACCGCATGACGCTGGAGCTCCGCTAAGGGAGTCCGTCCCAGTGGGAGCACGTCTTCGACTCTTCAGCCACATCTGAGTTCACTCACAGGTGGATCCCGGGGCAATAAAAATTGTTTATCAGGGTTACAAGCTGGAATTCGAAAGGTGCCTCCTCGCCGTTTTTTCCTTATCGGACCTACCGGCTTCTCCCCCAGAAAGGGAGATAATATTAAATACAATTCACATATTGTATCTCCAACAGGTGGTGCTCAAGGTTCCCCTCCTGCAACAAGGAAGGCGATATGACTCAACCTTGGCTGTAGTCCCGAAACCGTACGGTTCGGTTAGACCTATTTTAAATTTAAAATCTCTGAACCTATACGGGAAAAGGTTCAAATTTAAAGTGGAATCGCCCAGAGCGATCATCGCCAGCCTGGAAGGGGGGGATTTGATGGTGTATCTAGACATAAAGGCTGCATACTTTCATGTTCCCATTTATCCACCCCATCAGGCGTACCTGACAATTGCGGTACAGGATGTTCATTACCAATTTCAGGGTAATTGGCGGAAATAATGGTGCTCCTACGCAAGCAAGGAGTCACAGTTATCCCATACTTGGACGATCTCCTAATAAGGGCGAGATCAAAAGAGCAGTTGTTCAACAGCGTGTCACTTTCGCTGAAGGTGTCACAGCGACACGGCTGGATTTTCAATTTCCCGAGGTCACAGTTGGTTCCTATAACCCGTCTGCCCTTCTTGGGTATGATTCTGGATACAGACCAGAAATGGGTTTACCTTCAGATAGAGAAGGCCCAGGAACTCATGACTCTAGTCAGGGACCTATTGAAACCAAGACAGGTGTCAGTGCATCACTGCACTCGAGTCCTGGGAAAAACATTCCCTTAGGCAGGTTCCATGCGAGGACTTCAAATGGGACCTACTGGACAAGTGGTCCGGGTCACATCTACAGATTCATCAGTTGATCACCCTATCCCCCAGGGCCAGGGTATCTCTCCTGTGGTGGCTGCAGAGTGCTCACCTTCTAGAGGGCCGCAGATTCGGCATTCAGGACTGGATCCTGGTGACCACGGACGCGAGGCTCCGAGGCTGGGGGAGCAGTCACACAGGGAAGAAATTTCCAAGGTCTTTGGTCAAGTCAAGAGACTTGTCTTCAGGGAAGCAGACTTCCTCACCAGACATTCGTCCTGGAGAGTGGAGACTTTATCAGGAAGTCTTCGCACAGATTGCAGTTCGGTGGGGACTGCCTCAGATAGACATGATGGCATCCCGCCTCAACAAAAAGCTGCAGAGTTATTGCACCTGGTCAAGAGAACCTCAGGCAGTAGCGGTAGACGCCCTAGTGACACCGTGGGTGTTCCAGTCAGTCTATGTATTTCCTCCTCTTCCTCTCATACCCAAGGGTTGAGAATAATAAGAAAAAGGAGGAGTGAGAACAATCCTCATTGTTCCAGATTGGCCACGAAGGATCTGGTATCCGGATCTGCAGGAAATGCTTACAGAAGATCCGTGGCCTCTTCCTCTATGGCAGGACCTGTTGCAACAGGGCCCATGTCTGTTCCAAGACTTACCGCGGCTGCGTTTGACGGCATGACGGTTGAACGCCGGATCCTAGCGGAAAAAGGCATTCCGGATGAGGTCATTCCTACGCTGAAAAGGCTAGGAAGGACGTGACATCTGAACATTATCACCGTATATGGCGAAAATATGTTTCTTGGTGTGAGGCCAGAAATGCTCCTACGGAAGAATTCCATCTGGGCCGTTTCCTTCACTTCCTACAAACTGGAGTGAATTTGGGCCTAAAACTTAGGCTCCATTAAGGTTCAGATTTCGGCCCTATCCATTTTCTTTCAAAAAGAATTGGCTTCTCTCCCAGAAGTTCAGAATTTTGTAAAGGGAGTGCTGCATATTCAGCCTCTTTTTGTGCCTCCGGTGGCACCTTGGGACCTTAACGTGGTGTTAAGTTTCCTAAAGTCACACTGGTTTGAACCACTTAAAACGGTGGAGTTGAAATATCTCACGTGGAAGGTGGTCATATTATTAGCCCTGGCTTCGGCTAGGCGAGTGTCGGAATTAGCGGCTTTGTCACATAAAAGCCCCTATCTGGTTTTCCATATGGATAGAGCGGAATTGCGGACACGTCCTCAGTTCCTGCCAAAAGTGGTTTCATCATTTCATATGAACCAACCTATTGTGGTGCCTGTGGCTACACGTGACTTGGAGGATTCCGAGTCCCTTGATGTGGTCAGGGCTTTGAAAATGTATGTAGCCAGAATGGCTGGAGTCCGGAAAACAGAAGCACTGTTTGTCCTGTATGCAGCCAACAAGCTTGGCGGCCCTTCTTCAAAGCAGACTATTGCTCGCTGGATCTGTAACACGATTCAGCAGGCGCATTCTACGGCAGGATTGCCGTTACCTAAATCGGTCAAGGCCCATTCCACTAGGAAAGTGGGCTCTTCTTGGGCGGCTGCCCAAGGGGTCTCGGTATACAGCTGTGTCGAGCACCTTTGCAAAATTCTATAAGTTTGATACCCTGGCTGAGGAGGACCTCATGTTTGCTCAATCGGTGCTGCAGAGTCATCCGCACTCTCCCGCCCGTTTGGGAGCTTTGGTATAATCCCCATGGTCCTTACGGAGTCCCCAGCATTCTCTAGGATGTTAGAGAAAATAAGATTTTAAACCTACCGGTAAATCTTTTTCTCGTAGTCCGTAGAGGATGCTTGGCGCCCGTCCCAAGTGCGGACTACTTCTGCAAAACTTGTATATAGTTATTGCTTCGATAAGGGTTATGTTATAGTTACATCGGTCCTGAACTGATGCTATGTTGTTTTCTTACTGTTAACTTGGTTGTTATCACGAGTTATACGATGTGATTAGTGTGGCTGGTATGAATCTTACCCTGGATTAACAAAATCCTTTCCTCGTACTGTCCATCTCCTCTCGGCACAGTTTCTCTAACTGAGGTCTGGAGGAGGGGCATAGAGGGAGGAGCCAGTGCACACCCAGAACTAAATTCTTTCTTAAAGTGCCCATGTTTCCTGCGGAGCCCGTCTATTCCCTATGGTCCTTACGGAGTGCCCAGCATCCTCTACGGACTACGAGAAAAAGATTTACTGGTAGGTTTAAAATCTTATTATTTTTTCACAAAATGTGATCAGCTCATAAATTTTGAATGGCTTTCGCCGTAGCAGGTTGCAGGTTTGTCCTGTGTACCAAATACCTTTGTCACTGATAGTAAAGATTTTTTTTTCTTATTCTAGATCACAGCTTCTCACATAGGAATAAAAACACATAGAATAAAGGACCTTCTGTTTCTCCAAGCACTGGTATTATGAGAGAAATTATCCATTTTTAATAGGCATGTTTTCTTTTTGAATTTGCTAATTTACCCACCTGCAGAACATGAAGCATTGAAGTTATTACCTTAGTTATGGTAAATATAAAGAATGGGGAATTGGCCAGTCTCCTAACAGCATGAGCCAGATCAAATAGTGATAGAATGAAAGTCCCGTATCCACTGCTTACAGCAGCATTTTCATAAAAGAAGGTCTCTTATACCGGGTATACTGTAGCTTGGAGTCAGCAGGAAGCACAATTAGGATCTAAAGAATACTTGGCAAACTCAAACAGTCATTAAAGGAAAATAAAGAATGTAAGTACTGAAGTTAAGGTAATTCAGACAAAAATGATGCGCTCCTGAGATCTGTCAGAAAGAATATCGGAATGAAATATGCCCACTTGTTATCACTGCGGACACGTAATCAGCTACAGTATTGTCTGTTCTCTGTCTAAAACTAACAAAACAATCCCTTCTGATTTACTTTTATTGTTCTCCCTAATTGTTTGCTTGCAACTGTGCATGTAGGGGCTCATCCAGAGTAGGGATGGACATTGGAAGCCGATGGTTAGCAAGCATCGATGGTCTTGATCCAATGGAAGTACTTTTCCATCAAATTGCAGGTACTGTATTCCGTGGTTGTCAGCCATTGGATGCAGCTTTCCGATACCCATACGATGGCTGAGTTTTATTTCTGTTTTCAGCTGTGGACACCCAGAAGAGGCAGAATAGCACCGCTGTTATCGGCGTCTCTGTAGGCTCCATATCAGCTGCAGCATTAGCAGCGGCGGATTCTGAACCTGGGCTGCAGTGCTGACCAAAGTCTGCAGGGGGAGCTGGCCAGCAAATATGAACATACATGTGAAGGTGTATGTAACATATGTGCTGGTTTCCTTCCCCAGGGATCAGCAGCCAATCAGCAGTCGAAGATCGACTGCTCAACCTGTCGATCTTCAAAGAGGCTGCCCCCAGACTCCCATTGGCTGGTTTCACAGGAGTGGGGGGGCGGGCTTATTGTAGAAAGACAGGCTATAGATGCACGGAAGACAGACATACACTGCTCAGCCTGTCGATCTTCAATAAGCCCGCCCCCAGACTCCCATTGGCTGGTTTCACATGAGTGAGTGTGTGTGTGTGTGTGTGTGGGGAGGGGGGCGGGGGGGGCGGGCTTATTGAAGAAAGACAGGCTATAGATGCACGAAAGATAGACATACACTGCTCAGCATGTCGATCTTCAATAAGCCCGCCCCCAGACTCCCATTGGCTGTTTTAACAGGTGTCTAGGGGCGGGCTTATTGAGGATAGAAAGGCTGAGCAGTGTATGTCTGTCTTCTGTGCGTGCAGCGGCTGCTGATCCCAGGGGAAGGAAGCCAGCACATATGCTACATACAACTTCACATGTATGTTCATATGTGCTAGTCAGGCTACCCCCATGCAGACTTTGGTCGGCGCTGCAGCCCAGGCACAGTAGCCTCCACTGAGTATTAGCATATAAATGGGATACAGTGGGTGTGTCTGTGTACACCCCAGAATCAGACCATATATATCGCATTAAAAAAGGAAACCACATAAAAATACTGAATGACCCCTATAGGTGATCAGTTGTGGCTACAGCAACATTCTGAACCATCAGAGATGATCTGAAAAGATGAACAGCAGCCAGTCACTAACCTAATCTTAAAATGTGTTTTTTTGCAGTGACCCTAAGGAACAATGGGGTATATTTACTAAGCATTGGATGGAGATAAAGTACCAGCCAATCAGCTCCTAACTGTCATCTCACAGACTGTGTTTGAAACATGACAGTTAGGAGCTGGTACTTTATCTCCGTCCACTTTATCTCCATCCACTTTATCTCCATCCAAGGCTTAGTAAATAGACCCCTATGTGTTTCAATTAGTATACCAATATTAGGTAAATAACAAATTTACTGAACATATAGTACAATCATGCAACTAAGACAACACAATAAAAACAGTATAGGTCAAATGCAATAATGGGGATAAACTCCAAGTGGAGTGAATATTAGCTCCCAGTTGGAGCATATAGCTGATAAAGTGGAAAATAAAAATCCAGCTCCAAAGGAGCCGAAATGAAATAGCAGTATATAATAGATCATACAAGTACAAGGAGGTGGGTGTCTTTCGGGTAAGTAACAGGGTGCATCTGGAAAAACCCTGCTAAACACTCACAGACTTGACCTTCCAAAAGCGTCTGGTGGCTGCATACAGGCTACTAACGCGTTTTGAGTTTAATGAGCTCTTTTCAAGGAGAACACACACACACGGAGGTCGCACAAACTCCATACAGATAGTTCCCTGGTTGAAACTGAACCCATGGCCTGACACTGCAAAACAACAATGCTAACTCACAACATGCCTACGGTGCATGCGCACAGATGGATACTGACATTGGGCCTAATTCAGACCTGATCGCAGCAGCAAAATTGTTTTCTAATGGGCAAAACCATGTGCAGTGCAGGTGGGGCAAATATAACATGTGCAGAGATAGCTAGGTTTGGGTGGGGTGTGTTCAAACTGAAATCTAAATTGCAGTGTAAAAATAAAGCAGCCAGTATTCACCCTGCACAGAAACAAAATAACCCACCCAAATCTAACTCTCTCTGCACATGTTATATCTGCCGCCCCCCCTGTAGTGCACATGGTTTGCCCATTAGAGAACAATTTTGTTGCTGCGATCAGGTCTGAATTAGGCCCACAGTCTGACACAGAAAAAGGGGTAATGGGTTATGCTTTAATGAGGATAATTAAGAGGAAATAGTTTCATGAGAACAGTGGAGGTAATTAGTGAATGGAATTACTTGATGTTCGGTCTAACTAATATTGGGGATTTTTTAGGTAATAATTGTAAAGGGGTTAATTATATTAATTTAATTGAATATGGTTGTTATGAGGAAGGGTTATTTATTGCTGAGGGAATACTATTGTAAAGTGATCAAAAATACTTTCTGTAGTTTATGGTGGTCATTGATTCTATTGTATGGTGGTCATTGATGCGCTCTGTATTATATGGTGGTCACTGATGCTCTCCATAGTATATGGAAGTCACTGATGTTCTCTGCATTACATGACGATCACTAATGCTCTCTGTATCATATGGTGGTCACTGTGATGGTGTCTGTATTATATGGTGGTCACTGATGCTCTCTGTATTATATGGCAGTCACTGATGCTCTCTGTATTATATGGTGGTCTCTGATGCTCTCTGTATTATATGGCAGTCACTGATGCTCTCCGCATTATATGGCAGTCACTGATGCTCTCTGTATTATATGGCAGTCACTGATGCTCTCTGTATCATATGGCGGTCACTGTGATGGTGTCTGTATTATATGGTGGTCACTGATGCTCTCTATTATATGGCAGTCACTGATGCTCTCTTTATTATATGGCAGTCACTGATGCCCTCCGCATTATATGATGATCACTAATGCTCTCTGTATCATATGGCGGTCACTGTGATGGTGTCTGTATTATATGGTGGTCACTGATGCTCTCTATTATATGGCAGTCACTGATGCTCTCTGTATTATATGGTGGTCTCTGATGCTCTCTGTATTATATGGCAGTCACTGATGCTCTCCGCATTATATGGCAGTCACTGATGCTCTCCGCATTATATGGCAGTCACTGATGCTCTCTGTATTATATGGCAGTCACTGATGCTCTCTGTATTATATGGTGGTCACTGATGCTCTCTTTATTATATGGCAGTCACTGATGCCCTCCGCATTATATGATGATCACTAATGCACTCTGTATCATATAGCGGTTACTGTGATGGTGTCTGTATTATATGGTGGTCACTGATGCTCTCTGTATTATATGGCAGTCACTGATGCTCTCTGTATTATATGGTGGTCTCTGATGCTCTCTTTATTATATGGCAGTCACTGATGCTCTCCACATTATATGATGATCACTAATGCTCTCTGTATCATATGGCGGTCACTGTGATGCTCTCTTTGTTATATGATGGTTTTGATGATCTCTGTATTATATATATATGGTGGTCACTGATGCTCTCTGTATTATATGGCAGTCACTGATGCTCTCTATAGTATATGGCCGTCACTGATGCTCCCTGTAATATATGGTGGTCACTGATGCGCTCTACGTTATATGACGATCACTAATGCTCTCTGTATCATATGGCGGTCACAGTGATGCTCTCTGCATTACACAGCAGTCACAACTACTGTGTATCACATGGCAGTCACTTTTCAAGCTACAGTGATATAAAATTAGTCTTTTTTTGTTGGGTAATTGAGAAAAGGCAGAAGGACCACTTTTAAATCCAGTATATTTGGCATTATTGTGTGCACATGGAACATATGGCCCATCTGGAAACTCGTGTGAAAATCAGGACTGCTAGAAGGCAGGGATACAGAATGTCAATGTAAAATATAAGTTCTCATGCAGGATCCTATGACTACAATGTTTCCCACCTGACAACTGGATCAGTGGAATCTGCCCTGTAGGCAGCTTTATAAAGGACTGTTGCTAATAGCTGCAGAAAGCGGATGAGGTGAAGCAATAGAATTTGTGTAATTGTTCTAAATAGCAATGATAAATTAAAGCCACGCTGACTGGAATGTTTGTCTTCACAGTTTTTATTGTTTGTGAAATTTGCTGCAGAAAGCAATTATATCAATGAGACATCTATATTGTAACCGCTTCTGACATTCAATTTCCAAACTGCACTGTGTCTTGTGATTTGCTACTGTCAGCTGGAGCTGTGGCTTTCAGGATCTCTTACAGGTAAAGATGAATCATCCCAGACTGATGAAAAATGAAACGGATAAATCATATCATTGATGCTTGCATTATTATGTGATTTATGTGCTTACTTACTGTCTGTATTGCTTTCAGTCTACTGTGGAAACTTTGGTCTAATCAGCATTGATATTAAACTTAAATTGAACTATTAGGGCCAGGATAGTCTTACAGTCAATGGGGCCCAATACAGAGTTGAGATAAGGGGGGTAATTCTGAGTTGATTGCAGCAGGAATTTTGTTAGCAGTTGGGCAAAACCATGGCCCTCATTCCGAGTTGATCGGTCGCAAGGCGAATTTAGCAGAGTTACACACGCTAAGCCGCCGCCTACTGGGAGTGAATCTTAGCTTCTTAAAATTGCGACCGATGTATTCGCAATATTGCGATTACTAACTACTTAGCAGTTTCAGAGTAGCTCCAGACTTACTCTGCCTGTGCGATCAGTTCAGTGCTTGTCGTTCCTGGTTGACGTCACAAACACACCCAGCGTTCGCCCAGGCACTCCCACCGTTTCTCCGGCCACTCCTGCGTTTTTTCCGGAAACGGTAGCGTTTTCAGCCACACGCCCCTGAAACGCCGTGTTTCCGCCCAGTAACACCCATTTCCTGTCAATCACATTACGATCGCCGGAGCGAAGAAAAAGCCGTGAGTAAAAATACTTTCTTCATAGTAAAGTTACTTGGCGCAGTCGCAGTGCGAACATTGCGCATGCGTACTAAGCGGATTTTCACTGCGATGCGATGAAAAAAAACGAGCGAACAACTCGGAATGAGGGCCCATGTGCACTGCAGGGGAGGCAGATATAACATGTGCAGAGAGAGTTAGATTGGGTGGGTTATTTTGTTTCTGTGCAGGGTAAATACTGGCTGCTTTATTTTTACACTGTAATTTAGATTGCAGATTGAACACACCACACCCAAATCTAACTCTCTCTGCACATGTTATATCTGCTCCCCCTGCAGTGCACATGGTTTTGCCCAACTGCTAACAAAGTTCCTGCTGCGATCAACTCAGAATTACCCCCAAAGTACTAACATATTATATACACACATATACTGTATATAGGGTTGGGTGTGCGTGGGTGTGGTTCATATGGTTGACCACACTTGGGTCAACAGTGTCTAGGTCGACAGTAACCAAATCGACACCCAAAATAGGTCGACACAAGCATTAGGTCGACATGAGCAAGGTTGATATGACAAAAGGTTGACATTAGGTTTTTTAATTTGTTAAAGTGTCGTTTTCTTCATAGAGTGACCCTAATTAGTGCAACCATGTCCCCTTTCATTGCTTGCGCGCTTTGTGCAAGGTTACCGTTCCCAATTGTAATCCACGTGGATCGTAAAGTATGAAAAAGTTAAAAAAATGAAAAAAAAAATTGTGAAAAACTCATGTCAACCTTTTGTTATGACGACCTAGAACATGTTGACCTAGTGTCCACATCGACCTAGAAACCCTGTTGACCTAATACATGTCGACCAATAGTGGTCGACCTAGTGACTGTCAACCTAGAGACCGGATACAGTATACGTGACCTGCGATCAGGAGACCGTCGGTCAGCATACTGATGCCGGGATCTCGGCATCGCGATGGCCGGCGGGGGGCGCAACAAGCCCCTTGCGGGCTCGCTATGCTCACCGTGCTGCCGACTCGGTGCTGCGCTCGCCACAGGCTCTATTCCCACTCTGTAAGTCATGGGAATACTCCCTGCTAGTTGGTATGCCGACTGTCGGGATTTTTCAGGGTGCAGGATGTAGGGGGAGGTATTGTGACTGGTCACATAAGTACACCCATATATAGATATAGATAGATAGAACCAAAAAATGTCCAACAAAGTGCATCATAAGGTAAAGCAGCACACCACCTTATAAAGTGCAAAACAACATTATTTAATGCATCAACAAGCAGGAAGCCTTTACATTAGCAGCATGATGGCAATCCATAGCACGGATATCATATTATCAGGAAGCAGTTGATTTACCGACAGACGCAATACCAACGGTCATAATGCTGACACCCACTGACCGACAGTCAAAATACAGACACGGTCAAAATACCAACATTCATTATGCCGACATGTTCAAAATGCTGACATGGTCAGAATACTGACATTTGAAATGCTGACATGTCAAAATGTCGAGATGCGTTTTTAAGGAATTTTTGTCCCCAAAACAGATTTGTTCATACCTGACCATCCCAGTGGACCTGGAGGGGGAATATAATAGTGTGCTGAGCATAGTGAGCACAGCGAGTCATGTGAGGGGACGCCGTACATTTAGACGTTGTCCATGTTGACCTATGTCGACACTAACACCAAAAAACAAGAAAAAATCATGTTGGTATTTTGTCATGTCGGCATTTCAAATGGCGGTATTCTGACTATGTCGGCATTTTGACCGTGTCTGTATTTTGACTGTAGGCCAATAGCTGTTGGAATTATGACCGTCGGTATTGTGTTCGTCGGTAAATCATACTGAACCCCTAGCCGCAGTATTATACTAATCCATAGCAATTATGTTCTCATCTGTTTAGCTGCACATCACTTATCACTTTTATCAACGGTCAGCCACACAATCAAGCCTGCAAGTATAGGCATTTACTGTATACCCAACTAGCTGAATACCCGTGCTTCGGGATGAGGATGGTAAATTAGAATGATAGTTGTTCGTTAATGTACGTTGGTTGGAGATCTAGTATATAGGCATATCTTGCTCCCCAGACCCACTTTGTGTAGTGGCCGCACCCCTTTTTAGTCCCCCAAGGGACCCTGCTTTTCCCACTATACAACTCTCAGAGTGTGGCTTCCTGCTGCCTCCATTGCCCTCCTCACATCATGTCAGTGCCCCTGTGAAATGATCAATTTATTTAGTTTCTTATATAGCGCAGTACATTATGCATCTCTTGCTACTTCCACTATATAACTCTCAGCATGTGGCTTCCTGCTACCTGCATTCCCCTGCTCACATCATGTCACTGCCACTGTCACATGCAGCCCTGTCGTCACTGACACATCATGCATGTCCTGATATAGTCTGTGCTGCTGGCCCACCCCTAGGGGTGCTAAGGGTGTGTTCCCCCCACAGTGTTTGTTCCCGTATTGTAAGTCATATGTGTACCAAGTTTGGTGTATATTGCACCAGGCATCCCACAGTTATGCTGTCTGCTGAAATACTATGTGCTGCTGCCTTACCCCTAGGGGTGCAAGGGGTGTGTTACCCCCACAGTGGTTGTTCCCAGATTGTAAGTCATGTGTACCAAGTGGTGTGTAAATTGGTCCAGGCATTCCGGAGTTATGCTGTCTCCTGACATACTCTGTGCTGCTGTCTCACCCCTAGGGGTGCTAGGGGTGTGTTACAATCACAGTGTTTGTTCCCAGATTGTAAGCCATACAGTATGTGTACCAAGTTTGGTGTAAATTGCTGCAGTCATTCCAGTTATGCTGGAACATACATATACATATACATACACACATCCATGTTTTGCGATTTCTGTGGATGGGCAGTGACATTTGTAAAACTGGTTCTTAGCAAGCACCTGGGACCTAAGTAGAAGCTACCTGCCAAGTTTCAAGATTGTAGGCCTTTTGGTTTAGTGAGTCAATCTCCTATTTAGTAAAAAACACAGAGAATCACTGTCATTGAAAGTATTGATACAATTTATTAAAAAAGTATTTAACACAGTATTGTAAATAAAATCAAGTATCCTGTGACTTAAAAAAGTAACTGATAACGTGTACCAAACATTAATAGCTTAGGTTTAAGATTGTAACAAATGAATAGCACACTAGAAAGCTCCCCTGAAACCGTGGGGTAAATTTACTAAGATTCGTATTTTCCCGTTTCAGGTCAAAGTTCAATCACGAATGACATCGAAAGTGTAAAACTGCAACTTTTTGAATTTATTACGACTAATTTACTAAGCTGCCGTATTTTGTCTTTTCGGGTTTTCCGATGTCGATGTCATTCGTTTTTTTCCCCAGTTTTTTACGGCAGTGATTAGCAAAACACTGCCGACTTTTTCAAAATGAATCTCGGCCGGATCTGTGTGATCCGTGCTGGGGTTCATTTTTTTTTTTTTTCAATAAACACTGTAAAACTTAAAAACAAATTGCGTGGGGTCCCCCCTCCTAAGCATAACCAGCCTCGGGCTCTTTGAGCCGATCCTGGTTGCAGAAATATGGGAAAAAAATTGACAGGGGTTCCCCCATATTCAAGCAACCAGCATCGGGCTCTGCGCCTGGTCCTGGTTCCAAAAATACGGGGGACAAAAAGAGTAGGGGTCCCCCGTATTTTTAAAACCAGCACCGGGCTCCACTAGCTGGACAGATAATGCCACAGCCGGGGGTCACTTTTATATAGTGCCCTGCGGCCGTGGCATCAAAAATCCAACTAGTCACCCCTGGCCGGGGTACCCTGGGGGAGTGGGGACCCCTTCAATCAAGGGGTCCCCCCCCCAGCCACCCAAGGGCCAGGGGTGAAGCCCGAGGCTGTCCCCCCCCCATCCAATGGGCTGCGGATGGGGGGGCTGATAGCCTTTTGTGATAATGAAAAGATATTGTTTTTAGTAGCAGTACTACAAGGCCCAGCAAGCCTCCCCCGCATGCTGGTACTTGGAGAACCACAAGTACCAGCATGCGGCGGAAAAACGGGCCCGCTGGTACCTGTAGTACTACTACTAAAAAAATACCCCAAAAAAGACAATACACACACACCTTGAAAGTAAAGTTTTAATACATCCATCCACACAAACATACATACATACTTACCTTATATTCACACGAGGGTCTGTCCTCTTCTCCAGTAGAATCCAAGGGGTACCTGTTGAATAAATTCTACTCACCAGATCCAGGGTCCCAGGCTCCTCGTAGCATCCATTTGTAATCCACGTACTTGAATAAAATAACAAAACGGATACCCGAGCCACGAACTGAAAGGGGCCCCATGTTTTCACATGGGACTCCTTTCCCCGAATGCCAGAAACCCACTCTGACTGATGTCTAAGTGGGTTTCTTCATCCAATCAGGGAGCGCCACGTTGTAGCACTCTCCTGATCGGCTGTGTGCTCCTGTACTGAGTGACAGGCGGCACACGGCAGTGTTACAATGTAGCGCCTATGCGCTCCATTGTAACCAATGGTGTGAACTTTCTGCTCAGCGGTGACGTCACTTTAGGTCAACCGCAGGGCAGAAAGTTCCCACCATTGGTTACAATGGAGCGCATAGGCGCTACATTGTAACACTGCCGTGTGCCGCCTGTCACTCAGTACAGAGGCACACAGCCGATCAGGAGAGTGCTACAACGTGGCGCTCCCTGATTGGCTGAAGAAACCCACTTAGACATCAGTCAGAGTGGGTTTCTGGCATTCGGGGAAAGGAGTCCCATGTGAAAACAAGGGGCCCCTTTCAGTTCGTGGCTCGGGTATCCGTTTTGTTATTTTATTCAAGTACGTGGATTACAAATGGATGCTACGAGGAGCCTGGGACCCTGGA
Organism: Pseudophryne corroboree; assembly: GCF_028390025.1. Classification (NCBI taxonomy): domain Eukaryota; kingdom Metazoa; phylum Chordata; class Amphibia; order Anura; family Myobatrachidae; genus Pseudophryne; species Pseudophryne corroboree. Next base: position 721,693,009 of record NC_086446.1, read on the forward strand.
TCTGGTGAGTAGAATTTATTCAACAGGTACCCCTTGGATTCTACTGGAGAAGAGGACAGACCCTCGTGTGAACATAAGGTAAGTATGTATGTATGTTTGTGTGGATGGATGTATTAAAACTTTACTTTCAAGGTGTGTGTGTATTGTCTTTTTTTGGGTATTTTTTTAGTAATAGTACTACAGGTACCAGCGGGCCCGTTTTTCCGCCGCATGCTGGTACTTGTGGTTCTCCAAGTACCAGCATGCGGGGGAGGCTTGCTGGGCCTTGGAGTACTGCTACTAAAAACAATATCTTTTCATTATCACAAAAGGCTATCAGCCCCCCCATCCGCAGCCCATTGGATGGGGGGGGGGACAGCCTCGGGCTTCACCCCTGGCCCTTGGGTGGCTGGGGGGGGGACCCCTTAATTGAAGGGGTCCCCACTCCCCCAGGGTACCCCGGCCAGGGGTGACTAGTTGGATATTTGATGCCACGGCCGCAGGGCACTATATAAAAGTGACCCCCGGCTGTGGCATTATCTGTCCAGCTAGTGGAGCCCGGTGCTGGTTTTAAAAATACGGGGGACCCCTACTCTTTTTGTCCCCCGTATTTTTGGAACCAGGACCAGGCGCAGAGCCCGATGCTGGTTGCTTAAATATGGGGGAACCCCTGTCAATTTTTTCCCCATATTTCTGCAACCAGGATCGGCTCAAAGAGCCCGAGGCTGGTTATGCTTAGGAGGGGGGACCCCACGCAATTTTTTTTAATAAAATAACCACTTTCCCACCCCTTCCCACTGATATACATGCACGGATCTCATGGATCCCTGCATGCCTATACAATCACGGATTAAAAAAGCAGGTCTGTTTTTTTTTAGCACTTTTTTACGAGTTGTAATTTTTCACGGCAGTGTTTGTTTTTTTTTTGCTTTGCACTTCTTAGTAAATTACCGAGATTCATACTTAAACAGCCGCGTTTTGACCGATGGTGTATTCATTTGTATTTTTTTTGTTGGACTTCCATAAAATTACGAATGCCCTCATCACTGCCGTGATTATTGCTTAGTAAATTACCGAGATGACACTTTGATGAAAAAACGGCATCTCGGTCAAAATCGGGACCTTAGTAAATTTACCCCCATGTATCCACCTATACTTTAGATGGTATAGTGTAGCTCTTATAATTGAAGGGAACTCCTTAAAGTAAGCTCCACGCGTGGGCTAATTGAACATATGAGCTCGTTAGATGTTTTAAAGATTTGAGAGTCCACCCATAGTGAAAATATAGTGAACAGTTCACAATTATGATGTCCACTGCGTTATAATTGAGACATCAATCGACTTAACACCTTTTTGCTCCCAGTGGTGTCATCCAATGTTAAGAGGCTTTCCTAGGGCAGCTTAATGAGCACAATTCTGTGCACAGCACGGTAACAATTAAGCATATATCGCTATTAGGCAGTCTAGTGCGGTGCTTACCCCAGCCTCTATTATAGTGCAGTTGATCAGTAATTCCTTGATGCTTGTGGGCGCCGGCTGCCCACACCGCTCACTGCGGTGAAAAGGAAGCTGACCGGAGCTGTAAGGTGACTGCTGACGGGATTCTCAAGGATTGCAATCAGAAGGGCATGAGTCCAAACCATTAACCGCTCTCTCGCGATGATGCAGTGGGAGCCGCCAGAGGCATGCTGCTGGATGTCTGTGATTAGTCTCTGATTATAGCAGTCAGCAGGATATTGGGCGGGATGCTTGACGTGTGTCTCAGCCTCAAGTCCGGGGCTGTTTCATCTGATAAAATAACAAATATCACCTGCCTGTGTAAACACGTGTGTCTCATGGATGCCTGCATTCACTGCAACTCCCCTCTGGCAGGGGGGAACCAAAGATGCTCTATGAAGCTTCCAGGGAGCAACACTGTAGTTCCGCTGTACCGGACGTGATGTTGCAGGACCACGGCTGTCACCAGGCAACAGAGTGTAAACAGTGAGCCCCCGAAGAACCGGGAGCTATTCTAAGCCACACCCCCAGAAGTGACGTTATGGCTTAAGCCGGTCTCCATGACAACACTGTGTCAACCAGTGATGACAAATACATCTACAGAAATATACATCGAAAATACATACAAAAACCCCCCAATAAAGCAGTCCAGCATCCATATAGAGAGATATAGGCAATCAAACTATCATATCATATATTGAATTGATAGTTATCATATATATACTGGTATGAATAATACAAATCTACTGGACTGTCCCAATATAGAACCGCATAATAAAAATTAAAAACAAATATCAAAAACTAGAACAGGATCTGAACAGAGCCGTCTTAACAGCAGTGTAGGCCCCTGGGCACAGCAATGCACTGGGGCCCCCACCCGCGCATCAGCGGTAGGGGTGGGGGGGTGCTATCAGTGGCAGCTTTGATGTCCCGCGGGGGGTAGGGGGTTCTATATTTCGCTCAGCATGTACGACCTGGAGAAATAATTTCTGCTAATTACTCCTTTACTTCACAAATGGTGCGGGAAGGAGAATGCTAAACTGTAGAAGGGGACATTGTGCTGAATGAAGGGGCCCTGATACATGACTTCCAGGGTGGTAGGGGGTGTTTAATACACAGGGGAGGGGTGGATAGTGGAGTGGGCTTAATATTCATCATTTTCCGGGGGTCAGGGCAGCTTGCTTTACTGCAGATATCTCCAGTTCCTGGAAATATATTTCTTAGCTTTGAATGGCATAAAAAAACTAGAGAATCTAACCTTTCAGGAGGTACTGGGGACTTGGGGATCAGACTTCAGTAGCCAGAGCAATCCACCGACAAAAATATAAACCTGCATAATATTAGGCGTGTGGAGCTGTAGCAGGGACCAGCTGCTTGAAGGCTGATATCTCTGGTTCTGGACACAGTAGAGACAAACTGCCAATGTCCACTGAAAGGGAAGAGTCACAGCTTTTGGAGTATACCCTCAGAAAAACTCTAAGTCAGACAAAACCCTAGATATCTAGCTGGGAAGAACAATTCACAGGCTTGGATGGGGACTACTGCTTTGAAGTCGGATATCTCCGGTTCCCCAGGGCCGA